>NC_088810.1:14575805-14864635 GCF_011386835.1 Chrysemys picta bellii
TGCAGGAGAAGATGGCCCTCACGCTGAAGAGCTACATTGACCAACGGCACCCGCTGCCCGAAGGCAGGTGAGCAAGGGACCCCCTGTCCCGGGTCCACAGGCTGGGTGCCATGTCCCGGCTTTTTACCAGTCCTTGGGGGTGCCAGACCCCCCAGGGGCCCCATTTCTCCACTAGGGCAGGCCACATGGCCTCTCCGCCTCCAAGACTGAGCCCCGGGCGCCCTGCTCCACCCTGCGAGCTCTGCCCAGCCCGTCCAGCTGAGCCAGACTTGTCCCCTCTTCCTCAGGGAGCTGGGCACCTTGGCGACACCCGGAGCCTCTTCCAGCCAGAGCAGGTTTATTGGTGCCCTGGAGCATGGAACCGGGAGGTCTTAGGTAGCCCAGAGCAGCACAGGGGAAGAGACAGGCCACGTGGGCCAACACCAGGCTCTGCTCCCTGTGCCTGTGTGTGACCCCGGGCCCAGTTCCTCTTCCTAGCCACCTCCTACTGTCTCCCCCATTGTCTTCCTGCTGAGTTAACACCTCCGCTGGGAGCCCCCCCACTGACAATGGCCGGGGTTTCCATTGTCTCTCCAGGGTCCCAGCCAGCCCTTAATTACCCACCTATGTCACCCCAGGCAGCTTCCTCATGGCTCCTGCTCTTTCCATTCAGGGCAGAGCAACACCATGCCTGGAGGGAAACTGAGGCACATAGTGGAATTATAAAAATATTACCAAAATTTCCATATTCTTCCCCTCCCGACCCCACAAGGGCAGGTGCATGAGAGCCCCTCACTAGCTTGACTAGCAAAGCTGGGGCAGGAGGGGGCTCCTGGCGGGAACAGGGCCCAAAGCACTGAACAGCCCAGCAGGGGGTGCTCACTACCATGGCCCAGCCTGCGTGGCCTCACAGAGAAGGGCAGGGAGAGCCCTTCCTGGAGCCCAGGCAGGTACCCGGCCCATCTCTGAGGTGTCTGGGCCAGTCACTCATGGGTGGGCTTTATCCTCACCCAGCCCCGGGAGAGATCTTCCCCCTGTAGGGCTGGGGATTGAGGGATTGGAGGGCAGATAAGGGGGGCCCAGGGCCCTGATGCAGGGTCACGTGGCTGAGCTGGGAATTGAACCCAGCTGTCCTGGGGCCCAGCGGCGTGCCCTGCCCACTAGCCCTTGCAGTGCCCCGCTGGTGGGGTGGGATCAGAGCGAGCCTGGGCCCAGCGGGTGCAGCGAGCAGCCCAGGGAGGGAGGCCAGAGGCAAAACCCATTGGGTGGGACCTGGCTGGGGGACGAGGCTGTTCGGGACCTCTGCCCATTGCCTGGATGTCCAGGCTCTCCCAGGAGCTGGGGGCAGCTGGCACCTGCAGGGGTCACACTGACATGTGGGGCCAGTGGGAGCTGAGCACTGGCCCATGGGAGCCCTAACGGGGGCTCCAGGGTGTGGCAAGGCCAGGGGCCCAGGGCCACGGAGACTGATTGCTCAGAGCTCCTGTGCCCTTGGTATCATGTTCCTCAGGGACCCGGGACCTAGCAGTGACACCCACCTGTTCAGCGGGCTGGGAGGCAGCAGGCAGCCAGAGATGGCCAGGGCCAGGGCCAGGGCAGAGGGTCCCACCATGCCCTCTGGGGCTAGGGAGCAGGGCTGAGCGCTCGGGAGGTCCAGGCAGAGAGGATTGTGGGAACTGTCACTGTAGGTGGCTGGGTTCACAGTATCACCGATGGCTCCGGTCTCCCCAAGCGCCTGCACCCCCCGGGGTCTGGCCTCGCTACCTTCCCCTCTTGGGGAGATCCCCCATCCTCAGCCCAGAGCCCTGGGTCCTAGCAGGCCCCACTGGGGCTGGCCCCTGCTGCGACCCCCCTCCGGGAGCTGTGACTGGGGCTCACTAGGGCCATCAGAGCTTCCTTAGCAGAACCCAGCAGAGAAACAGACCCTAAGCCATGGAAAAGTCTGTGCGGGCCCTGTGTTGCACAGAGAGCTGGGGCAGCCCCGGCTTGCCATGTCCCCCCTTGCCCCCCCGAGTCTGGGGGAGATGAGGCAGGCCTGGCTTGCCCTCTCTCCCCCCCCCCCCCCGAGTCTGGGGAGCTGGGGCAGGCCCAGCTTGTCCCCCCCATCCTGAGGCTGTGGGAGCTTATTCCTGTGCAGTCCCTTGCAAGGTCCTGTCTCTGTGCTCTGAGCCGCTCCAAAGCGCTGGGGTTGGTTCTCATGCCCAGCTCTGGAGTCTCTCTCCCGGGAGTCAGTCCCCCAGCTGCTCCCCCAGGACAGGGAGAACTTTGACCCCTCTGTGATCGCTCACATGTCTGCACGCGCAGCCACTGCACACCGATGCAGCCACACACATCCATGCCCAGCACCCGGAAATCACACACACACACACAAATCATACAGCTACTTACACTTGCACTCACAATTTAACACAATTGTACACACACACACATGCATCCGACGAAGTGGTTATTCACCCATGAAAGCTCATGCTCCAATATGTCTGTTAGTCTATAAGGTGCCACAGGACTCTTTGCTGCTTTTACAGATCCGGACTAACACGGCTACCCCTCTGATACTTGACAGCCATTTAAGAGTACATCTCCCATGGCCATCTGCGTGCAGCTGCTCAGATGACACACCCTGCAACGCACATACTTGTGTAACTCTCTTGCCAGGTGGAGCTGGCAGCAACCAGGGCTGGGTTCAATATCTAGGGTAGGGGTCTCAAACACCGCGGGCCGCCTGTGGCCCACGGGGTGATTTTCTGCAGCCCGCGAGCCCCTTGCAGCCCCCACCCCCGCCCTCCCCTAGTGTTTACCAGAGCGACGGCCGACGTGCACCGGGAGCAGGGCAGGCTGCCTGCCTGCCTGCCCTGCTCTGCGCAGCTCCGGGAAGAGGCTGGAATGTGGGGAAGGTGGGGGCAGAGGGGCTGTGTGTTGCTGTTACTTCAGGCAGCGCCCCCAGCAGCTCCCATTGGCCGGGAACAGGGATCTACGGCCAATGGGAGCTGCTGGAGGCGGTGCCTCAAGCAACAGAAACACACAGCCCCTCCGCCCCCCCTAGGGTGACCAGACAGCACATGTGAAAAATCGGGACAGAGGGTGGGGGGTAATAGGAGCCTATATAAGAAAAAGACCCAAAAATCGGGACTGTCCCTATAAAATCGGGACATCTGGTCACCCTAGCCCCGCCTTCCCCACGTTTCAGCCTCTTGCGGGGGCAGGGCAGGACAGGCAGGCAGGGAGCCTGCCCTGCCCCTGGTACGTGCCGGGCCAGATCCTGCCCCCGGAACCCTTCCTGCAGCCAAACACCCTGCCCTGAGACCCCTGCCTCAACCTTCCCCCCCTACTGCATCCCAACCCACTGCCCTGAGCCACATGCCGCACCCCTTCTGTGCCCCGACCCCCTGCTGTTCCCTGCACCCTGACCCCCTGCCCTGAACCCCCTGCCACACCCCATACTCTTCTTGCACCCCAACCCACTGCCCTGAGCCCCCGCCGCACCCTGCACCCTTGCTGTACCCCTCACCCCTCCTGCACCCCACACCCCAACTCCCTGCCCTGAGCCCCCACCACACCCACACCCCTCCTGCACCTCCTGGGGACAGGGAGGGGGCAGAGTTGGAGTAGAGATTTTGGGGACGGGGTTGGAATGGGAGCAGGGAAGGGGTGGGAAGAGGCAGGGGCGGGGCCTCATGGAAGGGGTGGAGTGGGGGAGGTGTCAGTAATGCGACCCTCGGGCCACTGTACTAATCCTCATGTGGCCCTCATGGTCATTTGAGTTTGAGACCCCTGCTCTAGAGGGTTCTTTTCAACAATAGAACACAGAACCAGCTCGAACCCCCACCTGGTAACCTGGGGCAATTACACACCACCCCATGGGCGCCTCTACTTCCCCACTCACAAGCACAGAGTCTGTGTGTAGAAAATAAACTTTTAATGACAGGAGGGAAGTCACACAACATTAATTAGGGAAAATGCCACAAGCAGGATTCATAACCATAAAACTGTGAGCAGGACACCCACCCCAGAGTGCGTGGGAAGAGCCTTCTGCCTCATGTCCTTGTGTTCTACAACTAACAGTTCTTTTACTGTGCACCCTCTGTTCCCTCACCAGACCCCACTCACAGGTGTTGTCCTTGGTCAGTGAGGACCCAGGGTTCAGAGGTGCTTCTTGTTTTTCTGCTATCTTACCACTTGTGCTGGCTGTCCTGCTAGTAACCCGTTCCTCTCCACCTGGCTCCCCCACCAGGTGACTGGTTGCCACTTTCACTGGCCACTCTTGCCAGCTACCCACCTTCTGCTGCTATTTGCCGTGACCTCTGTAGGTTAGTCTCTTGGTGATTTTTTTAGCTCTCAGCAGGCTGGGTAGAAACACTGCTCCACCATAAGGGATGTCTGCTCTTCTTGGGTACTTCAAATAACAAAAGGCTCCTAATGGAGCCTATTGAGGTCTGAGGAGAAAAAGGTTAAACCAGACCAGAGACCCTTAGGAAGAGGCCCCATCTCCTAGCTAGAACAGCTGTCACCACCCCTCTGACTTCCACAGGCCTCAGGCCTTCCAGTCCCTGGCTTAGCAAGTTCCTTTCAGCTGAGGGTGACTCCTCGCTCAGGACAAGCTCAGCACAGTTCTGCTCCCCTTTAGGCATACAATGAAGACAACAACATTGACAACAACATTTCACTAGGTGATTTGTAACCCACCACCAGCCAAAGCTGGTCACTTGGAGCTCCACAACTCTCTGCTGGATACCTCTGCACAGGAGGTGTGTTCATGGAAATACAGTTTGCTCCTGCTGTCTGGGGAGAGCTCGTTCAGACCCTGCTTACACTTGTGTGCACAAGGCCTTACCACTAATAGCCAGCCCCCCTCTGCCCCAGCCAGCCAGAGGTTGATTTGCCTTTGGGCAGCTGGAAGCAAAAGGGCCCTTATCCGGGGACGGTGCAGCACTGGGGGTCGCTCTCCCTAGCTAGGGAAGGGGTGAGCTCAGCCTGGGAGCCCCTCTCCCCAGTGGGGCCCAGCCAGCTCCCACCCAAGGGTTTTCAGTCTAGCCTCCTGCCCCTCTGTGTTCCAGCCACATGCACCTCCATTGGGGCGGGGGATGGGAGTCAGGTCAGGACTCCTGAGCTCTAGTTCCAGCTCTGGAGGGGAGTGGGGTCTAGTGGGTCCATAGCAGAGGGGCTGGGAGTCAGGGCTCCTAGGTTCTGTTCCTGACCCTGTGCATAGATAGGCCCATTCCCCCTCATGTGCCTCAGTTTCCCCTGTCTTCTACCCAGGCTGTGTGGAATGGAGTTCCAGGGTGGGGGGGCTGTTCCTGCCACGGTGCAGAGCGACTGCTGGGGCAGGCAGGCACCAGGACCACAGGTGGGGCTGACGCTCAGCTCCCTCTGCCCCAGGTTCCTCTACGCAAAACTGCTCTTGCTGCTGACCGAGCTGCGGACGCTCAAGGTGGAGAACACACGGCAGATCCTGCACATCCAGGACCTGACCGCCATGACGCCGCTGCTCTCCGAGATCATCAGCTAGAGCCCAGAGTCAGGACCTGCTGGCTGGCCCCCCTGGCTGGGGCCAGGATCCCACTGGACCAGGGCCCCCTCACTGGGGTGGGTACCCCACTGGACAGGGCCTCCCCTCGCTGGGGCCGGGACCCCACAGGACCAGAAACCCCCCCCCCCCCAGCTACTTTCCAGGCCCATCTGCTGCCCCCCAGGAGCTCAAGGACTCCTCGGCTGAGTCCTGCAGCCGGATCCAGCTGCCCAAACTTGTTGCTCCTGGCTCATTTGATCCTCTCCCTTCCACTCAGCGAATCCAACCCACTCTCAGCTCCCAGGGCCTGGGCCGGCTGTGGCTCTGGGGAATCAAAACCGACCCCTCGGCTCAGCTGAGCCCCTGCCCGGCCAGCACCGCTTGTGCAGAGCAGCCCAGGGACACGGCTGAAACGGGCCAGAACCAGCCTGCATCTGGACCAGACGCGAGCCTCACGCTTGAGCCCAGGCAGGCCCAGATGCTGGACACTGCAGCCAGGCAGGAGTGGGACTGGGCATGTGGCCATTCGGTTCCACCTGCAGCCTCTGGGGCTCTAGCCCGTCTGTCAAGTGTCACCTTGGGCCAGTGTCTGCACCGGAGCCTAGCTAGGCCCAGCGCTGGGAGCAGGAACGTTGGGCATGGCTGAGAGTGAGACACCAGGTGGGAAGGGGAGTCACACCCATAAGTGGGGCAGGCCCTGTGATTCCCCATGGCCTGCTCTGGATTCAGCAGGCAGGGTGGGGCTGCCCACTGCCGCTCACAGGCCTGGAGGAGCACCCAGCCCAGGATGTGCCAGCACCTGCAGCCAGCCTGGCACGAGGCCTGCATCCCCCAGCCCTGTGTGGGGCCTGCCCTTCAGCCCCCACAAACCTGACCCCTGCCTCTGTGTGGGGCCTTCCCCCCGTTCCAGAGCCTGTGCCTTGGCACTGCCCCACCCCAGCACTGCCTCCTGCCCCATACAAAGCCTGCCCCCCTCTATATAGGGCCTGGCCCTCAGCCCTGCTCCATCCCACAGGGAATGCCCCCCTCAGTCCTGCCCCCCCAATTCAGGGCGTGCCTCTTGACCCTGCCCCTCCCTAGCACAGGATCAGCGCCCTCCCAGCCCGCTGGCCACACAGGATTGACCCTTTTAAACAGGGAAACTGAGGCACCAAGCAGTGCTGTGACTTGAGCCTCTGGCTGTTGGTTTCTCAGCCTGGCTCTGCTCCCAAGGGCCGTGGCTCTAGCTGCCAGGAGCCCAAAAGTGCTGCCAGCGTAGCCGAGAGGGGCCCAGCTGGGGGGCCAAGGAGATTGCGCCCGTTTGCCCGGCTGCCCTTGTAGGGTGGACGAGGTCTTATTGGCTGAGTCCCTCATGGCCCTGGACATGGGGAGGGTATTTGTTTGAGGCCTGTCGCTGGAGTTGTGAGTGCTCAGCATAGGCCAGTGCCCAGAGGCCCTGGGGTCAGAGGGCACAGAACCCAGGTGTCCTACTTGTCCCGGGTGTGCCCGTTTACTCCAGCGAGATGCTCCCAGTGCAGGGGGGCCCCACCGGTGCCAGCTTTACCCAGGCTTCAATAACCCCCCTTCACCATGCGTGGTGATGTTGTGTCACCCCTGCCGTAGGCACTTTCCCCTCCCTCAGCCATGCACACCTGGGCTATCGCCCATGGCCACCCCACAGCTCCAGGTCATGCCACCATGGCTGTGTCTGGGGGGCTCACGAGGGGCTGGGCTGCTGGCAGGGTGCGCAGGGAAGTGGCACTGTGGCTCCTGGGGGCATAGCTCGGGGGGGCACATGTGGAGTTGGGCTGCTGGGGGTGGGGGTAGGGCCATGGTGCCTGGGACATGTCTGTCACTAGCACACTTTAGGGGCCAAATTAAAGCCTCATTTATTTATTCACTCTCCTTGTGTCTCTAATGGGGGGCAGCCCCCCGCTCGCTCCCAGGGCCCACCTACACCTGACAGCCACTCCTCTGGGGCAGTGACTTGGTGCAATCCAGGCGCCTGCTTGGGGGGCACAGGTGGGGGTAAAACATGGTCTACTCCTGGCACACCTCATTCACCCCACTCTCTGTCAGGCTCCCCACCCAGTGCAGGGCCATTCTCCCCATTGTACAGGGAGAAACTGAGGCACAGGGACGGGACGCAAGGGCACCCACAGAGACAGTGGGAGGAGAACCCAGGTGTCCTGGCTCCCTGGCCCAGGATTCAATTGGTCTGTTAGTGCACTGTCACGGTCTCCCCCCACACCCACTCCCAGTCAAACGGCCTGCTGGGGTAGCATGGCATGGGAAACCGCCCCCAACTCTGTCTCCTCCCCTCCCCAGTTCCAAGGCCTCCCTCTCCCTAAGCACCTTTCCCCGGCAGCCGCCCCACCCCCACTGGCTCTCTGTCCTTGGTCACTGCCCTCCTGGTTTCTGTCCCTGACCCCCCCCCCTGCTCCCCCCCCCATTACTGTCCTCCCACTCCCCTCCAGTCACTGACGCCCGCCCGGCTCCACTCTGCTGAGCCCAGGCTGCCTCGTGGAGGTGCTGCCTCAGGGCGCAGCGCAGCCGGCTGCTGGTCCCAGAGCCAGGCCTGGCCTGCAGGTCCTGCTGTTTGCCCCTGGGCCCTGGGGGAAGGAAGCCTGAGACATTGAGCAGAGCCCAGCCCTGCCCCTGGGCAGCCCTTGAGCCAGCGTGGGTTGGGGGGGTCAGAGATGCTGCAGGAGGGAGGGGAGCCCAAGTAGTGCCCAGCTGGGCAGGGGTGAGCACTGGGCGCCGTGTGGCTGTGCAGTGGGGCAGGGCTGGGGTTGCCATGCCCTGCTCCCTCCCAGCCTGGGCACTGGCCAGCTGCACGTGACAGCTTCTCCCCAGGGCAGGCATGCTGCCAGGAGCGGGGCCTGGCTCCCTCCGTGGGGGATGGGCTGGCAGCAGCCGCTGGTTTGGCTCCATCTGCGGCCCTGGGACCTGCCGTTCCCCACCCACGTGCACAGCCGGGCACTCGCCCAGCAATTGCCTGTGGGGACACGCACCGGGGCCCTGGCGCCCCTGGGTTCACTGCCCCCCTCCCCCAACACATACACACACACACACAAAGTGGGCACACAGCCCTGGCTGGAGGGAGCCAATGCTGCTTTCTGCCACTGGGGGCCAGCCATGCCAGCTGAGCCATGGTGCCCGGTGCAGCCGGAGGGGGATGTGGGGACAAGGCCTTCGCGCAGGTGGGAGCTGGGGCACGTGGCCAGGGCGTGACCAACACATGGCCAGGAGCAAGGGTCAGAGTGAGTGAGCCCACGAGCATAGCAGGTGTGAGGTGTGTGTGTCAGTGTCAGGGTGTGTGTCTGTGGGTGGGTGTTAATGGCAGGGTGTGTGTGAGGATTTGTGTGTGTGTCAGGGTGGGTGGGTGTGCTAGTGGCAAGATGTGTGTGTGTCTGTGTGTGTGATAGTGACAGGGTGTGTGTCTGGGTGTGTGTTAATGGCAGGGTATGTGTGTGTTAGTGGCAGTCTGTAGGTGGGTGTTAATTGCAGGGTGTGTGTGTGTGTGTTAGTGGCAGGCTGTGTCTGTGGGTGGGTGTTAATGTCAGGGTTTGTGTGCATGTCAATATCTCTGTGTGTCACTTAGAGCTGGGTTAATTTTTTCAGCTGACTAGTTGACATGAGTCTATCTGACAATTCGCCGTGACCTCACCAACCAGTTCTGGCTAAAACACTTTGGGGGCGACGTAGGGGCCAGTTACAGACTGGGGTGGAGGTGGCATCTCCCTTACAGCCGGGGGTTAGTGCGCTCACCTGTGGTGTGGGGGAGCCAGGTTCAATCCCCCCGCCTGGTGGGGAGAAGGGCTTTGGGTTTCACCCCTCCCAGGTGAGGGCTCCCAAGCTCCTCTCCCCACACTGTGCCACTCTGCATAAATCATAACGAGTCGCTGGGCTGGGGACGCTGTAGCCGGGGCTGGGTCGTGTGTGCAGGTGGGCACAAGGAGACCAAAGTTCATGTCCCTGCTCCAACGATGTTGATGTGGCAGTGTGGGCTGCATGTTTGTGTCCACGCACAATGAGTGTTGTGTGGTCGAGTGCACTGTGTGTTGTGTGTACTGGCTCCATGTGCAGTGCATGCTGCATGTCCACGTGCACGGTGTGTGACCCTGCGGGCTCGTGCTGCTGTTTGCTGGGCCTGTCCCGGGGGTATCTGGTATGTCACCAGTGAGTACTGGCCATGGGGAGCACCAGCCTTCCTGGCAGCTGCCTCCCCCATGGACGTGGCCGTGTCCCTGCCAGCCCGCAGGTGCTGGGACAAGAGGCCTGGCGTCTTCTCCCACGGGCTGAAGCCTCGTGCAGACGCTCCCTCCCCCCATGCGCGAGTGAGGCTGCCAGGCTGGGCTGAGCAGCGGGCACTGCAAGCTGGGGCCTCCCTATTGGTTTCCACGGTCTCTGGAGCTGGGCGAGTCCCAGGGGATGCACTGCAGGTGTTGGGGGAACGTGTTCAGCTCCCGCTCGCTCGTGGCTCCAAACAGCCAACTTCTGGGCCAAGATCAGCTGGGGCCCAAGGGGGCAGAGGCTCTGCCAACCCCACAGAGGCCTATCAGTGAGGTCCCAGACCTAATGCCTGCGGCTACACACGGACATGGAGCAGAGCAGAGCTCTGCCCCTACAGGAGCCACCACGGGGGGCAGATGCTGGAGCTTAATCATCCTTTGCAGGGCAATGACCCCGGAGCAAACACTGCAGCAGGGATGCCTGGTCCGGGATGCTCCAGGGAGAGAACTGTGCAGCAGCTGAAGGGCACACAAAGTGGGGGTGGGGGTGTTTGACGGGCTAAAGATGGAAACAAGGGAGCCAACCCGCTCCCTCCTCCCGAAGCAACCTGCCTGTTGGGGGTGGAGGGGCTGGTTTGGGGGGAGGGGAGAGGAGAGTGGGGCTGGTCCCTGGGGAGAGAATTTGGGATTATGAGAGAAGTACTGCTAAAATGAGCAGTGGTGAGAGAGTTAGCAGCACTGCTGGCATTTGAACGGACATCATTAGGTTTCAGAGTTAATCCCTCTTCGCCATGAATAGGGCAGTTTGCACAGTCCCCAGCGCTCTGTATTCAGGCTCCCCACAGACTCAGGCAGCCGTTACCCTCGTGGCACATTTCCAAAGGTTTCTGTGCAACCAGGGCTAAAAAACAGTTTTATATGAAAGCCAAGATTCTGGAGGCCGATTCTGAGTCTAGAGCGGGGGAAGCTATCAGAGAGAGGGGAGCAGCTTCTGGGGTGAGGGGTGGATTCTGGGTGGGAAGCAGATTCTGGGGTGAGGGGTGGATTCCGGGGGAGGGAGGAGCAGATTCTGGGGTAAGGGATGGATTCCGGGGGGGAAGCAGATTCTGGGGTGAGGGGTGGATTCTGGGGGGGGGGGGGGGTGGAGCAGATTCTGGGGTGGGGTGGATTCTGGGGGAAGGAAGCAGATTCTGGGGTTGGGATGGATTCTTGGCGGGGGGGAGCAGATTCTGGGGTGGGAGTGGATTCCGGGGGAGGGAAGCAGATTCTGGGGTGAGGGGTGGATTCTGGGGGGGAAGCAGATTCTGGGGTGAAGGGTGGATTCGGGGGGGGAGCAGATTCTGGGGGGGATAGATTCAGGGGGGGAAGCAGATTCTGGAGTGAGGGGTGGATTCCGAGGGGGGAAAGCAGATTCTGGGGTAAGGGGTGGATTCCAGGGTGGGGAGCAGATTCTGGGGTGGGGCTGGATTCCAGGGGGGGAAGCAGATTCTGGGGTGAGTGGATTCCGGGGGTGGAGGAAGCAGATTCTGGGGTGAGGGGTGGATTCCAGGGGGGGGAGCAGATTCTGGGGTGAGGGGTGGATTCCGGGGGTGGAGGAAGCAGATTCTGAGGTGAGGAGTGGATTCCAGGGGGTGGGGAGAAGCAGATTCTGGGTTGGGGACGGATTCCAGGAGGGAAGCAGATTCTGGGGTGAGGGCTGGATTCCGGGGGTGGAAGAAGCAGATTCTGGGGTGAGGGGTGGATTCCAGGGGGGGAGCAGATTCTGGAGTGGGGCTGGATTCCAGGGGGGGGAAAGCAGATTCTGGGGTGAGGGGTGGATTCTGGGGGTGGAGGAAGCAGATTCTGGGGTGAGGGGTGGATTCCAGGGGGGGAGCAGATTCTGGGGTGGGGCTGGATTCCAGGGGGGGGAAGCAGATTCTGGGGTGGGGATGGATTCCAGGGGGGAAGCAGATTCTGGGGTGAGGGGTGGATTCCGGGGGTGGAAGAAGCAGATTCTGGGGTGAGGGGTGGATTCCAGGGGTGGAGGAAGCAGATTCTGGGGTGGGAGTGGATTCCGGAGGGGGGAGCAGATTCTGGGTTGAGGGGTGAATTCCGGGGGGAGCAGATTCTGGATTCTGTAGCTGCAGAGCGCCTGGTGTTTTGGCGATGGCTCTACGGTGGAGCCAGGGGGACGTGAAGTGACTCTGGGAACAATTCCTAGGGGGAAGAATATCAGATTCATTGACATGCGTGAGAGCTGCTGGGAGCCAAGGGGAAACCTGCCCTCTGGGCCCATGGGGAACCTCACGGACATGAACAACCTGCAGCTGCAGGTGCCTGGGCAGGGTCTATGCCCATCTCATCACCCTGCCCCTGGCCAGGACCCTGCAGCTTCTCTCCCCAGCACTGCCAGACGCTGTGATGCCACCACAAGGCCCCAGGTACGCCCCCCCCACATGCTACTTGGCCACTGCCTCCCCCCCCAGCTGGTGAGGTGTCCAAGGAGCACAGCTCCACCAGTACCCAGGGCCCTCGGGGAAGCGGGGCCGAGCCACACGTCACCACAAAGGGATTTATGCCCCAAACCCCGCTCAGCTGCCACCTAACCCTGGTGGTGCTGCTGGGGCACAGAGCCAGAAACACGCAGCACCTCGCTTCTGCTGAAGCCTTGGCTGGACTCACAAACTAGGGACTCCCCTGCCCGGCCCCCAGCAGAGCGCAATCAGGCAGGGTCATTGGCGCAGGGCCTACACCCACATCCCGGGTGAGTGCCCTGAGCACTGGCCTCATGCTCTCCCGGCCCCGAGTTAATTATTGATACACCGTGGAACAGGATCCGCTGCAGCCAGATGGTTTGGGCACTCACTGGGGAGGGGGAGACCTTCTTTCACCTCCTGCTCTGAATCAGGTCGAGTGGGGATTTGCCCTTATTAGCCTCAGATCTCGGGGGAAACTGTCTGCCACGTGCCCTGCCTGCCACATGCTAATTGAACGAGCGTGAGTCCATAAACTGCAGCTTACAGTCAGCACCCAGCCTCCCCGGGGCAGGGCCGGGAGCTGCAATGTGGGTAGGGCGCCGTTGGGGCAGGTGAGTGCTGGTGGGGGTGTGGGCTGTCCAGGGCAGTGCTCTGGGGCTAATCCTGTCTCTTCCTCTCTGCACTACAGCCATCCTGAAAGCAGAGGGGAGGGGCCAGGAGCAGGTGCATGGAGCTTGGCCCCTCCCCTCTGCTTTTGGTGGTGGTGGGAGGGCACAGGGTGCTGCTCCAGGGGCAGAGACCAGCTGTCCATCAGCACCTGGAGCAGCTCTGCTTAGCCAAGGCCAAACAGCAGGAGTCTCCCCGAGCTGCCAGTGCTGCACTGAGCACACACGTCCGAGTCCTGCCCCGAGCTGTAACCCACAGGCAGCATGTGTGCGTGTGTGTGTGTGTGTGCCGCGCACCTGCACCTCCCTCCACAGGCTGCTGCACGTAGGGGATAACAACCTACTTATGCTGCCAGCGACTGCTCTAGGGGCAGAGGGCCAGGCCTTGGGTCTGCAGCTCCCGAGAGCCACACAGGGAAATTCCGTACATGACCTTGTCATTAAAGAGTCAGCATGTGGGAGCCTGTGTGACAGCCTGGGGCAGGGGGACACCTCACTGCATCAGCCCCCCCATGGGCCTGCACTTCCACTGCTACCTTCCAGACCCAGCCACGTTGGTGCTGATAGGGCCTGATGATGCGTTACAGAGCCTGTCCTCTGCAGCTCCCCAGTGCAAATCCAGCCCAGCGCAGCAGCAATCAAAGCTGCTTCTCTCTCATGGCCGGCTGGTGGCCCAGTATATGATGAGTTTGGTGGGTCTCAGCTCCAACCCCCCACCACCTCACCGCTGGCCAGGCACAGTGGAGAGGCCAAGAGCTGCCCAGGCCACGGAGACCAGGGCCGGCTCCAGCATTTCTGCCGCCCCCAAGGAAAAAAAAAAAAAAAAAAAAAAGCCGCGATCGCCAGCCGCAATTGGGGGGGGAAAAAAAAAAGCCGCGATCGCCAGCCACAATTGAGGAAAAAAAAAAAAAAGCCACGATCGGCGGCGGCAGTTCAGCGGCAGGTCCTTCGCTCCTAGAGGGGGTGAGGGACCTGCCGCCCCCGAAACTGCCGCAGGTGCCGCCCCTCTCCCTTGGCCACTCCAAGCACCTGCTTGTTAAGCTGGTGCCTGGAGCCGGTCCTGATGGAGACTTGCCCGCATCCTGGCTGTGCCATGGGGGCAGGGCCACGTGGGTATCAGGGGGGCTGGCCCTGCAGACCCACCAAGGGCCCCCCCTCTGCAGGGTTTCAAGCCCAGTCCTCCCCAGCCCTGCATCCATCCATTGGTTTCAAGCTGAAATGTATTCCATGCAAATTATCAGTGACTATGCAGATTAGCTCATTGGATATTTGCAATGAGCTTCCCTGCTCGGGCAGGACAAAACTAGACAGCCCTGAGCCCCTCATCTCTGGCCCCACCTGAGCCTGCACCCCCAGCGGGAGCCCTCCCACCCCTGCACCCCAACCCCTCTGCCCCAGCCCCGAGCCCCCTCCCACACTCGGAACCCCTCGGCCCCCACCCCCACCACATGGATTTTGTTCTGTACACCAATATGGACGGTGATGTGTGACACAGAGGGACACTTGCGGCCGGCCCTCAGGCCCCCGGGACTGTCAGAGAGGGGGGGCAGCAGGATAGACTGAGTGGACCTGGCCTAGCTGCAGGGGAAGGGCCAGAAGGGGGGGCAGGCCAGGGAAGGTCATTACCATCCCGCCGCCCCCCACCCCGGCAGGGAGGCTGCACTCTCCTGGCCCAGAAGCCTGGCAGCATTTTGGGGATTAGCTGCAGGAGCGAGGGGTCAGGCCAGAGGTGCAGGATTTGTGAACCCATAAGCCACCAGGAGCTGCACCTGGGGAAACCTCCTGCTGCTCCGGGGGCAAATGGCTCCTTACACAGGATGGCTGACGGGGCCTCGGACCCTGGGAGATCAGCCAAGGATCCAGGCGCTCTGCCCCACAGGCAGTGCCCCTAGCTTGGGGGACCAGGAGCAAGCCTGCAGTACGGGGTGGGGGAGCGTGAGAATCAGTGTCTCTGCTCCAGGCTGGGAGGAAACGTACAACCCCACCGTTCTCTGAGTGGGTTCAGCAGAGGCACATTAGTGGTGCTAGGCTCCAGTGCACCTGTTCTCCTGGCTCCGTGGGTTGGGCTGTCCCAGGGGAGGGGGACGGCGCCCCCAGCGGGATGAGGCTGGAAGGAACAGAAATCGAATGAGGAGTGGGAGAGAGGGCTGGGGACAGGGTGGTGGCCAGGGTGGGCTTTGCATAAAACCCAACAGGAGTGCCCAGTGTGCTGGGGAAAGGCGCACGTGACTCCTCCTGCCCATGGGGAGGGGGTTTAAGGTTAGCATGGGCATGTGTGGGCAGAGGGGACGTGCTAGGCCCAAGAGGGGGTAATGTGAGCTATGGGGGAGCTCCTACACTGTGTCCAGTCCCCCAGGCATCCCAAAGCACATCACCCCCACTCACATCCCTGCCCATCCTCCCCCTCAGCCTGCCTGGCCTTGCCAGCTCTCTGGGAAATCACCAGGCTTCTTTAGGCTCCTGCCCTTCCAGCCGGCCAAGGAGCACTGTGCGGCCCCAAACCCAGAGATGCCTTGCATGGGCTGGAGCCTACGTGGAGTAGTGCTGCTGCCCTCTAGGGGTAGGCTCAGTGCATCCAGCTGTGTCCAAGGCCCCATACTGCTCACAGCTCAGGGGAGTCCCCCTCACTTTTAAAGGTGCTCCATGCAACAAGGCCCTGAGCAGTGGGGCAGACCTGGGCATGGAGAGGGTCCCACCCCATCTGTGCTTTCCCCGCTGAACCTCTCCCAACCTGCTGCAAGGATTCCTACAGGAGCAGAGAGCTCCCAGCCCAGCCCAGGCTCTGAACAGCCCTACAGAACTACCTTGAGGAGTATCCAGCCCAGCCAAGCCCCAGCAGAAGCCGGGGGACACAGTAGGGGCAGCAGGATGGAGCAGTCGGGTGGTGGGTGTCCAAGTCCTATCCCCCAGCCACTGACTCCAGCCACCCTTCAGCTCAAACACTTTATTGGGTTCCATGCCATTGTACACGGAGTGAGAACATCACATAAAGGGGCGGCCCCCCGAACTCCCCCACAACACAGGGCCCCCTGCCCAGGGCACAGAGATGCAGCACCTCCACCGCACAGCCCCGAGGGGGACTCAGCCAGCTGCAAGGGGGAGGGGAGGGAGATGCCCATGTGACGTCCCCTCCCCAGCTCAGCCGCCTGCAGAGAAGGGCTTGGTGCGGGGAGGGGAAGAGGTGCCCCCCCCAGATGCCCTCTGGACACAAGAGCGGCCACTCAGGGCAGGACTAGCTGCAGGGCACTGGCTCCATGGCACAAAGGCTCCCTGAGGCAAGAAGGCGGCGGGGAGGACTCCGGCCCCCCCAGGCTGCGGTGAACGGCCCTGCCCCACGCACACGGCCAGGATCCTGCTCCCACCGGAGCAAACCAGTCAGAATCCACTTGGTGCCAGGCTCTGCCGTGCCTCCACCAGCTGGGGCGAGAGCAGGGAGCCCCGCGAGGGCACTGCCCCCTCAGCCCACGATGACGCTGAAGCCACAGTGGAAACGGTTCTTCCAGTGGTTGAGGAAGGCGCCCAGGGCCAGGGTGACGGGCAGAGGCAGCAGCTTCTTCTCCAGGACGCCCCCCACGCACCAGTTACTGTCCAGGAGGCCTGCAGAGGAAGGGACAGGAGCCACTGGGCAGCTGGACGCATCTCCACCCCCAGCAGCCAGAGAGAGACCATGCCCCGGAGCCCAGCCCCCACAGCTCAGACCCCCCCGCCCCCCATTCCCAGCTGGAGAAACCTCAGTTGGGTCCCAGACTCCAGCTCATCCTGCTCCGCCCCAAAGCCCAGCACAGGGACTGCTCCTGGCCCCGCTCCCTGGGGCTCCAGCCAGCTGCGATGGGCTCCTAGCCCCCCTCAGTGCCCAACAATCACAGCATGTCCCCCCCCGGGCAGTGGAGCCTGCTGGGAGCCCCAACAGCTCAGCGGGCGCGTTGGGGCCATGAGCACACCCCCAGCATGCCATCTGCCTGAGCCTTGGGGACTCCTCCTCCCTGATCCCAGCTCCTCTGGGGCTGTTGCTGAATCAGGTGGGGCAAGGGCTGGGAATCCCAGGCCAGAGGAGCTGCCGATGGAGCAGGAGGTGCCAGACAGAGTGCAGGGAGCTGGGCTGGGGAGGGGGGGGAGCAGCCAGGCAGCCCTGAGCACACTCAGGGGGCACACAGACGGGGGAGCTCTCCCGGGGCGAGGCTGAGTGTCGATCAGCTGCTGCCCCCTGGCAGCTGGGCACGAGGACGTTTTGCGTCCTAGGTGAAACTTCCACCTTGTACCCTCCCCCCTCCCCGAGCCCTGCGGCAGCTCCCCACCCCAGCTCACCTCTGCTCCACCCCCTCCCTGAGCCCTGCGGCAGCTCCCCACCCCAGCTCACCTCTGCTCCACCCCCTCCCTGAGCCCTGCGGCAGCTCCCCACCCCAGCTCACCTCTGCTCCACCCCCTCCCCGAGCCCTGCGGCAGCTCCCCACCCCCCTCCACCCTGAGGCACCTCCCCCGTGGCAGCTCCCCACCCCCCCTGCCCTGAGACGCCCCCCCCATGGCAGCTCCCCCCCCTGCCCGGGGAGCCGTGCGGCAGCTCCCCCACCCCAGCTCACCTCTGCTCCGCCTCTTCCCCGAGCATGCTTTCACTGCTCCACTTCTCCCGCCTCCCAAGCTTGCGGTGCCAATCAGCTGTTTGGCGCCGCAAGCCTGGGAGGGAGAGAAGCAGAGCGGGGCGGCATGCTCAGGGGATGAGCGGAGCAGAAGTGATCTGGGGCGGGGAATTCCCCTGAGTGCCCGCCCCCACCCCCCCTTACTTGCTGCAGGCGGCCTCCCTGCGCCCCCCTGCCCCAGCTCCCTCTGCCTAAATGCTGACGATGACCGGGGTGGCCGAAGATCTGGCCACCGGGGTCGCCGCCGAAGAAAATGCCGCCTCCCAAATGCTAGCGCCCTAGGCGACCGCCTAGGTCGCCTAATAGGTTGTACGGCTCTGCCTGGTAGTCCCATGGGCCAAGTCACAGGGCACACTGGCTGCAGTCTCCACCCCTTGTGCTCCCAGCACTCAATGCAGTTGGGGGTTGGCCCCACACAGCCAGATCTGTGCCCCGCTCCTGCAGGAGAAAGCCCTGCCTCAGGCATCCTTTGGGAGAGAGCAGCGCTGGCTCAGGAACAGGGCCTTTCCCCTCTAGGGGGCGCCAGCTCCAATCCAGACCAAGGGCAAAGGGATTGACTGGGGGATATGGGGCCTTTCTCCTCTAGGGGGCGCCGACTCTGATCTGGCCCCAGGGAAAGGGAAGTGACTGGCTCAGGGGATGTGAGTCACAGGGCTTTTCCCCTCTGGGGGCACTGGCTCTGATCTGTTCCAAGGGTGAAGGAACTGACCTGGGGGATGTGGGGGCCTTTCCCCTCTAGGGGCGCCATCTATGGTCCGGCCCCAAAGCAGGGGTGCTTACTGGCTCAGAGGGAGATGGGATATGGGGCTTTTCCCTCTAGGGGATGCTGGCTCTGATCCAGCCCTGGGGTGGAGGGACTGGCTGGCTCAGGAGAGATGGGATATGGGGCCTCCCCTGTAGGGGGCTCTGACTCCGATCCAGCCCTGGGGGTGGGGGACTGGCTGGCTCGGTGTGGGGGATGGGAGATTTCACAAACCCTGGGCAGAAGCTTCTAGCCCTTTTCACTAATAATGCAGCCTTACACACAATGAAGGCGGATGGGTCACTACTGCCCCCTACTGGATGGGATACGAACAGCTCTGCGATGTGCAATAAGGGTAGCTCAGGGACTCTAGGCCTGCGCTGTGGTAGCTGGGGGGTCTGCTTCCATGCTTGCTGCCGCGAAGTCCCAGGATGGTGCCGGGAGCTGGACAAAGAAGCTGGCACAGAGGAGTGAGGGGAGAGCAGGTATGGGACAGGCTCCAGGCCCGGGCCAGCCCTCAGCAAGCGGGTGGAGGGGATCAGAGGCCAAACCCCCTGAGCGGAGTTGACCCCAGCTATGAACATCCTCATTCCAAGTCCCAGTCAGCTCCCGCCAGGACCACGCAGCCATGTTGGAGGAGGTGTGAGCTTGGACTGTGAGGGCAGGGAGTTTGTGGGTCCAATGGCCCTGGAGACGCCCTGCCCCCTGGGAGAGGCTGGCACAGCCCTGGATAGCCCCAGGCCCGAGTGGGGGCTGGCCCGGCTCCGCACTTACCTCGGAAGACCACGTTGGCCGGGGGCAGGTTGAGCTGGTAGCCGAAGGCGAAGGTCGTGTCCTGAAGTCGGGTGTTGGCCTCCAACTCCACCCCGACCTGCACCTGCAGGGGAGGAAGCGCAGGGTGAGGGGGTGCCCCATGGCTGCCCTGGAGGATGGGGGCAGCCCCTGGGGGGGCTGGGCTCACCTGCTCGTTGGCTCTGTGGTAGTAGCTGGCATGGGCCCCTCCATAACCAATGTTCAGCGTCGCCACCCACTTGCGAGCTGCAGAGATACAGAGGGAGTGAAGCTGGCAAGGGGGGCAGGGCTGGCGAGGGGCTGGGAACGGCCTTTAACTCACTCAGAAGCATGCTGGGGTGGAAGCCTGGCCGGGAGGGGACAACTCGGGTAGGCGCTGTACAGGCTTCCCCTGCGATGCCCCTCTGTGCTGACCCACAGCCCCTGCTATCCCAGCCATTGCTCCCCAGTCCCACCCCTGCCCCCCACAATGGTCTCTAAGCAGGGATACCAGCTGTGCCATCCCATGACATTTCTGTGCTCCAGGGCTGGGACAGCCTCCCCCCCTTTCCCGAAGCTCAGCTCTGGCTCAGGCAGGGGGGCAGTGACCAAGCCAGGCTCGTACCCGTGTACTTCCCTGCCAGGGTGACGATGGCGCCCGCCGGTGATACACCATCTCCCCGCCCAGCACCAGCCGTGAGGTCACGCTCTGCAGGAAGTGCGCCACCACAATGACTGCAGGGGGGGAGAGACCGTTAGCACTGCACTCCACAATCGCCGCCCCACCTCCCGGGGCCAGCCGACGGGAAACTGAGGCACTGAGCAGGGAGGGGCCTGCCCAAGGTCACAGAACACAGGAGTCCTGATTCCCAGCCTGCACACTAGCCAACACTCCCCTCCCCATCTGACATGGGGGGCTCATCGCCCCACCACTAGCCCCAGAGCAGCGTGGCCACGGGGCTGGGCACCAGGCTGTCCACACCCAGTAGGGGAGGGGAGGCTGCTCCGTGCCGAGCCCTGGGCTGCAGGTCTCGGGCAGGAAGAGGGTGGAAGGAGTCAGTGGCAGGAGAGTTTAGGACAGGAAGTGAGGCAGGACAACGGGGCCCACAGGCTGAGGCTCACCTGATTGGCTGAGCACGTCGGGGTTGCTCAGCGTCAGTGTGGCCGTGTAGTCATCGCCACGGAGCTCCCCATCGAACTGCCACGTCACAAACCGGGCCTGTTGTGTCTGCAGGGAACGACGGGGGGTTAGCCGGGGGTGCGGCACCCCCTGCCCCAAAACCCGCCCCACCCTTCCTCTGCCCTGCCCCCACCCTCCCCACTACATGCCTGCCCCATCCACATCACAGCCTCACCCTATCATAGCCCCACACTCTGCCATGTCCCACACCTCACCCATTGACCCCATCTCATCACCGCCCCATGCCTCGCCCCAAAGCCACACCACCAACCCTGCCCCAACCCTTGTCCAACGCCCCAACCCATCACAGCCCCATGCCCAACAGCCCCACACCTTGCCCCATGTCGTCATACCATCATGAGGGCTCACATGGGGAGCAGCAAGTAAATCTCACCTCTATCCACTCTCCTTCCCTCAGCAGCTGGGTGCCGTGACCTGACTGTGGCCTCCCCTCAAGCCCCTTGGAGGGCCCTTGCTAGGGCTCCAGGTACAGCTTGGCACAGGGGAAAGCAGAGCCAGACCCTGGCAGAGACGAGCAAACCAAAGGAGGTCCCCACCCAACCCAGGGCAGCTCCCTCGCCTCACTATGATCATAGGGGGCATTCTTGCTCCGTCCAGCTTTCCCCTGGCCCCGTCCCAGGAGCTCCACCCAGCCTTCCCCACTCCCACCCCTCAGCCCTGGGGCTGCCCCCCCCCACCGGTGCTGCACCCAGATTTACCCCTGCATTTACAGCCTCCCCAGGGAGTTCCAATTAGCAGGGATTAAGCCCCGCACGATTGGTGCCACTGGGACACACCCAACACCCAGGGGTGCGTTGGGCAAACTCTGCTCAAGGGGGGAGGGGAAGCTGGGCACCAGAGGGGATTTGATCCCTTCCCAAGCACAATGCCCTCATGATGGAGGCCAGTGAGCAGGGTCTGGCTACAGCCACAGCTGGAGACACAACCTGTGGCACCACGTAGGGGATGTGAGGGGCCCAGCCAGGTGCTGGGAGAGAACACTTGGCCCCTCCCCTGCAGACTGCCAGGGGCAGTGCCCATACACCCCCCAGGGGAAGAGAGGGAAACTGAGGCACAGCACCCGCCACAGCACCCCGCCAGGCAGTGTTAGAACAAGCAAGGGGAACCCAGAGTCCTGGTTCCCACCCCTGCTCTAGCCACTACTCCATGCTGCCCTCATTGCTCCAGTGCTTCTGCATGGAGCTGAGAAACTGGAGCCCCTCTCCCAGCCTCAGCCCTCTCCATTCCAGCCCAGGGCGCCCGAGGCAGTGCAGGGACTGGCTGGGCTCCAGCCCCCCACGGCTCTAGGGGGTCAGTGCGGCCAGATTAGCAGCTGGGAGAGCGCGGCAACTGCCAAGGTCCTAGCGCTTAACTCTCAGCGTCAGCACTTTGAACAACACACACACCGGCCATGCCCTACCCCGCCCCCCCATCTCCACACACACCCAGCCCCTCTCCTTCCCACACCCTGCTCCCCCACCTCCACAACCCCCCCCACCTCCACACACACGGCCAGCCTCCCCCACTCTGCCCCATGCCCTGACCCCCCATCTCCACACACACACCCAGCCCCCCTCCTTCCCATACCCTGCTTCCACTTCCACAACCCCCCAGTCCCCCATCTCCACATACACCCAGCCCCCCTCCTTCCCACACCCTGCTCCCCCACCTCCACACACACGCCCAGCCCCCTTCTGCCACACACCCTGCTCCTCCACCTCCACAACCTCCCACCTCCACCTCCACCCCCTCACCTCCACACACACTGCTTCCTGCACCTCCACACACATGCCCAGCCCCCCCTCTACACGCACGCCCAGCCCCCCCACCCCCACACGCCCAGCCCCCCTCTGCCACACACCCTGCTCCCCCCACCTCCACAACCCCCCAGCCCCCACCTCCACACACTCTGCTCCCTGCACCTCCACACACACACCCAGCCCCCCCACCTCTACACACATGCCCAGCCCCCTTCCTCCCCACACCCTGCTCCCACTTCCACAACCCCCCAGTCCCCCATCTCCACACACACACAGCCCCCCTCCTTCCCACACCCTGCTCCCCCACCTCCACAACCCCCCAGCCCTCCCTCCTCACCACGCCCAGCCCCCCCACCTCCACACACACGCCCAGCCCCCCTCTGCCACACACCCTGCTCCCCCCACCTCCACAACCCCCTAGCCCCCACCTCCACACACACGCCCAGCCCCCTACCTCCCCACACCCTACTCCACCCACCTCCACAACCCCCCAGCTCCCCCACCTCACACACACGCCCAGCCCCTGTACCACGCCCCCATTCCTCCACACATGCCCGGCACCCCCACTGCCATGCCATGCCCTCTCCCCCACACCACGCATCGCCCCCCCACTCCTCCAACACACCCTGTCCCCCACTCCACCCACGCCATGCCCTACCTCCCCATGCTACACGCGCATGCCATTCCCCCTACATGCCCTGCCCCACACCCATCTCCCCCGCTACCCTGCAGGCCCAGGGCGGGGCCTCACCTGGAAGACGGCCTTGGTGCGGATCCGCTCCGCCACCAGGTGCAGCACCTGAGCATTGAGGCTCCCGCAGCTGTCGATGTCCCCGACAAGCATGGGGAAAGTCTGCAGAAAGAAGGGGCACGGTGCTGGGATGGGCTACGCCGGGAGGCGCTGGGTCTCCTTGGGGGAGCCCCACGCCAGCTGCACACACCCCAGAGACGGTGCAGTCAGCAGCCCCGGGGGTCCCCAAGCTGTGCCAGGGGAGCCACCTGCCTAGGGAGCTTTCCCTCCTGCCGTGCTCCCACTCTGTTCGGGGGCGGCGTGCAGCAAGTCTGCCGGGTCTCCTCAGCCTGGCTCCTGGGAGCACTACCTGTGCTGGGGGCCTCCGCACCCCTCCCCAGAGCTGGAGCTCTGCCCCCATCCCATGCCCCACACACGCCTCCCTTGCCCTGTCTCCTGTGCACACAGGCCCTAGCGTGGACTGAGCATAAGCTGGGCTCTCCTGCTCCCCCTGGTGGCACCTTCCAAGCTAAGCGCTTCCAAAAGGAGAGAGCGGACGGGGGCTAAGCCCCAACACTTCAGCCTGACCCCCATTCCCACCCCTCTGTTCAACAGCCTCAGGAACACGCCCCACACGGACCAACACACAAACATGCCCAGCCCAGGCCCAGCCTCCAAGCCAGAGCCCTGGCCCACACACATGGCCATACCAATCCCATCGGGAGGAGGGGAGCGGCTGCCGTGCTCGGGGGGGCTGCCAGCCCTCAATGTTCAAATATCTCGAGTCAGGCTCCAAAGCACCCTGCGATGGCTTCAGAATGAGGGGAGCGCTGGCTCCTTTCCCTCGCCTGGGGCCTTTGGGGGGTTCTCTCCCTGGGCGGGAAGCCCATTCAGCACTGGGCCCTGGAGGCAGCTTGGCTGGGGGGCCCTGCAGCATCCAGCCCTCCTCCACTGCACTGCAGCATGACCTGCAAGGAGCCCCCCGCCCCCCTGCAAGGAGGGGCACTCAGAGCCAGCTTGTGACCACAGGCCCTCTCTGAAGGGGATGGGGGGAGAGCGCTGCTGCTGCCATGGGTCCTATGCCCCTCAGGCACCTGGTTTGCCCAGCACTCCCTGTAAGAGCCTGGCAAGACAGTGCCAGCTGGATGCCCACATGAGCAGGATCCAGGGATTCTAACCCAGACGGGGGGTGAGTGACAGGGCTGGCTCCCAGAGGCTGCTGGTGGCAGGTCACACGTCCACCCAGTAGGCAGAGGAAATCTCCACTGTGACTCAGTCACTAACCTGCCAGGGAACGCAGCCTATGTGGGGATCCCATACATCTCTCAGCAGGGGACCCCTCCCACTGGGGGGAAACACCAGGGTCCCAACCCTCACCCAGCTCCCTGTGAAGAGGCTGAGGCCTTGACCACCACTAGCATCTCTCCCAGCTCTGCTCCTCCCTAGCACCAGAGCGAGCCACCAGCGTTCACGGACATGCTTCATACACCCTCTGCCCGCTCAGGGAGCTCCGGATCAAACCTGCTGCAGAGACGGGGGAAGGGATCCAAGTCAGTCAGAGAGGGGGGGATAGAACCCAGGAGTCCTGGTCACAGCCCCCTGCTTTCATGGGGAGATTTTCTAGCATGCTCAGTTGCCACCAAGTACACTGGAGGATCCCCACCCCCCATTGAGAACAAGGGGAGCTGTGGGGTGCTGAGATCTGGGCATCTCAGACCCCACTCCATCTTGGTGCTGGGAGCTGAGCTTGGACGCCTGGCTCCCAGCCCCTGCTCCCGCCCCCTGCGCATTTGGGTCCCAGCTCACCTCAGTGGGGCTAAGCTGCCGGTCTCCTACGTAGGTGGTGTTGAAGTGGTAGCTGGACTGGCCGACTGTGCTCATGTGAACGGTGTGGGTGACCTGGGGAGGACACAAGGGGGTCAGGCTGTGCTGGGGTAGGATGCTGTGTGCAACCCTCAAGGGCTCCAGCTCCTTCCAGCCCAGCCAGCATGGACAGTGCCACCTGATCACTGCCCCTCCCAGCCCAGACAGGGCTCCCCTTCTCCAGCGCCTTCTCCATCTCTCTGAGGCTGCAGAGCCCAGAGAACACAGCCCCGCATCGGCGACCCAGAGTGAACCTGCCTGGTTGCACTGCACACTGGGATGCATAGTCTCCACAGGCCGCACCCTCAGAGCAAACAAGAGGGGTGGGGGAGGCAACAAAGCCTCGGCTTGTTGTGCCAACCCCTTGCCCAGATCCCAGCAGCATCTTCACCTCGACACCCAAGCCAATCCAGCCACCGGGAGGTGTTTCCCAAACAGCCTGTCGATGGGTATCCAGCTGGTGGGTTTGAGCCCAACTCCGAGAGGGAACATGCCTACATCCCCCATCTCCATCCCTCCAGGCTCTCCTGGCTGCCAGCCCCTGAAGAGGGGCCAGGCATGCACCGGAAGGGGCCCTCCAGCTCCACAGGGGAAGCAGGTGCTAAGCTAAGGCCTGGAGGGTCCCGGGGGGAGGGAAAGCAGTTGGAGGCACAAGCTGCAACTGACCTGGAAATGGTTGTTCGGGGCCTTGTTGAGGATCAGCTTCACCCCTTCCATCTGCTGGGGGAAGACTTCTGCAAGGAGAAGGGGCGGAGGGGGCTTAGACACACAGCACAAGGGCCCACAGAGCCAGAGACAGGGCAGCCGGCTCCTCTGTGCTCCAGGCCCCACAGCCAGGGCTGAGCTCAACAAGGACGAGTCGGAGGAATGTAAACTTGGGGTCTTCACCCCCATCCTCCCTAAACCGTTACTAGTCCAGGGCTCGGACCTCGGCTTCCCCAGCCATCTAACACAAGTTAGCTACCTCCCGTCTGCACACGGTCACTCGTAGTGCTGCCAATCACAGAACGGGACCCCGGAAACACAGGCGAGCCGAGTGCCACAGCATGGGAGGCTGGAGCAGCTGGGAGCTCCCCGCACAGCCAGTGCCCCTGCCCTGGTACCTGCAGCACCCCCTGCTGTCAGAAGAGCACTCTCCAATCCCCTCAACATGCCTCTGTCACAGGAGAGGTGGCCCAGACTCACCTTTGCATTTCCGATGGAGCTCATCGAAGCTGCCTGGGTTGGTAAGCGGCTCCTGCCGGCGCAGAGGTCTGTGCAAGTCGAGCACTGGTGCCAGCACGTTCCCCATCGCCCCGCAGGCCGTGCCGCCTGGCCCTGGGATGCAGGGGTGTAACCGCCCTCCAACCCACCCTCAAATCTCTGCCTCCAGTCCGAGGAGGAAAGACCCAGAGAGTTTGGGATCAGCAGGTGCCCGCGGGTTCCCCAGTCAGAGCACACCCAGCTGCCCCCTGCCCCAGGGACCCTACGCACATGACACCCAGCGGGGTCCAACACCTGCACGGAGCTGTCCCCACTCCCCAGCCCTTTGGGCCAGCACCCCACAGCACAGCTCGGAGCCCGGGAGGGGGGCTGGCTGCCCACAGGAGCTGGGGTGCACGGGGGGCAGGGTGCCCTGAGGTGGAGAGAGGGGGTAACTGCCCACAAGGCAAGGGGGAACGGGGGGCTAGTTGTTGGGGGGCAGGCTGCCCTTGGTGGGGGATGGAGGGCTAGTTGTCAGGGGGCAGGATGGGCAGTGGGATCAAGGGGAGGGGATGTAGGGGTGCGGGTGCTGGTGTAGAAGGAACTCCCCAGGCAGGGGTTGAGGGGCTGGATGCAGGGGGCTCCCCAGCCGGGGGGCTGCCCCGCACGGTGCCTCTGGGCGCTGCCGCCCTCGGCTGGCCCCCGCCCGGCGTTCACACGGCCCGGCCCCCTTGCTGGACTCCGCTCACCCTGAGCTTGTTGGGCGCGGCCATCTTGCGCCCGGGCCCCGCCCCCGCAGGAAGTGGCTTCACGGGAGCGGCCGCCGCCCCGGACGCCATGTTGGAAGCGGGCACCCGCCCCCCATGTGCCGTCGGGCTGGGGGCGAGGGGTCGGGCACGCGGGTCCCTGGGGGGCACAGGGTGAGCGGAGCAGCTGTTGACTGAGGCCCCGGGGGCTTTGCCGGCTCACTGCTTTGTACCGCTTGTTCTCGTGAATTATCCCTTGTGTTGCCAGGCGCCCCTCACCCTGGTATCCCGGCCCCGCCCCGGCAATGCCTTGGGGTTTGCCCCCCTCTGACCCATTACTGTGCTTCAGCGGGCCCGGACGGGCCACGGAGGGACCAGGTGCTAGAGCCGGGTTGGGTGTCAGGGGCACTTGTGGCACCTGTGACCCTGGACAGCTCCCGTTGCCTAGGGTTACCATATTTCAACAATCGAAAAAGAGGACACGGGGTGCCGCCCTAGCCCTGCCCCAGCCTCGCCCCCTCCCACTTCCCGCCCCCCTCAGAATCCCCTACCCCCTACCTGTCCCCTGACTGCACTCTCCTGAGACCCCCCCACCCTAACTGCCCCCAGGACCCCACCCCCTATCTAAGTGTCCCTGCTCCCTGTCCCCTGCCTGCCCCAACCGCTCTCTACACCCCCTTCTCCTGACAGCCCCCCCCGACCAATCTAACCCCCCGTTCCCTGTCCCTTGCCTGCCCCAACCGCTCTCTACACCCCCTTCTCCCGACAGCCCCCCCAGAACTCCCAACCAATCTAACCCCCCCGTTCCCTGGCCCCTGCCTGCCCCAACCGCTCTCTACACCCCCTTCTCCTGACAGCCCCCCCAGAACCCCCGACCAATCTAACCCCCCCGTTCCCTGTCCCTTGCCTGCCCCAACTGCTCTCTACACCCCCTTCTCCTGATAGCCCCCCCAGAACCCCTGACCAATCTAACCCCCCCGTTCCCTGGCCCCTGCCTGCCCCAACCGCTCTCTACACCCCCTTCTCCTGACAGCCCCCCCAAACCCCCGACCAATCTAACCCCCCTGTTCCCTGTCCCTTGCCTGCCCCAACCACTCTCTACACCCCCTTCTCCTGACAGCCCCCCCAGAACCCCCGACCAATCTAACTCCCCCATTCCCTGTCCCTTGCCTGCCCCCCCTACCAGGCCGAGGGAGAGCTGCAAGCTCCACGTGCAGCCAAACACTGTGGTGCTGCTCTGCGGGGGAGGAGGGAGTAGGGGAGGGGGAGGGACTCTGGCTGCTAGAGGCCCCAGTGGCTGCAAGCGGCTTTCAATCAGGCCCAGCCGTCCAATCAGCTGCGCCGCACTCTGCATGAGGGGAAGGGGGAAATCCCGGACATTTCTACTTTATTAGAAATCCCCCTGGACGGCCATTTAAAGCTGAAAAAGCCCGACATGTCTGGTGAAACCTGGACGGATGGTAACTCTACCATTGCCCCTCTCTGCCTCAGTTTCCCCATCTGTACAATGGGGCAGTGATACTGACCCCCTGACTGTTGTGGGGCCGAGATCACTAGTGTCTGTGAAGCTCCTGATGGTCATTAGCCATCCCCCACCGTTTTTGGTTAAGGGGGGAGGGGCTCCTGGAGGCTTGCACACACCCCAAACCAGGCAGCCTCACACACACTTTCTATAGGACATTCCCTTTTCCGAGCCATTGGCACTGTTACTATGCACTGTTAGCCCTCTCCCCCCAGGTGGCCGCATTTTCAGGGGGCTGAGTGATCCCTCTGTATCTGGTTCAATGACTGTGCCTGGCTGGGGCCCCTCCAGGGGCAGGGATTTTCCTGCAAGAGGGCGGAAACTCATCAGTGTGTATTAAAGCAGAATGTGAGCTCCCCTGGGTCCGGTCAAGCAGGGCCTAGGACAGGGCAATGGTTGTCCCTCACTCTCGATCCCTGGCTTCTCCCTGCCAGCGCTGGCGTCTGGGAGCCATGCTGAGCTCTTTCCACCTTCCACCCCCGCCCTCAACCCTGCAGGACCCATGGGGGTGGGCTCACAGACTTGTACCTCAGAAAGGACCATCGTCATCATCTAGTCTGATCTGCTGCACATTACAGGCCACAGAACCTCCTGCACCCACTCCTGTAATATAGGGTTACCATATTTTAAGTGTCCAAAAAGAGGACACTCCACGGGCCCCGTCCCCGTCCCAACTCTGCCCCCTCCCCTGGACACTTCGCCCCCCCCGCCCCTGCCCCTCCCCCTCCCCTGCTTCCCGTGAACATTTGATTCGCGGGAAGCCTGAAACTCTAGCCCCGGCGTCTCCCGCCCGGCTTGGCTCGGGCCCTGGGGCGCCGGCCCCACACCGCCGGCCCCCGGCCCGACCCCCGGCCGAGCACCGCTGGCCCCCGACCCCGGGCCCGCACTGCCGGCTCGAGCCCCTGGCCCTGGGCCGAGCACCGCCCGGCCCCGGCCCACGGCTCCGCACCGCCAGCCCCCAGCTCCACACCGCCTGGCCCCTGGCCGAGCACCGCCCGGCCCCGGCCCCCGGCTCCACACCGTCAGCCCCGGCCGAGCATCCCTGGCCCGGCCCCCGGCTCTGCACCGCTGCCGCCGGCCAGGCCCCCGGGCCGAGCACCGCCGGGCCCGGCCCCCGCCCCCGGCCGAGCACCCCCGGCCTGGCCCCCGGCTCCGCACCGCCGGTCCTAGCAGCTCCAGCCCCCGGCCGAGCACCGCCGGTCCCTCCCTCCCTCCCTATTTTCCCGGACATGTCCGGCTTTTTGGGATTTCCCCCTGGACGGGGATTTGCGGCCCAAAAAGCCGGACATGTCCGGGAAAATCCGGACGTATGGTAACCCTATGTAATAGACCCCTAACCTCTGGCTGAGTTACTGACGTCCTCAAATCATGAGTTAAAGACTTCAAGTTACAGAGAATCCATGGCCATGGGGCTTCCCAGCAGCGGGTCTGAGCAGCTGCAGTTTCTTGCCCCTGGGCTGGGTTTGGGGGTGTTTCCAAGCTGGGGGGGCTGGCACTGGCTGGAGTGCAGCATTAGGGGAGCTGGCTGCTGAATGAGGTGGCGGATGAACTGGGGGGCAGGGGAAGTTGTAGGGTTACATACATCAGCAGGGGTAAGGGGGACCTGTTTTCTCCCTGCTCCAGCTCTCTATTCTGATGGGGGAGGGAGCTCCTTTCTCATCGCTTTCTCCCCAGAACCTCCTCCGATGACCCCCGATCACAGGGCCCAGATTGACCAGGTGATTCCCCTGCAGGGTGGGGTCCTGGCCATGTCGCCTCAGGCCAGGCATATTAGTGACCCCCCCACCCCACTTAAAGGAGAGGAGCCCTCTGCACTCTGTGACCCAGCTGGAGCAGGGCCCTCACTGGCCAGCTCCTGCTTGCTCTCTGGGGCCCACTGCCTCCCCGCTGTCAACACAGGGCTTTCCTGGAAACAGAATCAAACAAACAAAGTGACCAAGCCGTGGGGGAGAGAGCCTGGCAGGGCCTCTGCACTGCCCTCCTGCTCTCTGGCTGTGAGGGCAGGAGCCCAGCAGGGCCTGCCCCCTTGCATCCCCCTAGGGCCTGTGCCTGTCCTGGGTGTGTTCCCAGCTGTGGGGAAGGAGCCTAGAAAAGATCTGCCCAGTTATATAACTGGCCCTTTGCACAGAGGAACACAGGGCCTCTCTCAACATGGGGCCTCTTCTTCTGTCAGGGAAGCAGCCAGGCGTGGGAGCAGCCATGCAGCCCTTTGGCGGTGCCACCTGACCAGGATGGTTTGTGCTGGACTGCAGAAAATGGGGTAGCCCAAACTAAGCCCCAGTCACCTCTGGCCTTTAGGAGAATTCCTGCCTGGGCCCCATTTTAGTGGGGCAGGTGGAGTAGGCCCATCTGTGTTGGAAGGTGGCCCTAACCCAGAGGGCAGGGAGTGGGGCTGTGCCAACACAGAGTAGAGCTGGCATGGAATAGAGCTGTTTGCGACCCAGGGCAATGCTTGGGTTACAGACGCCAGGGGTTAAGTCAGGAAATGCTGGTGCTAAGATGATCTGGGTAACTCTACCTGGGCCCTACGGGCGTGGGCAGGGGGAAGGCTGCAGGTTCTTTCATTGACTGGGACTCCTCTGTACACAGGGAGTGAGCGGCTGATTTTCACCCACCAATGATTTTCATTTTAAATGAAGGAAAACCAGAGCAAGAAAGATGCAACACGTGGGTGAGAGCACAGTGTGCGTCTCCTCTAACAGTCTGCAGCACGTCTGAGCAAATGGCTGGAGGAGAGGGATGAGGACCATGATGGCGCCGCCCACAGAGGACACCAGGCTGCCCAGTTAGGAGCTCCAGACACTGCAGCGAGCATGTCCCAGGGGTTTGTCTACACACACGTCCTCTGGGCCTGGATGGGATCCTGGCCTGGCCTCTGCTCTTGGTTACAGCTGGGGGAATCCCCAGCAGGTGACTCAGGCTTCGCACTAATGTCAGCGAGATTCTGATCTGGGCGGGTGACCCTGTGTGCATCCCCCAAGCGCCCAGTCGTCCTGCCAACATCGGGACAAACCTAGGCAGTGACCCAAACCCATGGTCATTCCAAGCTCCAGTGGAAAAGCAAATCGTTCGGCACCTCTGGGTTGGGGGCTGTGGATCTGTAGGCACAGCGGCATGGGGGGCTCACCCTGCGCTGTCCGCCAGGCCAGGCCAGGCCAGCTGTAGAACCCCAGCCCACACCCCACCTGCACGGGGGTGGGGGGAGGGTGCTGCCAAACTGGGCCATTCTCTCCCTACAAGGCCCCACACCAGCCGAGCCCTCCCCCGGCCAGGGCTGCCCTGGCACATGCAGCTGGAGGGCTCAGGGTTCCCTGCAGCCCCCGCAGAGGGCCACACGCTTAGGCCAGTGAGGGCTGAGGATCTGTCCTGCCCTTCTGGGCTCAAGGATTTGCTAGCCCCATTGCCGGCTGCCCCAAGGTCTTGTCTCCCCATAATCCCGTGGCCGGTGAAGCCACAGGGCCCTTAGTACTGGGCCAGCTCCAGGGACCTGTCATGTGACAACAGGAGAGCGCCAGCAAGCCACTTTCTGCTGCTACTCACTGAGGAGCTTTGTCTGAGTCAGCGTCAGGGAAACCTTACAGCTGCTCTCCCTCTCTGCCATGGGCCCACCTAGCCAGGCCCCTCATGCTGGGCGCTGGCCTGTGGCAGGGGCAGTCGAAAGCCCCTCCTAGGTGCTCTGTGGAGTGCTTAGGCACAGGAGGGGGAGTGCTGCTCCTGGCTTTCTTGGGCAGGTCACGCCTTGGCTCTGTGCCTCTGTTTCCCCAGAGGCTGTGGGCCTGATATATAAATGCTGCTCAAGGGCTTTGAGATCCTCCAAGGACAGGAGCTGGAGAGCAATGAGTGCTCTTCCGCCCCCCTGCACAGCTTAACCTGGAATGTCCCATGGGGCTATTCTCCCCCCCCCACCCCGTCCCGCTGACTCATCCTGACATGTTGGAGGTTAACGGTCAGTGAGTGATAAGATTAAGCCACACTGTCCTTCACCCTCTGGCTCACAACTGCCTCTGGGCGCACAGGCGGGTGCACTAGACTAGTCCAGGCAGGACAGCTCTGAGGGAGACTTCTCCCCCCAGCCTGCACCCAGCTTTCCCCTGCAGGGCTCCAGGTCAGCTAGAAAACCAGCAGCCCTAGCCCCACGGATCAGACACCCCCAGGGGGTTCCAGCCCCATGCCCTCCTGCCAAGCAGTGCAGCCCTTTCCCATGGCAAATGCTGGCTAAGCCCCTAGGAGCTGGCTGTCCCTGTGATCTGGTGGCTCCGGTGGGAGGTATTAGTGAGGGTCAGGGAGGCAGGCTGGCTGGCTCCGGGCTCCTTCCTGGATCGAGGCCCTAGCAGCTGGAATCCCTCCCTGCTCGCTGGCCTGTGCACCCCACACAGGCTGTAAGGGTTAATGCTCTCCCTGTGGGGCACATGACAGGCAGGGCTGAGTCACCGCCCTGTCCAGCTCCACTTAGGGTGACCAGATGTCCTGATTTTATAGGGACAGTCCCGATTTTGGGGTCTTTTTCTTATATAGGATCCTATTACCCCCCACCCCCTGTCCCGATTTTTCACACTTACTGTCTGGTCACCCTAGCTCCACTAGCCCCACACTTGCCCTCTCCAGGCCCCCCATTCACAGGGGAATAGGTGATTCCTTCCTGACCCCTGCAGTGACCTCTCTTGAAGCCTGATACCTGCTCCACCTTATGGTGAGGCCCAGCCCCAGAGCTCACTCTTGGTCAGACACATCCAGGGCTGTGCTCAACTCTGACTCCCTGCAGCAGATCCACTGTGCAATCCCCTTTCCTAACGTGTAGGCGCTATGGGGGAAAGAGACAGTGCCAGTGGGGTGGGTGCCACCCCAGAGCATGTCCTTTGTGGCACAGCCTGGCACGCCACTGCCTTGCTCCTCCCCTGTATCTCATTCACAGCCGCCTTCCTGGCACATTCCCCTGCCTGGGGCCCAATTTATCAAGTCTGTATAAAGATACCATCTCCTTTGCCCCCCGCCCCTCCAGGCCCGAACCCTTCCCCCTGTGCACCTCCACCCTGGGTCTGCTTCCCCAGCCCACCCGCAGCCAGGCTTCAGCCCTGCTTCCAGGGGCTCCCTGCTCCTAGGGTCACCCCACAGCCAGGCTTTAACCAGCTCCCTGATTAACACCTGGCCCCATTCCCCAGGTTGTCTGCTGCTCCCCTAAACACGTTTCCTTAAAGGGGGGATTTAGCGGGACAGAGACTGCGGGCCCCGGGCACCACTACCCCTTGAAGGGGACAGAGCGTGCTGCTGCAGTGCCCGTAGCAATACTGCCCATGGCGCCCAGCAGACCCTAGCCAGTGGCTCAGACACTGCCTGGTGACACTGGTGTTTGTCCCGCTGGCCCCATGCACTGTGCGCTGTGCACACCCCCACAGCACGACCCTTAGCCCCGGCCTGTTTACCAGGGATTTGCCAGTTAGTGATTGTACAGCACAACATCAGCACATTCCCCTCCCCAGCACAGCAGCGAACCCCCGGCCGGGGGGCCAATGAGTGGGCAGCGTGGGCTGGCCCAGCAGGCCAGGGGATATAAGTGCCTGCAGCCCCAGCCAGGGCACCTGCTGTTCCTGACCAGTTTCTAGCCCAGGCCTCAGGTGAGCAGTCCGGCAGGTCTGTCTGCAGAGCGGGGCGGGGGCGGTTTACAGAGAAACAATGAGCTTGTTTGAGATTTGGAATTAACGTTGGATTTTTTAAACGAGATTCGCCCTCCCTGGGTGGTTGAGAGCTGCCTCCCGCCTGCCTCGTCGGAGCCCAGCTGGCTCATGGGCGTGAGAGAGCCTCTGCCCCAGGACTGGATTAGTTGGTGCCACTTCTGCCACCCACCAGCGAGAGCCACCCTGGAGCTGGCCCCGGGGGGTGGGGGGGCATCAGGTGAGGCTGAGCTGCTCATGCCCCTCTCCAGACCTTCCACAGGACTCAGATCCCCTGCCCCCATCACCCCCAGCTGCACGGCTGCAGCCACCAAGGGCTCCCCAGGCTGCAGGCCACAGCATGAGCCAGGGGATCCACTCCAAGGCAGGGGAAGCCAGGCAAATCCCACCCTCCTGTCCTGGGGGCCCAGGAGAGCAAGGATCAGAGACATCCCCCGTTGGAGCCCTCCCTGCCCTCTGGAAATGCACGGGGGCCTGGCCCAAAGGATCCAAAGGCTGGTGGGGGAAGAGATGGGGGCGGTGGGGGGCTGAGAAATGGGGTGGAAGCGTGGGAGACCAGGGACACGGCATAGCAGGACTGAGCAGGACAGTGGGGTGCCTGGGGACATGCAGGGCTGGGGCAGAGCTGAGCAGGGAAGCAGGGGGCAGCGGGCGGGGGGCGGGGGCAGAGAGAGGGGACCAGGAAGGGACATGGCTGGCAGGGCAGCTGACCCCATGAGCTCTGCTCTCGGCATCACAGACCCTTGAATTATTTCCTTCCTCTTCCTAGTGTCTTTCCATGGGGCCCCACCAGCCCTGTGCTGCTCCCTGGGCCGCTGGCACTGATCATGGGGCACGCAGCCCCTTTGCCTCCCCCTCCCAGAGGCTGCTCGGCTCCCCTGGGTCTAGCTCCCCTAGCTCCGTGCTGGCCCATGGTTGGGCGGCCGTGGCAGTGGGAGAGGGGAATTAGCGATTTATTTTATAAACAGAAATTGCCCTGGAAATGCTCCTTGGGGGGCGGGGAGACCCGGGAGCGTGTCCAACCCCCATTGGGAGCATCGGTGGGGTTAGGGCCACTTACACCATCCAGGCCCTGGCCCAGTGCCCCTCCCCTGGCAGAGGTGGGAAATGCTGTCCCTCATGAGCATGGATGGGCACCGTGGTGTGGACAGGACCCGGTCAGACAGGGCTGGCTGGCAGGGTGGGTAAGTGCCTGCTTGCCCTCAGCTTCCCCCGGCTCCCTGTGCAGCGCCTCGGGGGGAGTCCTGGGTGGGTCCCCCGCAGCCGCTGCTGGAGGAGTCTCACTGCCTGGCCACCAGCGGAGCTGGGCTACCAGGCAGCCCCTGCCATGCCCACAACTACCCCCTGCCTCCTCCCTGTCCTAAGGTGGATGAGCCTTTGTCTCCCTGCTCAATCTGCGCTGCTGTCTGTGGCCTCCCAGGGACTCGGCCTACATGGGTGGGGAGGCAGGGATCAGCTGTGCAGAGCCCCCCCCAAGGCCTGGCCGAGCTGAATGCCAGGGCAGAGGGCCATTGTCATGCTGGGGAGATCGACAGCCTGACCCCCTCCCGCACAGCTCTCATTGGTGCCCGTGTTAGGGGGTTCCCCTGTGCATGGCCTGCTCAGAGCCCTTCTGTCCTACAGACACCGCCCAGCCGTTATGCCCCGTGTTCCACTCCGCCTCACACTCCACAGCACCTGTGCTGTTAGCCAGCGTTCCTGGCCCTTCCCTAAAGGGCGTGCGCCTCCCTGCCCCCTCATGGCCTTCCTGGGCTCCTGTGGCTGGTCTCCTTGTTAATGGGGTAATTAGCCCCCCATCTGCCTCTCTCCTTAATCAGGCCCTCCCCAGGGGCCTGACTGGTGAGCCAGGGACAAGGGGGCTGGCTGGGGCAGCTGCTGATTCCCAGCCCCCTCTGCCCTGCAGGTCCCGGAGCGTAGCGCCTGTCACGATGAAGGTGTTGGTCTTGGCCGTGGTGCTGCTCTGCGTGTGCAGCTTGGAAGGTAAGAGCCTCACCAGGGCTATGCTCTCCACCCCCGGCATGGTCCGTCCGCGCTGGCCCCGGGATCATTGTGGGATGGGCCATGCCGCACACTCGGCAGGAGCTGGATTCACTGGCAGGTGAGGTTCTTCCCTGTACGCTCCCAATCTCAGCCCCCTCGCCACCCAGTGCCAGCCTCTTCAGGGAGGGAGGGGCTAGGTTAGAGGGTAGCAGAGAGAATCAGAACTCCTGGGTTCTATTCCCAGCTCTGGGAGGGGGTGTGGCCTAGTGGGTTAGCGCAGGGAACTGGGCCCTTCCCACTGGAGCTGAGGGATCTCCTCACTCCCCCCCGCCCCATGGGGCTAACGGATCTCCTCCTGGACTCCATGGGGATGATGGATCGCCCCAGCCCCACAGTTTGCATGAGGCAGGGGCCTAACCCAGCTCTCCGGGCCACCCAGGTGCTGTGGTGAAGCGCGATGCAGAAACCCTAGGCTCCAGCCTCCCAGAAGTCTTCACCCAGTATTTCCACACGGTGTCTGAATACTTGAGCAAGCAGTTGCCGGAGAAGGCGAAGACCGAGGAGCTAAAGACCCAGGCAAAGTACGGGCTGCTGTGGGGAGTGTGGAGGTGGGGTGCTACTGTCCGGGGGTGGGGTGACCTGGAGGGAGAGGGGCAATGGGGAGTGCAGAACGGGCAGAGTCTGCTGGATGCACACAAGCAGCTGGAGAGCCTCAGCACTTTAACACTGCAGTGCTGGGAGAGCAGATTGCCCCCTGCCCCTGCTCCAGAGCCTCTGACATGCCACCCCAGCCCGTAGTAGCAAGGCAGGGCAGGTGGAGTGGGAAGGACAGAAAAGCCACAGTAGCAGAGACCCAGGCTGCAGTGAGGATCATTTCCAGCCCAGTCCGCTGCACACAGCATGGTCTGAGGCTGAGCAGGGGGCCAGGAACCAATGAGTCCAGTGTGAGCCTGGGCAGGACAAAGGCCTGCTCTGTGCCTCAGTTTCCCCACATGGTATAGTGTGCAGTCCCCATGCCCTGTAGGCAGGCAGGGCCCCGGCTGCTGCGTCTCCCCAGCCAAGTCCTGCCCGTCTCTAAGGAACCAGGTGTCTGTCACCCTAGGGCTTATCTGGAGCAGGCCAATGAGCAGCTTTCGCCTATCGCCAAGCAGCTGCACACCGAATTCGTGGACCTCCTCACCAAGCTGCTGGAGACCGGGAAGAAGGCTGTGCAGTGAGTGAGTGGCCGGCTCCCAACAGCCCCGGGGCAGCTGCCGAGCAGGGCTGGGCGCTTTCCATGGCAGCAAGAGGAGGAGCTGCGTGGGCCGATTGTGGCGTTAAAGAGCTGGTGATATCACCTGACGGGGGGCGGGAAGTGGGTCCCAGGAGCAATAAATCTGATGAGACTACTCACAGCGTCACGCATGGTGCAAAGCTCGGAGCAGAGGGTGAGCGTGTGAGCATGCGGCCGATGGGGTGGGTGTGCAAGGTGTGTGCGATGCAGGCAGAGCAGGGTCCTTGTCCCTCAGGCTCCCAGTCAGCACCGCCTGGTGTGTTTGGATCAGCATGTGTGTCAGTGTGTGCGCGTCACTGCCCCCTGCTGGAGGGGATTGAACTCTTCAGCTGTGTGGTTATATTGCCCTCCAGTGGCAGGAAAGGCCCAAAGTCCTCAGCAGTCCCCATGGAGAACAATGGAGAGTCTCCCTCCCTCCACAGAGAACAATGAAGGGCCCCCCCTTTCCTTCCCCCCATGGAGGACAATGGAGAGGTTCCCCCACCTGCATCACAGCTGTAGTTGAGCGCCCTCTCTTGGCCACTTTTCGGTGTACTGTGTGGTGATCCAATCTCTGAGTCCCCAGTGTGTCCTCCTCCCCCAGTCTGAACAGAGTCCAGGGATTGCCCCAGTCTCAGGGCACACTCCTGGGGCACAAATCTTCTATCTAGCACCCGCTCCTGACAGCTGCAACCACATGGCTGCTGCCCAGCCCAGGGCTGGCCCCTCAGATGACCCCCCTGTTGCTTAAAGACACCTGTGATGGAGTTCGGGGGCAATCCAGACCAGTGCGGGGCTGTGTCACCACTTGCTGTGCAACCTTGGGTGCCTCACAGTGCTCTGACGCTGTAGCTTCCAACCCGGGGCACTCACAACCAGCCAAACAGCATGCAGGTCACACCCTGAGCCAGCGTCTCTGTGCTACAGTCCCAGGTCAACCGCTCTGACTCCAGCAGCCTGTCCATAGCCCCACTCTGGCTTCCATCAGCTTTGCTTACACCCAGCAAGGGTATATGATATAAATATATGAACAATAGGACACAGGTTAAGTGATGCCAAATTAAAGGAGTAAAGTTATAAGGAGTTACAAGGAAATAACAATGAAAAAGCATCTAAGAGTCTAAAACTTAATCTAGCAAGATATAGGCTTGGTTCCAGGTGGTTTCTCACCAATATTAAGATCCCAGAGACCTTAAACACCCCCCCCCTTGGTTGAAGGACCCCTCTTTCTCAGCTTGTAGGAGCTCCTCGTTTGTCTCAGGGCAGGTCTTCACTACGGGGGGGGGGTCGATTTAATATACGCAAATTCAGCTACGCGAATAGCGTAGCTGAATTCGACCTATAGGAGACGACTTACCCCGCTGTGAGGACGGCGGCAAAATCAACCTCCGCGGCTCCCCGTCGACGGCGCTTACTCCCACCTCCGCTGGTGGAGTAAGAGCATCGATTCAGGGATTGATTGTCGCGTCCCGACGAGACGCGATAATTCGATCCCCGAGAGATTGATTTCTACCCGCCGATTCAGGCGGGTAGTGTAGACCTAGCCTCAGTCTAATGATGGATGCCAAAGATGGCTTCCGCCCTTGCTTATATCTTCCTAAGTTAAATGAGCTTGTTTCAAGATGCAGGCTGACCTCATGTGGGCTCCCTGTTCCCCTGTATATAAACGGGGCTTCCATTGCTTTGAGTCCACCATGCTTAATTAACATAGGAGACAGGTAAATAGCTGTGACATTCCCTCCTGTCTCCCCATTTGCTCACAGACTTGAAAACATAATATCATGAAGTATCCGTATTTCCTCCTATGGTGTTTACTACAGATATTTCACAATTGATAGTAATCCCCAGTGTGTCATTGGCTTTCAGAAATGACCTCATGCTATACACTTCTACAATACAACATCATTGTATAGACAGTTGATTCAATTGCTTATCACTTGAGGTTCACCCTCCCACCCCGGTCTTTATAGACCCATAAACCTTTGCAGTGGATTCTTTGAAAAGTAAAACCTAGACCAAGCTTCTCTCTCCTGCTGGGTTTAGACACCATGCTGTCTCCTCACCCACCTGTTAGAGTTGCCTCAGGCTGGCAATTTGCACCCCCCAGCCCTTTGGCTCCCTGAGCGAGTCCTTGGGGCAGAGCAGAGAGAACGTGTGGCTAAATCTTTGGCAATAGTTACCCCAGCGTTTTGCTCTGTCCCCAGGCACTGATCCCTCCAACCTGTCTGTACGCCCCCACTTCATCGCACCCAGCCCCTCGACTTCTTGTCAGTCCATACAGACCTTGTCTAGTCAAGAGAGCTGGGATCCACTTTTCACGAGACACCCGCGCTAGCAGAAGGTTGCCTCCATAAGGGATCCCCTCTTGTGCCTTTCGTTCTCCTTTCATACAGTTCCAGCCCTTTTGTCTCTTGTCATAACTAGGACATGGCTGGGGCAAAAGCTGTCAATTGTTTCCCCTCCTCGTGAGCTCTCGAACCACCCTGCCCCGGTCCCCTGCTTCCCCTCCAGCAGCTTTGGACACAATATCCTGCATGCTACATAACTCTGACATCCCAAACATCCATCCTGCAATAACTGTGGCACCCAGAGAGTTCCTAGCAATCAGCAGAGACCGCTCATCACAGCCCCCTTCGGTGGAATACTGTGAAGATGGCACCGGGCACCGGAACGGGGGGGCCAGGAGGACATGGCTATGCCCTCCCGCTTTTTACGGGTAGTAAGGGCGACTGACGGGAGGGAGGGGGCAGAGAGGAACAAGCAGAGGGCGGGGGGAATGGGTGGTGCAAGGGCAGGGGCTTGGGGAAGGGGCAGGGCCTCAGGGGGAATGGGTGGTGCAAGGGCAGGGGCTCAGGGAAGGGGCGAGGCCTTAGGGGAAGGGGTGCCGCGGGGGGTGGGGCCACAGTTTGGGCACCTGTGGGAGCCCCCCCCCCCCGCATTTCTAGGGACCTTCAGTTGTCCTTGGATGGCGATCACAGGGGAAATATGCCTGTCTGGGCATGTCCCTGGGTATAGACTTGGAACTGTGTACCCGTCTGGTGCCAACCTGGGGCACCTGGGTCACAGTCACCCCCAGCTACAGGGAACAATGGAGAATCCCCTCCCTCATCGAGAACAATGGAGAATCCCCCTTTGCCCTCCATAGAGAATAACAGAGAGCTGTAGGGACTGGCTCTTTCTGCAGTCTCTGTTGGCTCCAGTGCCTAGCTGTCTTGCCGAGAGGAGGTAAACTGCACCAAACTGCCCAGCAAACGGGGGTTCTCCTGGCGATCTAGGGTGAGACTCCTGGGCTTTGGGCACTCTGGGCCTGGCTCCAAGTCCCAGTGCTGCAGCCAAGCTGGCCCGGAGATGCCTTACGCTGGCCTAGCGAGTGAGCGTGGTGCATCGGGGAGGAGCTAACACTCAGCCCCAGCTGGCCTCCTTCATGATGCCACTAAAGTGAGTGAGGGGCCCGAATCTCTGCTCACCCGCAGGTCTGTAAACCCAGAGGCAGTGCAGTGAGCTCTGGGCTCCACCCCACAGGTGTCAGTCATGTTGCTCAGTGCATGACTGGAAGGTGCTCAGAGGCTCTGGTGACAAGCGCGGGATAAGAACTTTTCGAACAGGCTAGACTCCCAGCCTGGGCTCTCTGTTGTCGTACACCCCAGGCAGAGTGGGGTGAAATGCTACCAGGCCAGCATCGCTTTGTAAATGACAGCAGGAGGTGCCAGGCTGGGGAGACACGCCCGGGACTTGGGGTCTTCTCCTGCCTTTGCCTCAGTCTCCCCAGCTGTCCAAGGGAATACAGCCCTGAGTCCCGTCCCCCCTCCCCAGGAGGCTGTGAGGACTCATTAGCTCATGTCCATAGAGTGAACTGACAATGAAAAGTGCTATCCAATGGCCCAGCGCCTACTGAAGCCAGCACTGACCTAAGTACATTTCCTGAATAAGCAGCAGATGCAGCCCAATCTAAGCAGCAGAATCGGCCCACAGGCTGCCCTGGACCAGAGCTGTATTCCCCAAAGAAATTAGAGTCCTGAGATGGCGCAGCCCCAGGTACCGAGAGCGGGAGAGCAGGACGCAGTCTGCACGGTTAGAGAGCAGCTCAGCCACATTGGGACTTGTAGGATCTCATCAGGGTTCCCAATCCCAGCAGGGCTGGGCTGGATCAATAGCTAAGGAACATCCAGATGCCGCAGGAAATACTGTTCATGACTCAGTAGAGAGCACGTCCCTCTGGGTCCGTGCTGACTCCAATGCCTCAGCACGGTGCTCAGGGGCCCTGTGCTGCAGAGATTGGGGTGGGGGCTCAGTAAGTGTCACCTTCCCCTGTGTATCAGTGCTCACCCCAATGCCCCAGCGCAGTGCTGGTGAGTGCTGTGCCACAGGGCGGGGGCTCAGTAAGAAGAGGCGTCCTCCCCACTGGCTCAGCTCAGGCCCCAGCGCAAGGCTGGACGTACCTTGTTGCCCCACAGATGATCAGTTGCATATGATAAACCTTGGCCACTTGTGTATGAATTACAAAGCTGGGGAGCAGACAGCGAGGGAAGAGGAAGAACATGCTCCCCCCACCCATAGCTGGGGGGTGGAGAGTCTGAAAAAGCTGCCCACTCCTCTCCCGCCCCTCCCTCCCCAGCTCAGCAGCCAATGACTCCCCAGCCCCTGGCTCAAGCCAAGCAGAAGTGCCCCCTCCACCCCCCAGCAGGTCCAGACTTGGGGAGGAAATTGTAGTGTGGCCTATACCTCCTTACCGCAGCGGGGTGCACCCCCCCAAAGTGACCCCAGGCTCCAGCACTGATATGGGGACACCCCTTGGCTGCATGCAGTGAAATGAGCTCCACTATATGGTGAGCAGGGGGGAGCTGTTGAATTTGGGGGGCATCTGACCAAATATTGAGCAGCACAAACACCTCCCACCACCCCAGTAAGGTACAAGAGTTCCATAGATGGGAACTGAAAGTCCACGAGCAGCCAGCAAGGCCAAAGGCACCTATTAACCCCCATGTCCCAGCCCAATTCAAATCCCTGCAGAGAACAGTGCTGACCCTGAGGCCTTGGCCAGGTTCCAGCCCCACCCCATATCTTGTATTGGCCCAACTTCTGTGGGTGAGAGAGACAAGCTTTGAAGCTCACACACAGCTCTTCCTCAGGGCTGGGAAACGTACTCAGGGTGTCACAGCTAAATACAAGGTAGAACAGATTGTTTAGCATCAGGATTAACACATTTCAAGGTGAAGTGGCCTGTTAACACCTCCACCTCTCCAATCATAGAAAGGGAAAAGAAAGGTAGGGGTGGGTGTGTGTGTGTGTGGGGGGTTACAGATTGTTGTAATAAGCCATAAATCCAGTGTCTCTGTTCTATCTATGATTTTTAGTGTCAAGCAAATTTATGAATTTAAGCTACCAGGCTCCTCTTTTGAAGATGTTGTGCAGGTTTCCTTGGAGGACAAGGACTGAGAGGTCACATACAGAGCGATCTCTTTGTGAAGCATGTTCACCTGCAGATGCAATGGTGGTTTTGTCTTTTATCATTTTTCTGTGAGACAAGGGGGGATGAGGTAATATATTTTATTGGACCAACTTCTATTGGTGAGAGAGACAAGCTTCAAGCCACACGGAGCTCTTCTTCAAGAAGCAGCAGCAGCTCTGAGTTAATTCAAGAGCGTAGTGATTGTCTCATTTCACCCACATAGTGGTTATTGGGGCATTCAGTGTGCTGGATGAGGTACACCACGTGTTGTGCTAGGCCTGTGTAGGACCCATGGATCTTGACAGATGTGTTGTGGAGGGGTGTTGATCATTGTAGCAGCAGAGCTATGTCTACAGGTTTTGTATCTGTTGTTCTGGAAGGGTCTGGTGCAGGATCTGGTGCTGCTTTGAGTTGGTGGGTACTGGTCTGTGAGGAGCCTGCTTCTGATGACAAGCTTGGTGAGGTTGGGGGGCGGGGGGCGTTGCTTGAAGGCTAGAGTAGGGAGTTCAGGAAAGATTTCTTTCAGGATGTGATACCCATCAAGCATGGGTTGTAACTGTTTAATGATACCCTGTATGGGTTCCAGTGTGGGGAGGTAGGTGATGACCAGGGGTGTGTGGGCAGAGGTGGTTTTATCTCTGTATTGAAGCAGGTTCTCATGGGGTATTTGGGTGGCCTGTTCCATGATGTGATCTGCTTCTTTGGTGGTGTCCATGTTTGGCAAAGACGGTTTTAAGTGTGTTAAGGAGTGCATCCTGGACTTCCTCCTCATAGCAATGTTTGTGGTATCTGAGTGCCTGGCTATAGATAACAGGTTTCTTGGTGCATTTGGGTTACTGGATCCGTGAAGGCAGGTGTGGTGATCTAAGGGCTTCTTGTATATAGTCATCTGGAGGGTTTCATTGTTGAAGTTGATTGTGGCATCCAGGAAGCTGATGCAGCAATTTTCTAGAGAGAGTTTAATGGATACGTGTTCGTTATTGAAGTTTTGATCAAATCTATGCGGGAGTTCAGGTTGTTTGTCCAGATGATGAAAATATAATTGACATCTCTCAGGTATTCATGGTGCATTTGTCCAGAAATTCTTCAAGGTGGCCCATGAAGAGGTTGGCATAATGGGGAGCCATCCTAGTACCCAGGGCTGTTCCCATGGCTTGGACAAAGTGTTTGTTGAATGTAAAATTGTTATGGATGAGGATGAAATGGACACGTTTGACGATGTGTTTGGGGTGGCTATCTGAGGGTTACCCATTGTCTGTAGGCAAGCAGCAATGCTGTAATTTAGAGTAAATTTAATAACACTCCAGTTTTAAAACAGTTCCTGGTCTGGGAGTGTAACGCGGAAGACAACAGCAGCAGCATAGAGGGGAGCCTGCAGAGCCCAGCAAATGGGGGGATCAGGGGCAGCATGGAGCTGGCAGGGCCTGCAGAGCCCAGCGCAAGTGGGGGGGGGGAGGGGCAGCATGGAGCTGGGCGGGGGGCTGCGGAGCCCAGCACAAGTGGGGGAAGGAAGGGACAGCATGGAGCTGGGCGGGGGGCTGCGGAGCCCAGCACAAGTTGGGGAGGGAAGGGACAGCATGGAGGGGGACCCGCAGAGCCCAGTACAAGGTGGAGCAGAGGCAGCATGGGGGGGGGGGGCGATGGGGCTCGTGCGGGTTTCCTGGCAATGACAAGTTACCACCTGGGTAGCGGCCATCGCGCCAGGCCTGCCCCCAGGGCAAGGGCCCCCCGCCGCCTGGGCTGGGCACTGAGGGGGCGGGGCGCGAGGCGCGGCTGGGTCCCGGCCAGCTCAGCACGGATTGGTCACGGCTTCCTCAGCCCCGCCCCCAGTCCATCGCTGCCATCAACAAACATGGCAGCTCTGCCCAGCCCGTGCGCGCGGTCATTTCCGGTGCCCTCTGGAAACATGGCGCTTCTGCCCAGCCTGAGCCTTGTTGTGACACCACTTCCGGTCCTTCTCCCCCAGTAAAGATGGCGGACGAGGCGACCCGGCGGGTGGTGGCGGAGCTGCCGCTGCTGAAGACGAACGCGGGGCCCCGGGACCGGGAGCTGTGGGTGCAGCGGTTGAAGGAGGAATACCAGGCGCTCATCAAGGTCAGGCTCTTCCGCTTCCGGGAAGGGTGTCACCGGCAAAGGGGCCGGGCGGAAACCGCTTCCTGTCAGCGCTCTGCTCCCGGGGTCTCTGGTGCGGGGAACGGGCCGTCCTTTCCCCTGGTGCCACCCGGTGTCCAGACGGGGAGGCCTCGCTGTGGGGAGCATGCGCCCCTCTCGTACTGATGGGGCTCTTCCCAGACGATGGCCAGAGAGAGTCATACTCAAATGTGCCCCCCCATCTCTCTACAGGGGACATGGTCCGCCCCTTCTCCTCCCCCTGGGTCTGCCCCTTCCCCCCATCTCTGCAGAGGACCTGGGGCTGCCCCCCCGCCTCTGGAGCATTAGCGAGGCCCCATTGGGGTTCCCTGTGGTCCAGGGGTGCAGACTGCCCTGCTCCTAAGGTATCTGAGGGCTGCAGTGGCCGCACAGCTCAGGGATCTGTGGGGAGAGTATAGCTGGCTCCCAGGCCCAGAGTGAAGCACGTCCCCTGAAGGGACATTGGGGTGCCCCAGGGCGCCTACCTTGCCCTAAACTCTCCAGTCAGTGTAGCCTAAAGGACAGGTCACCTGAAAACCAGCAACATTCTCCCCCCGTGCTGCCTGGCCAGGCATGTGTACTAAGGGCATCCCATGGGCAGCAACCGGACCCAGGAATCCTGCAGTCTGTCCCATGCCTAGTACCTCAGGGCTTGACAGAGTCTGCTTTTGGTGGCTCTGTGCGATGCTACTGCCAGTCTTGTGTTGCTGGCTGCGGGGCTTTTACAGCTGGTGTTCACCGCAGCAGCAACAGATCTTTCTGCCTTGCGAGGAACATGCCTACGCTGTAAACATGTCCAGAGAGATCTCCATTATCTACGTAGATTTGGGGAACAGGAATTTTGGTTTCTGTGCAAGCTTCTGATGGATTGGGAGGCTAGACACAAACTGCATGGTATGGGGGTTCTGATTTTGTGGGGTTGCCTGTACCCACTCACTGCCTTTGTTTTTCCCTTCCCAGTATGTGGAAAACAACAAGAACGCTGACAATGACTGGTTCAGGTTGGAGTCCAACAAGGAAGGGACGAGGTAGGCATGGATAGGTTGCAGGGCGTGTTTGTGGCTGCCATGGCTCCAGGCCCTCCTGCCTCTCTGATGGGTTTCCTCTGCTATAGCCCGCCCTCTAGCCTTTGAGTAATTGTGAGCATACCAAGTCTCAGTCCTGTGGGAGCCCTTCACTGAAAAAGGAGCAGAGGGCTGAGTCTCTGGCAAACAGGTCTTGCCTTCCGATAGCTGCTGGGGTTAGAGGCATGAACAAGAAAGGGAATTCTGAACAGTCCTTTCTCACCTCTGTGTCACATCCTTCCTATCCTAATCCTGCTTGCTCTCTGGTTGGCCAGAGACCCCTCTGGGGTTGCGGGGAACTGAACGTCTACTGTGCAAAGCATGCAGAACCCTGCCCCTCTCCCAGCTCTCCCTCCATCCACAAGGAACAGGGAAGGCCACAAGCCCTTTTTCCCTTTGCAGGTCCCCCAGGTTGTGCCCTAATCTATCTCTTGGTGGAATAAAGTATAATAATCTCAGCCCCCTTGGCCCCTGGAGGCCATTTCTCATCCCTGCTTAATAAATATGGACACGTTCCATTACAGAGAATGCAAGGTAGGTGATTAGTGATCCAGTCTGCACTGTGCTTCCTGTGGTAGGAGGCACTGAAATGCTACCCCTCCCTGGGCTGTGTGGCACCTCGCCAGGAGCTCAAGGGCCACCCCCAATGTGTATACAAGGGAACAGGCTGCAGCTGCCCTTTTCAGTAGCAGGGAGATGGAAGCTAGGAACCTGAAGGCAATGTGGCTTGACTGCATGGGTCAGGATGGAGCACTGCATGCTGGGAGCTGTAGTCTCCATTTGGCTTCATCCACTGCAAGAGTGTTGGGGGCACCCACTGTGCTCCAGTGGTGTCGAGCAGTTGGAGTTGGTTAGGGTTACGATTCGTCCGGTTTCCCCTGGACATGTCCGGCTTTTAGAGTTAAAAATAGCGTCCGGGGGGAATTTGTAAATGTCCGGACTCCCCCCCCATGCAGAGCGCGCACGGCTGACAGGGCAGCCGGCCGGATGGTGCCACTTACATGGGGCTCTGACAGCCAGAGAGAGCCCCTCCTCTGCTTCCCCCTCCTCTCCCCTGCAGCTGAGAGCACTCCCTCCCTGCATTCGCAGATCACCAGCCGGCCATTTGCACCGGCAGTCTGGAGCTCCTCCCCCTGCTCCTCCTCCCCAGCACGCTGGTCTGAGCGGCAGGGGAAGGGGCAGGGAGGTTCTGGAGGGGGCAGTCAAGAGACAGGGAGCGGGGGGGGGGTCGGGAGTTCGGGGGGCTTTCTGGGGGGGTGTGGATAAGGTTTTGGGCAGTCAGGGTACAGGTAGGGGGTAGGGTTCGGGGGGGGCAGTTAGGGTGGGGGGGTCTCAGGAGGGGGCAGTTAGGGGACAAGGAACAGGGAGGCTTAGGTAGGGGGTGGGGTTCTGGAGGGCAGTTAAGAGCAGGGGTCCCAGGAGGGGTGGTCAGGGGACAAGGAGCGGGGGGGGGGGGGTTGGGAGTTCTGGGGGGGGGGGGGCTGTCAGGGGGCAGGGGTGGGGAGAGGGATCGGAGCAGTCGGGACAGGGAGCAGAGGGGTTTAGATGGATTGGGAGTTCTGTGGGGGGGGGGCTGTCAGGGGGTGGGGAGTGGTTGGATGGGGCGTGGGAGTCCCAGGGCTCTGTCTGGGGGTGTGGATAAGGGTTGGGGCAGTCAAGGGACAGGTAGGGGGTAGGGTCCTAGGGGCCCAGTTAAGATGGGGGGAGGGCTCAGGAGGGGGCAGTCAGGGGACAAGAGGCAGGGAGGCTTAGGTAGGGGGTAGAGTCCTGGGGGGCAGTTAGGGGCAGGGGTCCCAGGAGGGGTCAGTCAGGGGACAAGGAGCGGGGGGAGGGTTAGGGGTTCTGGGGGGGGGTGGGAAGTGGGGGGGCGGGGCTAGGGCAGGACAGGGGCGGGGCTCCTTCCGTCCTCTTTTTTGCTTGCTGAAATATGGTAACCCTAGAGTTGGTACTGCCCAGCAGGAGGGAGTACAGTGCAGCTGGGTGCCCCACGTGTCCATGGGCTGCCAGTCGTAGCTTGTCTGGCTGTTCCTCTTGGACTTGTGACCTATTGCCAGGTGAGCTAATGGCTTCATAGTGCTCCCCGTGCCGCACCCGCCTTCCACCCAGGGCTCCTCAGGGACTAGGATAGGCATCGATCTCCTATGTGCCACTCTGCCATTCTCGTAGAGGGGCTCGGCTTGGGCCCAGCTGTTAGTGACACTGCAGAGAGGTGCCTGCCCTTGTGCTCTCGCTACCAGCCCCCAAGCCCGGGGCTGTGAATGGACTCCCGCTTGCCTGCCTGCAGCATCGTTCCGTTGGGTGCAGTGCCCCAGGTGCCCACACACAAAGGGACTCATTAGTTTGATGGGATGGAGCCTGGATCAACTGAGTGCCATGGAGAATGGGTCCAGGCTGCAGCAGCCAGAGCAGAGCTTTTAGCAAAACATCCCTTCTTGAGTCAGACCTGGCCAGCGATGGAGGATCCCCCACGACCTTGGTTCCAATGGTTAAACGTCAGCTTCCAGCAATTGGGTCTAGTTAGACCTTTGTCTGCTGCACTGAAGAGCCCCCACTTGTCAGATTTCTGTTCCCCACATCCCGCCCCTTATCCGCCTCTTTGTTAAGCTGAACAGACGGCGCTCCTGGGGTCTCTCCCTGCCCCCTCCTTCCCGTCTCTCTCTCTCTCTTGCAGGTGGTTCGGGAAGTGCTGGTACATCCATGACCTGCTCAAGTATGAGTTTGCCCTCGAGTTTGACGTGAGTGTCCCTGGGGCGGGGGCATCTGAGGGAGGAGGGCCCTCCTGCTCTGCTCCGAGGCTGGGGAAGGGAGGGGTTTCTCGTCCACTTCCTGCGGCACTGGAGGGAGCAGGTGGGAGCTGGCCCTGGCTAGGTTCGCAGCATCGCTGTCCCCCTGGGCCTCAGGAGCCAGGGGCTGAGGAAGGGAACACCCTGAGGATGTTAACCGGGAAGGGGCAGAGAATCGCCCGCCCCGCAGGGTGAGAGCGAGCAGGAAGGAGTCCTGTGGGACTTGGGTAGTGCAGGGAATAAAATTCTGCCACCTTGAACTAGTGTTTTCCATGCCTAGAATTCAGCTGGCACAGAATCCCTCGCACTCTGAGCGAGCCGGGAGCAGGGAGCCCTTTACACAGAGCTTTGCAATGGAACGCGCCACAAACCGGACCAATGGGATTGTGTCGGGGAACTTTGTGTAACGTGGGGCTAGCAAAGGGCTCTGCCTCAATGGGGCCCTGCCCCCTCCTGCCCCTCCTAAACTAGGGCATCCCCCTCCCGCCTACCCACGAGCTTCCACTTCAGCATCTGGGATGTAAACTCAGTAGGGAGCTCACAGGGGTCTAGGCTCAGTGCTCCCAGCTGTGTGGCTGAGCAGAGAGAGCAGCAGCTGGGAACTTGGGGTACACATACTGCTCCCCAAGGGGAGGGGGGCTGGCGTGGCCATGGGCACACTTAGCAGGTTTTTTTGTTTGCAGATTCCCGTCACGTACCCGTCCACCGCCCCCGAAATCGCCATTCCAGAGCTGGATGGGAAAACGGCCAAGATGTACAGGTCAGGCAGCCCTGGCCCGCTCCCACCTCCGCTCTCTGCAGGCCCTAGGGACCAGAGCTCCTGACTCAGATCCCAGGCTTTGGTTGGGTCTGTCTTTATATCGCTTCTTCCATCCCACTGATGTGTATAGGCTGTGGGAGGAGTCTCAGCTGTTGGTAAATGCAGCTGCCTCTGGGGTGAAACATGGCAGCTGTTGCTCAAAGCACAGGAAAGCAGCCCTTGATGCAGGACAGAAAGTGGAGGAGATGCCATGTCTGAGTTGAACCCCAGGCGTCCGGATGAGGCAGGGGAGATGGTGCCAGGCCTGTGAGAGCTGCAGCTCCGTTCTGGGGCTGAGTGGGCTTGACACCCCTATGGCAGTGCCTCCGCATCTCCCCTGGTCCCACCATGCCAGGCTCTGGGCTCTATCTCCCCTCCGCGTCTCCCGTGGTCCTACAAGCCAGGCTCTGTCTCCCCCCCCCCCCCCCCCCCCGTCTCCCCTGGTCCCACGACACCGGGCTCTGTGTCCCGCCCGTGTCTCCCATGGTCCCACGACACCAGGCTCCGGGCTTTGTCTCCCCTCAGTGTCTCCTGTGGCCGGGGCTTCTCCCTCACATCTCTTTTGTCTCTTGCAGGGGAGGGAAGATCTGCCTGACTGACCACTTCAAGCCCCTGTGGGCCAGGAACGTGCCCAAGTTCGGGCTGGCCCATCTCATGGCCCTGGGGGTGCGTTTCTGTCAGTAGGGGGTGGGGGGAGTCTGTGTCTGAGTCGTGCTCACAGCCCCCTGTGCTCTTTGCCTTGCAGCTGGGCCCATGGCTGGCAGTGGAGATCCCGGACCTGATCGCCAAGGGGCTCATTGAGCACAAGGAGAAGTGAGGGGTCCAGGCTGGCAGAGGCCTGCAGGGTGGCTCTAGATGCTCCAGCGCTCAGACCTTGTCCTTCCACGCAGACACAGCAGCCAACTGGCCCCGCGGCCCTGCCCTCAGTGCGGGGCAGTGCACTCACTGTGCTGGGGACTCACGATTCCTGTCTGCTCCAATTCCATGTAACCCCTGCCCAGTTCCTGTAGGGGAGAGCTGCCCAATCTCCCCAATAAAAACTGTAGCCTGACTAAGGCCTGCCTGGCTGCTGCCGTGCCTGGGGGCTCTTGCCAGGGGTTGCGTCCTGCTGAGGTAGCTGTGCTCTAGCTACCTCTGCTGAGTCCCTGCTCCCACTGCACCAACTGCACCATCCTGATGCTTCCTGGTCCCTCCTGCTTAAAGAAACGGCTTGTAACTGAACCGGTTTCCAATTCACCATACCAGTGAGTGGGGGGCTGGCCCCTGCCTGTGAGGCTCCATCCAGTTCTCCTAAAGGACTCCCTAAGCCGGCCCCTCTGAGTGTATGAGCTCCCCCTCCTCTGCTGTGTCGTCCTGGGCCTCTCCCATGCAGGGGCTGGGATATGTCTCCTGGAGCCCTCAGTAACTTCAGCAGGAGGCTCGCTTCTTGTCACTGGTCCACCCAGCTTCTACCTGCACAGAATCGCACAAGGGGGTGTCAGCTAGGGGCTAGATCAATGGTTTGTGCAGCACCTAGCGTGCGGGGCAGGGGAGGGAGAGGTCCATGGCTGAGGGTCCTAGGTGCTACCGTAATACACCTAATAAATGTATAGCACCTGGCACAGTGAGGCCCTGGTCCATGGCTGGGGTTCCTCAGTGCTGCTATAATACACCTACATGCACACGTAAGAACAGCTGTAGCAGGTCAGCCCAATGGTCCGTCTAGCCCCGTTTCCTGTCTTCTGACTGTGCGAGATGCTTCAGAGGGAACAAACAGAACAAGGCAATTTCAAATGACCATCTCCTGTCGTCTAGTGCCAGCTTCTGACAGTTGGAGGTTTAGGGGCACCCGGAGCACGGAGTTGCATCTCTGATCATGGCTAATAGCCATTGAATGACCTATCCTCCATGAACCCATCTAATTCTCTTTTGAACCCAGTTATACTGTTGGCCTTCACAACATCTCATAGCAATTCGTTCCATGGGTTGACTCTGCATTGTGTGAAGAAGTACTTCCTTTTGTTTGTTTTAAACGTACCTGTTAATTTCATTGGGTGACCCCTGGTTCTTGTGTTATGAGAAGGGGTAAATAACGCTTTGTATTCACTTTTGCCACACCAGTCATGATTTTATAGACCTCTATCATATCTCCCTTTAGTTATCTCTTTTCCAAACTGAACAGTCTCAGTCTTTTTAATCTCTCCTCCTGTGGAAGCTGCTCCATACCCTGAATCATTTTTGTTGGCCTTCTCTGTACTTTTTCCATTTTTAATGCATCTTTTATGAGCTGGGGTGACCAGAACTGCACGCAATATTCAAGATGTGGGCGTACCATGGATTTATATAGTGCCAATATGATATTTTCTGTCGTCTTATCTATGCCTTTCTTAATGATGCCCAACATTCAGTTCGCTTTTCTGACTGCCGCTGCATATTGAGTGGATGTTTTCAGAGAACTATCCACAATGACTCCAGATTGTCCTTGAGTGCTAACATCTAATTTAGACCCCATCATTTTATATGTATAATTGGAATTCACTTTTCCAATGCACATTACTTTTCATTTATCAACATTGAATTTCAGCTGCCATTTTTTTGCCCAGTCACCCAGTTTTGTGAGATCTCTTTGTAACTCTTTACAGTCAGTTTTGGACTTAACTCTCTTGAGTAATTTTATGTTGTCTGCAAATTTTGCCACCTCCTAGTTTACCTCTTTTTCTGGATCACTAAGGAATATGTTGAACAGCCCTAGTCCAGTGCAGATCCTTGGGGGACCCCAGTATTTACCTCTCTCCATTGCGAAAACTGACCATTTATTCCTATTCTTTGTTTCCTATTTTTAACCAGTTACTGATCCATGAGAGAACCTTCCCTCTTATTCCATGACAGCTTACATTACAGAAGAGCCTTGGGTGAGGGACCTTGTCAAAGGCTTTCTGAAAATCCAAGTACACCGTATCCAATGGATTCCCCTTATCTCCCTGCTCGTTGACACCCTCAAAGAATTTCAGTAGACTGGTGAGGCTTTATAGAAGCTGTGTTGATTCTTCCCCAACATATTGTGTTCACGTGTGTGTCTGATAATTCTGTTTTTTCAGTTTGCCTGGTACTGAAGTTAAGCTTACAGGCTTGTGATTGCCAGGATCTCCTCTGGAGCGTTTTTAAAAATTGGTATCACGTTAGTTATCCTCCAGTCATCTGCTTCAGAGGCTGAGTTAAGTGATAGGTTACTATCACTGTTAGCAGTTCTGCAATTTCATATCTAAGTTCCTTCAGCACTCTTGGGTGATACCATCTGGTCCTGGTGACTGTTTAATTTATCTACCTAACAGTAATACACAGTGCCTGGCACAGGCTGGGGCTTCTAGGAGTTACTGTAATACCCCTACTAAATAATCCTGGCAGTTAGCTAAGGCTGTAGAGCAGACTCATTTTATCTCTCTCTCCAAGTGGTCTCGGCACCACTAGCTGGGACAGAACAACACACCCAGAAGGTGTGTGGGTTACAGTAGCATCGCACCTCCTGAGGTGCCGTACCAGCACAAACGCTGTGTGCGGAGCAGGCCATCAGCTGCTTTGCAAACATCACTAATGCCTCTAGCCTCTGTCAAAAGGAGGCTGACGGATGAGACGAGACAGAGCGAGAGAGTTGAGGGGGATGATGACGTCTTTGGAGTAGTGATGTCACTGGACTTGATGTCACCGGAAATGACGACATCCCGACTGCGATGTTACAACCTCACCCTTTCCTTTCTGGGGCCTGACCTAACCCTTTGTGTCCCGAGTGGGCGGCGCACCTTGCCTAGGGAGGGAGGTGGTTACAGGTAGTGTGAGGCCCAGGACTGCAAAACCAGTGGCTGGTAAGTAGCCCCAGCCCCAGGGAGGGTAAAGAAACACGGGGCGGGGAAAGGTGAGAAAGTGAAAATGGAGAGAGAGAGAGAAATGTGTTTTAAATGATGTGCAAAGAAACATACTATGGGGAGAAATGCTTGTAAATGGTCACAAATCTCTCCAGTGCGCTTTCCCTCATGAATAACTGGAGACGGGCCTGATCCAATCCTCTTGCTCTGAGGTCCTCTAGGGCAGCAGTTCTCAAACTGGGGGTCGTGACTCCATTTTAATGGGGTCGCCAGCGCTGGTGTTAGACTTGCTGAAGCCCGAGCCTCACTGCCTGGGGCTGAAGCTGAAGCCTGAGGGCTTTGGCCTGGGCGGTGGGGCTCAGGTTACAGGCCCCTTGTGTGGGGCTGAAGTCCTAGGGCTTTGGCCCCTCTACCGCCTGGGGCAGTGGGGCTCCGGTGGGTTCAGGCTTCGGTCTCCCCTCCAGAGGTAGTGTAATAATTTTTGTTGTCAGAAGGGGGTCACGGTGCAATGAAGTTTGAGAACCCCTGCTCTAGAGTCTACCTTCCCTACCTAGAGAGGCATTTGGGGCATGGCCCAGCACCCTATTCCAATGAGTGATTCATAGATTCTAGGACTGGAAGGGACCTCGAGAGGTCATCGAGTCCAGTCCCCTGCCCTCATGGCAGGACCAAATACTGTCTAGACCATCTCTGATAGACAGTTATCTAACCTACTCTTAAATATCTCCAGAGATGGAGATTCCACAACCTCCCTAGGCAGTTTATTCCAGTGTTTAACCACCCTGACAGTTAGGAACTTTTTCCTAATGTCCAACCTAGACCTCCCTTGCTGCAGTTTAAACCCATTGCTTCTTGTTCTGTCCTTAGAGGCTAAGGTGAACAAGTTTTCTCCCTCCTCCTTATGACACCCTTTTAGATACCTGAAAACTGCTATCATGTCCCCTCTCAGTCTTCTCTTTTCCAAACTAAACAAACCCAATTCTTTCAGCCTTCCTTCATAGGTCATGTTCTCAAGACCTTTAATCATTCTTGTGGCTCTTCTCTGGACCCTTTCCAATTTCTCCACATCTTTTTTGAAATGCGGTGCCCAGAACTGAACACAATACTCCAGCTGAGGCCTAACCAGAGCAGAGTAGAGCGGAAGAATGACTTCTCGTGTCTTGCTCACAACACACCTGTTAATACATCCCAAAATCATGTTTGCTTTTTTTGCAACAGCATCACACTGTTGACTCATATTTAGCTTGTGGTCAACTATAACCCCTAGATCCCTTTCTGCTGTACTCCTTCCTAGACAGTCTCTTCCCATTCTGTATGTGTGAAACTGATTGTTCCTTCCAAAGTGGAGCACTTTGCATTTGTCTTTGTTAAACTTCATCCTGTTTACCTCAGACCATTTCTCCAATTTGTCCAGATCATTTTGAATTATGACCCTGTCCTGCAAAGCAGTTGCAATCCCTCCCAGTTTGGTATCATCCGCAAACTTAATAAGTGTACTTTCTATGCCAATATCTAAGTCGTTAATGAAGATATTGAACAGAGCCGGTCCCAAAACAGACCCCTGCGGTACCCCACTCGTTATGCCTTTCCAGCAGGATTGGGAACCATTAATAACAACTCTGAGTACGGTTATCCAGCCAGTTATGCACCCACCTTATAGTAGCCCCATCTAAATTGTATTTGCCTAGTTTATCGATAAGAATATCATGCGAGACTGTATCAAATGCCTTACTAAAGTCTAGGTATACCACATCCACCGCTTCTCCCTTATCCACAAGGCTCATTATCCTAACAAAGAAAGCTATCAGATTGGTTTGACACGATTTGTTCTTTACAAATCCACGCTGGCTATTCCCTATCACCTTACTACCTTCCAAGTGTTTGCAGATGATTTCCTTAATTACTTGCTCCATTATCTTCCCTGGCACAGAAGTTAAACTAACTGGTCTGTAGTTTCCTGGGTTGTTTTTATTTCCCTTTTTATAGATGGGCACTATATTTGCCCTTTTCCAGTCTTCTGGAATCTCTCCCATCTCCCATGATTTTCCAAAGATAATAGCTAGAGGCTCAGATACCTCCTCTATTAGCTCCTTGAGTATTCTAGGATGCATTTCATCAGGCCCTGGTGACTTGCAGGCATCTAACTTTTCTAAGTGATTTTTAACTTGTTCTTTTTTTATTTTATCTGCTAAACCTACCCCCTTCCCATTAGCATTCACTAGGTTAGGCATTCCTTTAGACTTCTCTGTGAAGACCGAAACAAAGAAGTTATTAAGCATCTCTGCCATTTCCAAGTTTCCTGTTACTGTTTCTCCCTATTCACTGAGCAATGGGCCTACCCTGTCTTTGGTCTTCCTCTTGCTTCTAATGTATTGATAAAAAGTCTTTTTGTTTCCCTTTATTCCCGTAGCTAATTTGAGCTCATTTGGTGCCTTTGGCTTTCTAATCTTGCCCCTGCATTCCTGTGTTGTTTGCCTATATTCATCCTTTGTAATCTGTCCTAGTTTCCATTTTTTATATGACTCCTTTTTATTTTTTAGATCATGCAAGATCTCGTGGTTAAGCCAAGATGGTCTTTTGCCACATTTTCTATCTTTCCTAACCAGCGGAATAGCTTGCTTTTGGGCCCTTAATAGTGTCCCTTTGAAAAACTGCCAACTCTCCTCAGTCGTTTTTCCCCTCAGTCTTGATTCCCCATGGGACTAGGGTTACCATATTTCAACAATCAAAAAAGAGGACACGGGGTGCCGCCCTAGCCCTGCCCCAGCCCCGCCCCCCCCACTTCCCGCCCCCCTCAGAATCCCCCTACCTGTCCCCCCCACCCTAACTGCTCCCAGGACCCCACCCCCTATCTAAGTCTCCCTGCTCCCTGTCCCGACTGCCCCAACCGCTCTCTACACCCCCTTCTCCTGACAGCCCCCTCAGAACCCCTGACCAATCTAACCCTCCCTGTCCCTTGCCTGCCTAGGGTTACCATATTTAAAAAATAAAAAAAAAGGACACTCCACGGGGCCCTGGCCCCGCCCCTTCCCCACCCCAACTCCACCCATTCTCCGCCCCTTCCCCAAAGTCCCCGCCCTAACTCCCCCCTCTCCCTCCCAGCCACGCGAAAAGGGCTGCCCGAGCGCTACCGGCTTCACGGTTTGCCAGGCAGCCTCCAGACCCTGCGCCCCCGGCCGGCGCTTCCCCAGCGCAGCTGGAGCCCGGGAGAGGAAGCGCCCAGCCGGGGGCGCAGGGTCTGGAGGCTGCCCGGCAAACCGTGAAGCCGGTAGCGCTCGGGCTTCGGGCAGCCCCCATGCCTCTGGACCCTGCGCCCCCGGCCGGGCACTTCCCCTCCCGGGCTCCAGCTGCTTTGCTCCTCCCCTGACTCTTTGGCTCTGTTTAAGAGCCAAGCTGCCCGAGCGCTACCGGCTTCGGGCAGCCCCCTTGCCTCCGGACCCTGCGCCGCCGGCCGGGCACTTCCCCGCCCGGGCTCCAGCTGAAGTGCCCGGCCGGCGGCGCAGGGTCCGGAGGCAAGGGGGCTGCCCGAAGCTGGTAGCGCTCAGGCAGCTCGGTTCTTAAACAGAACCGAAGAGTCAGGGGAGGAGCAGAGCAGCCGCCGGAGGGAAAGTGCCCGGCTGGCGGTATTTTCCCGGACATGTTCGGCTTTTTGGCAATTCCCCCCGGACGGGGGTTTGATTGCCAAAGCCGGACATGTCCGGGAAAAACCGGACGTATGGTAACCCTATGCCTGCCCCAACCGCTCTCTACACCCCCTTCTCCTGACAGCCCCCCCAGAACTCCTGACCAATCTAACCCCCCCGTTCCCTGTCCCTTGCCTGCCCCAACCGCTCTCTACACCCCCTTCTCCTGACAGCCCCCCCAGAACCCCTGACCAATCTAACCCCCCCGTTCCCTGTCCCTTGCCTGCCCCAACCGCTCTCTACACCCCCTTCTCCTGACAGCCCCCCCAGAATCCCCGACCAATCTAACCCCCCCGTTCCCTGGCCCCTGCCTGCCCCAACCGCTCTCTACACCCCTTCTCCTGACAGCCCCCCCAAACCCCCGACCAATCTAACCCCCCCGTTCCCTGTCCCTTGCCTGCCCCAACCGCTCTCTACACCCCCTTCTCCTGACAGCCCCCCCAGAACCTCTGACCAATCTAACTCCCCCGTTCCCTGTTCCCTGACTGCCCCAACCGCTCTCTACACCCCCTTCTCCTGACAGCCCCCCCAGAACCCCTGACCAATCTAACCCCCCCCGTTCCCTGTCCCTTGCCTGCCCCAACCGCTCTCTACACCCCCTTCTCCTGACAGCCCCCCCAGAGCCCCCGACCAATCTAACCCCCCCGTTCCCTGGCCCCTGCCTGCCCCAACCGCTCTCTACACCCCCTTCTCCTGACAGACCCCCCCAGAACCTCCTACCAATCTAACCCCCCCGTTCCCTGTCCCTTGCCTCCCCCCCCCCCCCCCCCCAGGCCGAGGGAGAGCTGCGAGCACCACGTGCAGCCAAACAAATAAGGCGCTGCTCTGCGGGGGAGGAGGGAGTGGGGGAGGGGAGGGGAGGGGGAGGGACTCTGGTTGCTAGAGGCCCCAGTGGCTGTGAGCGGCTTTCAATCAGGCCCAGCCGTCCAATCAGCCGCGCCGCATTCTGCATGAGGGGAAGGGGGAAATCCCGGACATTTCTACCTTATTAGAAATCCCCCCCGGACGGCCATTTAAAGCTAAAAAAGCTGGACATGTCCGGGGAAACCCGGACGGATGGTAACCCTACATGGGACCTTACCTATCAGCTCTCTGAGCTTACCAAAATCCGCCTTCCTGAAATCCATTGTCTCTATTTTGCTGTACTCCCTTCTACCCTTCCTTAGAATTTCAAACTCTATGATTTCATGATCACTTTCACCCAAGCTGCCTTCTACTTTCAAATTCTCAACGAGTTCCTCCCTATTTGTTAAAATCAAGTCTAGAACAGCTTCCCCTCAGTAGCTTTTTCAACCTTCTGAAATAAAAAGTTGTCTGCAATGCAGTCCAAGAATTTGTTGGATAGTCTGTGCCCCACTGTGTTATTTTCCCACTATCCCTAGAAATGATAGGGAACTGCAGAGAAAACAAGGGACAAGCTTCGATGTGAAAAGAGAGAGCAAGGAGCCTTAAAATACTTGCAAAGAGCCCGATAAAGGAAAAAGGCACAGGGGTAGATCTAGGCATTACCAAAACCTCCCCAGTTTGTTTCTCCGCATGAATATTTGAAAAGAAAGTAAAAGGCCGCCCTGGGATGTTGTCAAAGCGATTTTTAATAATCTGTGAGATGTGTTATATTTTTGTTACACATTTTTTCTTAAAAAGCAAAGGGTAGGCTTTGTATTTAAAGATAAACCGAAGGTTTGGCATTCTTAAGTATTAAAAGAGAGGAAACCAATATAACAAATAGGGAATATGGCAGCACGGAGGCTCTGTAGTTATGTGTTCAAGTAGATATTCATAGGGATTTGTAAAAGTTCTGTCAATCAATTTTTAAAATCAGATCATCCCATTTTTCCCAGCTTTCCTCAAACAGGTCAACTGCTCATCTAATACAGGTCACTCCATTTCTTTTGATTCTTGTATTCTGCCTCTGTCGATGGTTTATGTTTTTGCAATCAAAGCGATAACATGCATGTGTTGGGTGCAGCCACAAACATGCCAAACAGGTTCCCGTCTTTAGTTCACTTCAGACACAGCAGGATAATGTACATAGCCCTTTGGCCACAGGAACTTGGGGGATATGGGTCCTGAAAGGACTTTGGCATCAATTTTCTCACATCAGACCAGTGCTTTATACCTGATTTTAAAGCCAAAAAGAAAGCACATGTATTGTCAACGTAGATATGCTTTTTTATGTTCTGATTAACCCTTTATACCCATGAATGGAGAAAGTACTTGTAATACAGCTACATTTTAAATTGTTACAGTTAAAAGCCACGCAAACAGGATAATTTTATTAAAATCATTTGATTCATTCTTACTGGTGCAGAGTAAACATCACTAAGTGTCTGCAGGTGCTCACTTTGTCCTTAAGGGGGAGGGAATTGGGGAAAATGTCCAGGTTTTCACATGACACTAGTTAGCTTACTTTTAAAGCCATAAACACACACACACATGCCACCAACCCATACCCCAGTGGTTCTCAACCCAGGATATGCAGAGGTCGTCCAGTGGGTACATCAACTCATCTAGATATTTGCCTAGTTTTACAACAGGCAACATTTCATTTCATGCAGACAATGACTTGTTTATACTGCTCTGTATCCGATACACTGAAATGTAAGTACAATATTTATATTCCAATTGATTTATAATTATATGGTAGAAGTGAGAAAGTTGGCAATTTGTCAGTACCAGTGTGGCTGTGACACTAGTATTTTTATGTCTGATTTTGTAAGCAAGTAGTTTTTAAATCAGGTGAAACTTGGGGGTACGCAAGACAAATCAGACTCCTGAAAGGTGTACAGTAGTCTGGAAAGGTTGAGAGCCACTGCTGTACCCCATTCCTCTCCCTTCCCAAAACAGCTAAACAGATATTCAAAGTAACTGAGATTCATAGTTTAAGGCCAGAAGGGACCATTGTGATCATCTAGCCTGACCTCCAGCACCAGCAGAACACGGGCCAGAGAACTTCCCTGAACATGGATCCTATTACACAGATAAGCCACTTGAAGCCTAGATACATTCAGACCAGCCAGTGCTTTATTGCACAGCTACATCATGCACCCAAACATACTGGAAATACACAATCAGGTTCCCTTATTGTGTGGCTGCAAACTAACAAATGGGAAAGAGAATTGCAGATTATCAGTTTATTTAACTGGCCCAAACTCCAAAGAAAAGTTCCTTGAAGAAGCAGTTGGTTTTTCTCTGGCATCTTCAGCTGTGTCTGGGATCACCAAGCAGCAGTTCTCCATGGGAACATACAGACGTGTTTTCATGGATTTATAGATTCCAAGGCCAGAAGGGACCACTGTGATCATCTAGTCTGCCCTCCTGGATGACACAGGCCAGAGACCTGCTCCAAAATAACGTATTTTGAACTAGAGCACATGTTTTTTTTTTAAAATCCAATCTTCATTTTAAAATGGCCAGTGCTGGAGAATCCACCACAAATCTTGGTACGCTGTTCCAATGGTTAATTTACTCACACTGTTAAAAATGTACGGCTGATTTCCATCTCAATTTGTCTAGCTTCAGCTTCCAGCCACTGAAGTTGTGTGTATAAAACACAGAGAAAAAGCATTATATCCATTCTGAATGGCTGCATTATGGATCATCTCCACCCCCCCAGTCCCCTCCCCCGCAATATACCCCCTTCCCACAGCACACTCTCTCTTCCTTGTTACAGAAAGTGCTGATAGTGTTAAAGTCTCACAGTAATGGGGATAACTGTCTGCAGGGCAGTGTTTGTGGAACAGGGGAAAGGCTTTTTGCCAATTTCACAGCCCCCATATACTGCTGTTTCAGTGTGGTACAAAGGGATATTGATGTGTGTGTGGGGCCAGCAGCATGAGCTATTCAGAATTATAACACACAGAAATATCAAACAGGTGTTTGTTGAAACTATAAATATCCATTGATCAGCACCAGAAGTTTGCACTGTAACCGACATGTGTTACCCGTTGCTTGGTCTTTCCTTCTCTGCCCAGAAGGAGAAGCATGTGCAGAGGAGTCTTGTTTTCATAGGCTTTCTTTTAAATTTTATTTGATGGTTACGATTATTACCATTTATAACCATACCTGTTGCCATGTGTTTCTGTTAGAGAAGGCGGGGCAAAGAAATATGCCTCGCACTTGGAGTGGAAAGTGACATGGTTTGTGACGGTTCTTAGTTCTCGGGGGAATTCATTCACAGTCTCGGGGCAGCCGTGGAGAAAGTTCTGTCTCCTGCCCAGACAGGCTTTACTCTTATAGTTGAGAGCTCCACTGAGCCAGAGGAGTGAAGTTGTTGACCACGGTCTTCGTCCTGGAGCTCTTAATGGTCTTTAAGTATTCTGGGCCCAGGGCATGGAGCACTTTGAAGATAAAGACCGCAACCTCGAACTTGGTCTGATTTTCTGTGGCAGACGGCATAGGGAGCAGAGGACGGATATGATGTGCTTGTGGCAGCCTGTGCTGCTGAAGAGACGTGGCTGCAATGTTCTGTACCAGTTGGAGTTTCCTGAGTGCCAAAGCCTTCATGCCCAGCCTATCACCTGGCTGCCATCCGGCTGAGAGGTGATGAAGACGTGAATAATTTAGGTCAGGTCATCATCTGCCAAGGTGGAACAGAGTCTCCCAGCCAACCAGAGATGGTGGAAAGTGTTACTTGGGCAGTTCCTATGGTGAGCACTCAACGTCAGCAAGGAACCCAAGAGTACTCCTAAGTTGACAGACGGAATTAGCCAATTCAGTCAAAGGAGACTGCACCGTGGCTGCAAACTCTGCAAAATACTGTCCTCTGCACTAGCACCACCTCTGTCCTCCTCGAATTCAGCTTCAGCCTGCTCTTCTTCAGCCATGAGCGGATCTCAGCCATGCACAAGTTTAGTGTATAGAATCATAGAGTATCAGGGTTGGAAGGGACCTCAGGAGGTCATCTAGTCCAAACCCCTGCTCAAAGCAGGACCAATTCCCAACTAAATCATCCCAGCCAGGGCTTTGTCAAGCCTGACCTTAAAAACCTCTAAGGAAGGAGATTCCACCACCTCCCTAGGTAACCCATTCCAGTGCTTCACCACCCTCCAAGTGAAAAAGTTTTTCCTAATATCCAACCTAAACCTCCCTCACTGCAACTTGTGACCATTACTCCTTGTTCTGTCATCTGGTACCACTGAGAACAGTCTAGATCCATCCTCTTTGGAACTCCCTTTCAGGTAGTTGAAAGCAGCTATCAAATTCCCCCTCATTCTTCTCTTCTGCAGACTAAACAATCCCAGTTCCCTCAGCCTCTCTTCATAACTCATGTGCTTCAGAAACCTAATCATTTTTGTTGTCCTCCACTGGACTCTTTAGAATTTTTCCACATCCTTCTTGTAGTGTGGGGCCCAAAACTGGACACAGTACTCCAGGTGAGGCCTCACCAATGTCAAATAGAGGGCAACGATCATGTCCCTCGATCTGCTGGCAATACCCAAAATGCCGTTAGCCTTCTTGGCAACAAGGGCACAGTGTTGATTCATATCCAGCTTCTCGTCCACTGTAACCCCTAGGTCCTTTTCTGCAGAACTGCTGCCTAGCCACTTGGTCCATAGTCTGTAACAGTGAATGGGATTCTTCCGTCCTAAATCCAGGACTCTGCATTTGTCCTTGTTGAACCTAATCAGGTTTCTTTTGGCCCAATCCTCTAATTTGTCTAGGTCCCTCTGTATCCTATCCCTACCCTCCGGCATATCTACCATTCCTCCCAGTTTAGTGTCATCTGCAAACTTGCTGAGAGTGCAGTCCACTCCATCCTCCAGATCATTAATGAAGATATTGAACAAAACCGGCCCCAGGACCGACCCTTGGGCACTCCACTTGAAACTGACTGCCAACTAGACATGGAACCATTGATCACTAGTATAGTATTTCCTTGCCATATCCCTGGGGACCCCTTTGGGAGGGGGGTACGGGCAGGGCCGGCTCTAGGATTTTTGTCGCCCCAAGCAAAATCAATTTTGGCCGCCTCCCTGTTTTTTTCTTACCCCACCCCCTGGCCCCGCCTCAACTCTGCCCGTTCCCCAAATCCCCAGCCCTGCCTCCTCCCCCCAGGCTCTCAAGCCTCGGAGGGAGGGGGAGAAGCGGCGTGCACGCCGCGGCCATTCGGAGTCTAGAGCCTGGGAGGGAGGGGGAGCAGCGGCACACGAATCAGCTGTTTCGCACGCCGCGGCCGCTCGGGATCTTCCCCTCCCTACCAGGTTTGAGAGCCTGGGAGGGAGGGCGAGCAGTGGTGTGCGAGCAGCGGCAGCAGCGGAGGTGAGCTAGGGCAGCTGGGGCACATTTTTAGGGGTGGCATTCTGGCGCCAGCCATGCCGCCCCAAAAATGTGCCGCCCCAAGCACCAGCTTGTTTTGCTGGTGCCTAGAGCCGGCCCTGGGTATGGGACATGCCAATGTACCCTATAGGTATGCCAAGAGACATGTCCTCAGTGGCCAGAGCCCTTTTACCCTTTTACTTACACATCTAGTGCTGCATCTCCCCACCCTGGTAGCATAGATGTAGTGTGTCCCATACCTTCCAGCACAGGGGGCCTCACAGGATGTGGTATGTCCAGTACCCCCAGCACAGGGGTCCCCAAAGGACATGGTTAGGGTTAGCACCGAGGTGTGTCCCCTAAGCCCCAAGAACAGTGGTCCCCACCAGGGGACGTGCTATGTCCCACACCCTGCCCCCCCCAGCACAGGCGTCCCTCCAGGGGATGTGGTATATCCCGTGCCCCCAGCACAGGTGCCCCCCTCGCATGTCTCAGACTGGGGGGGGGGGGGGCTTGTGACGATAATCGGGTGCCAAAGCCCCCTTAGACAGCAGCAGCCGGAGCCTCGGCGATCCTACAGTAACTTTCCCTGTTGGTGCTACTGTCTCTTTAAGGGTGGGGGGGACGCCTCTCTGCCTCCATGGCGACGGGATGTGTCACTAGAGCAGGACGGTGACGCACGCGCAGACTGGGCCAAGAAGCAGAAGGCTGCGGATGTCAGCGCATGCGCCATGAGTCGACCGAAGTAACTTGTAGCCGGGCAGCGGGGACAGAAACAAAGATGGCGGCTTCTGGTGCGGGAGTTGTTGCTATGGCGTCCTGCAGGAGGTAGGGTCCGACCCACCTCCCAGGGCCTCGGAGGGGGTGGGCACCCTCCATGGTATGTGGTGTTAGGGGGGTTTCCTCGGGCTGTAGGGATGGGGGTGAGGTATATGGGGGGCTGTATATGGGGATTACTCTCTTGAGGCTGGGGCCTGCATATAGGGTGTAATGTATATATGGGAGTTACTCTATAGGGGGTTGGGGCCTGCATATAGGGGCTAATGTATGTATGGGAGGCTGTATACAGGGGGTTACTCTATAGGGGGTTGGGGCCTGCATATAGGGGATAATGTGTATATATAGGGGGCTGTATATAAGGGATTGAGGTTTGGGGCCTCCATATGGGGGTGTAATATATATATATATATGGGGGCTGTATATAGGGGTGATTGCTCTCTCTCTAGGGGCTGTGGGATGATGGATAGATGCCTCTGCATAGGGTTATGGAATGGTGTATAGGGGGCTGGGGCTGTAGGGGGTCTCTAGGGAGCTGGAGGTCACATAGAGTAGATGTGGTTTAGGGGGCAGGGTGAGGGAACGCTGGAATGATCAGTAGCTGGGCTCTGCACAAGGACACTGCCCTGCCCCTTGTACTTGGGTTCTCTCCCTTCAGGCAAGGGGCTGGCCGGCTGGCAGCAAGGGGTGGGTGAACTGGGTAGGATGAAGAATGACGGAGGTGAGTGTGGCTGGTGGGGGAACATCACAGAAAGTTTTGAAAAGAAATGTTCTTTATTTGAGTGATCCGTACAGAGATTGCCTCAGGAGATGAAAAGTCCTTGCTGTCTGGGAAATGAAAAGTCTTTGCTGTCTGGCGCTGTCCGTGGAAGTGCGGCCTGAAGAGACTACTGGTCCCAGCCAGCCATGAAGCAGGGCTGCTTAGATTGAGAGGGAGCACTGCATGCTGGGATCTGTAGTCGCTGTGGGCAGCACCTCTATGTATAAGATGGAAGGCGGATGCAGCTTTCTCCATTTTATACACATTTTGGGCAGCCCTTGGGCTCCTGGCAACTTGACCAATGCCATGCTCAGATGGGCAGAGTCTGCGCACTGCGCCATCCTACTTGCAAGGGGAAGTGTCACATGACTTGGCTTTGACTGGCCAGCTGCTCTGAAGTCCTGGCCTGGTGTCCCAGTTCATGGCACTCCCCTGTGCTTTCCCTTTCTGAAATGCCACATACTTTGTCTTGAGGCCATTGAGCAGTAGCAGGGGCCTGTGCTGTTTTTTCTGAAGCAAATCGCAAACGAATCGTGCTCCTCTTATCTCAATATGTATTGCAGAGATTTGCTATTGTGACACGTTTGTGGCTTCCCAATTGCCATTATGCTGGACCGGTAGGAACGTCATGATGACATCAGGGATAGAAAAAACACTGATCCTCCTGCTCCAAAAGCATAGACCTCTGTTATTTGAGTTAAAAGGGAATCCCCATTAGCTTTTGTGAATATCGGGCCTATGACACACAGCTGAGTAGGTCTGATTCCATGCAGAAGATGGCAGCATTATGCGTACACATTAGCCAGTTAACGACAGTGTATAGAATTGTGCCGATGGACCCTAATTAAGGCTTCTAGCTCTCTTCGATCCTATGTGCCAAGTATTGGCTGGCTTCATTGTGTGGGGTCTGTGCCCTCTCCACTGTTCTGTGCCGGATGCCAGAAGGCAGGAATGGGCCAGTGCTCCTGTTCTAGAGAGAATGGGGAATCAGTAAGTTTCTTTGCCAGATATGAGCACTGCTTCTGGTTATGAGCTCTGCACTGGCAAAGCCCAGCCCCTGCCAGAGGCGGTTGGTGGGAGTAACTGGCAACCCACGTCCTGACTAGAGGCTCAGTGACTCACCCTAATCACCTCTGTAGTTAGCGAACAATGCGAGCCTCACTCGCTCAAATCCCTCAGCTCAGTTGAGTGAGAGGTGAGGGGGTTTGACAGTAGCACCGCGTGGGGAAAAGTCTGAATGGAGAGCAAACTGGGACCGCTGACAGGCCTTAGCCATGCCATGGAGAGACCCCTGCAGGAGCGGAGTCTGGTCACCAGGGCCCGTTCAGCCCTTGGCCTCTCTGTCAGACTGACACAAGGCACCCATTGATCCCCTTGTGGTGCAGGTTCCTGCTCAGTAATTGCAGCAAGATCAATGGCTCCTGCACAGGCCTCGGAGGGTATGTCAGTACTGTGATTAGACACGCATGGCTGGCCCGTGCCAGCTGACTTGAGCTCACAGGGCTCGGGCTAAGAGCTTGTTAACTGCGGTGTAAATGTTTGGGCTTGGGCTGCAGCCTCAGCTCTGGGTCCCTCTCACCTCGCAGGGTCCTAGAGCCAGGGCTCCAGCCCGAGCCTGAACATCTACACTGCAATTAAACAGCACCTTAGCCTGAGTCAGTTGGCACAGGCCGGCCGGGGGTTTTCATTGCAGCGTTGACATAACCTTAGTTACACCTGCCTGGAGCTTGGTGGTCTTGGCTGGAAGGCACCAGAGCCCATTAACTCTCTCCCTTGAAAACCTGCTGAAAGGGGAGTAAAAGGCCGTCTCAGGAGACTGTCCTCGAAGCAGAGCGGCAAGGGGGGTAGATGGCGTGATGCCGCCTCTAGCTAGGCGCAGTCACTCCTGGCTCTGCTGTGTGATGGTGCTGGTGCATTGTGGGATAGGGAGAGCCTGTGCCCAGCTTTCTCTCTTCACTAGCAGCACCACCTGTTGCCCTCCTGAGGATACCGCATCATTTCCCACCCAGATGTGCAGTATCCTACTCTGGTGGGTGGAGTCCCATGGGGCCTGTCTCACTGCAGACCCTTCCTCCCTTTCCCTTGTGACATGGACCAGTTTGAGACGCTCTGGGCTGGGCTCTGTTGCCTTTCAGAGGGTTTCCCAGAGATTCTGGTGGCCAGAAGTCCTGGATGAAACTGCCATGGGAGCCTGTTCCTGGATCATCCTGTCTTGTGTTCTAGGGCCCCAGCCAATGGGAATCTCCACCTGGACAGCCACCGTGGAGGGGTGTGAGCTTGGCGCTGGTGGGGAAGAGACGCTCGCAGATTGTGAGAGGTATGTCTGGTTGTGCTGCCTCAGAGCCCCAGTCCCTGCAGCCCAGCATCTGCGCCTCAGCCGTGGCCAGTACCTGATGCTGCAGAGGAAGGTTTCTGCTTCCCATAATGCAGCTAGCCAGCTTCGAATTCCAGAAAATCCACCCAAGTTACACAGGGAGTCGGCGCTGGAATCCAGGAGCCTGGTCTCCCATTCCCTTGCTGAACCCACTAGACCACACTGCCCTCCTGGAGCTGGGATTGGCAGTCTGGAGTCCTGCCTCCTGGTAGCTGGGCTCCATTTGAGTGACACTGGCTTTGGTCCGCCACGCTGACTCGTCTTTCTCCTGTTTCCCCAGGATTCTCCTCTTCATTGTCTCTACGATGCCCCAAGCCTCTGAACACCGGGTCAGCCGGGCTAGAGAGCAGGTCATCACATCGCAGCCCAAGGCCACCACCAAGCTCCTGAATGGACACCGGGCCGTGAGCCAGGAACGCCACACCTCAGTCTCCCCTGCACTGGCCAATGGGCTCTCCATGGCTCCCAAGCTTCGCCCACTGCCTCCCCGGCCCAGCCCGCTGGACGATCGGGGGAAGAAGCAGGAGCTTGAAAGGGGCCGTGCTTCGAAGCGCAGCGACCAGCTACGGGGCTCGGTGCCCAGGCGAGGGCCAGTGAAGGCTGACCATGCGGTCAAGGTGCCCAACCCCCCACAGCCTGGCACCATGTCAGGCAGCGCCTCCTTCTCCCTGCCATCAGGAGTGTTGCTGGTGGAACGAGACTCTGAGCGTAGGAGAAACAACCTCGCCCGCTCCAAATCTATCAGCATCGGAGACCTGAGCCAAGCGGGGGGGCGAGGGGAGGAGCTGAGCATGGTGCTCAGTCGCCTGGTGCTCCGGGACCGCAGCCCGTCCTGCAGTCAGAAGCTGGGCCTGGGGCCCTTGGCTCTCCAGCGGAGCTCCTCGCTCAGGAGGGTCAATGTGTCTCCTGGGCTGGATGGGAGGCCCGCAGGCACACTGCTCTCTGTCCGCACTGAGGGCTGCACCAGGACTCACACCCCCGATCCTCAGGTCTCCGAGTACGTGCACCCCCAGGATGTCCCAGTGGCTGGGAGCCCACCCCAGGGCAAGGTACCGCCTCCAGCTCCGAGCAGGCCCGACAAGAAGGTGTCCGCTGTAATTGCTGTTTGACATCTACTGAGTGGGGCGGGTAGCACTCTCCATTGCCATCCTCCCTGTGCTCTGCTCCCAGGCCTGCTGGGGTGGATGAGCCTCGTTACTGCAGACTGCTAGAGAGTGGCAGTACCTGGCCTGATGTCTGGGGGCTCCAATCTGGGGCTTCCTCAAGGGGGAGGGGGGCTTGCTCCCATCTTGCCCCAGCCCTTACTTTCTATGGTGGAGTCTAGGCCAAAGGCTCCCCCTTGAGCCCTGGTGCTCTGTGGTTTTCCCCCAAGCTGCCCCCAGCCTCCTCGTTCCGTGAGAACCCAGCACCTTGTGGGTGGGATCCTGGGAAAATGAACTTGTGGTCGCAGTGATTCCGGCTTCAACCTGCTGAGCAGGCAAGTGGAAAGCCAGCGCCACCATGGACTCTCCCAGTCTGCCCGTCCAGCTGAGCACTCTGCCTCCCATAGAGCTAGCGACAGAGTTGCTGCTGTCAGAACGACGCTGCCAGGAGGCAGAATAGCCGGGTGTGCTGGGTTGGCGGGAGGGTGATATGCCTCAGCAAGGTTGGCAGCTGGGACTTGGAGGTGGAGTGATTTTTTGAGTCCCTTGCTTGGCCGTGCTTCTCCCAGGAGCATCCTTCCACCACACCATGCTTTCAGCGTCCTCCTATCTGCCCTCATACACCTGCAAGCCTGTGGGGACTGGGCTGCATCAGAATTTAGTCGCCGGGCCTGCGGGAAGTCTGGGGGGGTCTCTGGCTCTGCTGAGTAGGAGCATGGCATGCCAGCAAGCAAGCAGTCCCAGCGTGGATGATATCCCTATGGGCCCTGACTTGCCTCGCAGCAGCGACTTTGGCTGCTCCAGGAACTGCATCCAGCGCTCCATCGGCTGGGGGGCCCTCAGGGTGGGAGGGGCGGAGAACCAGCTCGTGGTTTCAGTGAAGACATCTAGCTAGTGGAATTGCGTGTGAAGTTAACAGATGCCCCGACAATTGTTGGATTGTTCATCCAGGAGACTCTGGGATGTGTGATGGGGGGGCGGTGAGTGATGTGCAAAACCACAGAGGTCAGCAATGGCCCCTCAATCTCTCTGGCTACTGCAGGAGTGTCCCCTACAACAGATCTGATATCCAAGGCTCTGCCCCAGGTGATCAAAGTGTCCGAAACTGTCCAAATGCTCACTCAAATCTTGAGCTACCAGCTTTGGGATTCCCCCATGGCCTGACCCAGACCTTCCCCTCAGCCCCTGCCTGCAGCTCCTCATCTTCCCTAGCAAAAGAACCTCCCAGGTGTGTCCACCAGGCACTGGCTGGAAGTGTAATCAGTTCCTTCTAGGAAATCTCTTATGTAATCTGTCTGAGCACAGGCGTGGGGCTGACCACTAGGCATGGCCTGTCGCCCCGGGCAGGGCTAGCCGGCTACGCAGAAGCTTGGCATGTGCCCACCTAGCAATCCAGTGCACTATGGCAGCCCTGAGACAGGTCAGCCCGGGGTAGCTGGTTTCTCCCCCACCCCCATCCCTTCTAGGAGTGTGTTGTGCCTGCTGCATGGTCGGTGAGTGTTTGGTTGTATTTTCCTTCTCTGTTCCATGGTTCTTCAAACACCCATTGTCCCCAAAGTAGCACTCCTTGCTAATTAATCCCACAGAGATGAGCCTCGAGCAGGGCCCGGAATAGCCAAGGGAAATCGGATCAGCTAATGAGCTGATGGTTTATAGAGGCAGAGGGAGGGCCCTGTGGTCCCTTCAGTTGGTGCCGCAAGGCAAGCTCAGCGCTCCGGCTGCCTGCTCCTCCGTGCGGCAGGAGCCATGCCAGGCCTGCAGGGAGCCACCCTGGTGGAGCTGCCTCGAAAGCTGCACCGCACGTTGGCCACCAAACGAGAGCTGCAGGGCAAGGGGGCGGATATCTCGGAGTCGGTGGTGCACACGGCGGTGATGGGGCTGCTGCTGATGACCAGTGAGGTAATGCACCATGCTGTTCCTTCTGCTGGCTGTAGGCAGTGGGACACCTCCAGCCTCTGGGGGCCATGAGTTGGCTGTGTGCATGTGTGTGTGGAGGGAATGGATTGGGCTGGCTGTGTGTATGGATGGGCTGGCCATGTGTGGCCATCCTCCTGGGGAGACATGAGGTAGAGATCAACCTATTTACAGTATTACGGCACGGTCTCTTCCTGCTCATGCTTTGCAGTCCCTTTCCCAGGTGTTCATCCCATCTCTCTCTCGTCTTCTCAGACACACCACACCCTCCTCCTGGGCTCTGGGCACATCGGACTCCGCAATCTTGGCAACACGGTAAGCACCCGGCGTTCAGTGCAGGGGAACCCTGGGCAGCGGGACACCCCCCCACACACACAGACGCTGGGGGACAGGATGTCCCCTGTAGAAGGCTTTCTGAAAAGCCATTAGCCTGTGTTTGATGGTGTCAAAAATATCAGTTGGTGCCTGGGAAAGCGTTTGACATGCAGAGAGGCTGGAATTGGGAAGACTCGAGGTAGCACGTCCTCCCTGCATTGCACCCCCCTCTGCTGTGCCCAATTCAGGCCTGATTCTCCCTGTGCAGCCCTCACCATTGTTCACACCAGGGCAAGATTAGCACTGCACCATGGTGTTTCACACCCGCTTTGTACTTGTGTCAGTGACGCAAAGTGCAGAGAATGGAGACCTGGGCTGCCTGGTTTCTACATGACTGGGGTCATGATTCCCTGATGTGCTATGTGGGGGTGCCCCTTCCCTTGGGGGTGCCCCGCCAAGGAGATCTGAGGTCGCTGAGTGCTGTAGTTTCTCACACGAGTCTAATGTCATCATAGTCTATGTAACCTCCCCCAGTCGTCCCTTCCTCGGTGTTCCCGGGTCTGTCCCTTCCCTGATGCGATGAGCACCCTTGGAATACTGCTCACCGGGCACTGTTCTCCCACTGCTGCCATCTCTGAGCCAGCGCCTGCCTGCCTGCTTTAATCTGGGTGGGATTGGGAGTGCAGCAGCCTTTCCCCAGCAGTGCAGATGGGCTCCCGGAGCCCTTGGGCTGGGACAGGTGGATGGGGGCGGTGATCAGGGGCTGCGCCTGTTACTGCCAGCAGTATGGTGGGCCAGAGCCTGCACATGCCCATACAAAGACCCCGTTGAGTCCAATCAAAGGGCCGTTCCTATGTTGCATGGAGGAGCCAGCAGTTGTGTTGTGAGTGGAGCTGACACCTGCAGCCACCTTTCCCACCCAGCTGTGGTTCCCCTTGCACCCCCTGGGCTTGTTGCCTCTGCGCTGTTCCCTGCAGCCCCGGCACTGGAGGGCACTAAACCATCCCAGGCTGCTCTGGGGGCTTTCTGGCCCCCTGCCCAAACCCTGCTGTGTCTAGCACCGTGTCACTGCTGTGTGTCAGAGGCCCTGTGCTGCTGATGGAGATTCTCCTATAGCCCAGGTGGCAGGGGTTTGGCTGAGCCGAGTTCTCCCTGTGTTGTGTGAGAGGCTCCAAGAGTCCCTGGTGCAGCAATGAGTAGCGGCAGCTTGAGTCTAGCTGGGGAGGTGGTTGAGCAGCTGCACATGGCCAGTGACTGTCTTCCTGGTGGTGTTGGGGGGTTTGATCTCTAGGGACCCTCCTCCCCATCACCAGCATTGATCCGCTTCACTGTGGTGACCCCCTCCTTTGGGAGCCCATTGGTGCCCCTGCTACATCTGCTGCCAGCCAGCCCGGTCTCTGCACAGTGGCAAGAGATCTGTGGCTTCAAGAGCACCCTCTTGTGGCTGTCAGGATGGCCGGGTTTGGAGGGGGATGCTTGGAGCAGAGCTTGGCAGGGTGAGCTGGCTGTGAGGGGTAACGGTGGGTCCCAGTGCCCACGTACCTGCACTCTGTGGGCTCGCCGCTCTCCATGGCTCCTGTCCAGTAGGAACTACAGCCCCTCCTGGGCTGGCCAATCCCAGCTGCCCAGGTGCTGCATGCAGAAGGCCAGGGGAGCCAGTGCCTGGGGTGTGGGGCCCGCTGTGACTGCCTACCTGTGCCCCTGCAGTGCTTCATGAACGCTGTGCTCCAGTGCCTGAGCAGCACCAAGCCTCTGCGTGACTACTGCCTGCGCAAGGAGTTCCTCCAGGAGCAGCCCGGCGCCTCGCGGGCCCAGCAGGAGCTCACGGAAGGTAGGTGAGCTGGCCAGACGCCTCCCTGCTGCTCCCCAGCCCTGTGCTCACACAGCTGGCTCGCTGCCCAGGAGCTCCCCGGGGCCTGGGTCTGGCTGCTGTGGGAGCTAATCCCCGCGCCAGTGACCAGGGTTATGTAAGCACCCTGCTGAAGTGAGGCCAGCTGGAAAGTCGGTTACATAAGCAGCAGGGCCGAATTCCCTGCCGTGGCAGTACTGGTACTGTGCCCAGCATGGGAGCGGGGTGGGCACAGGTGTATGGAGGATGGGCCCTGAGTGCTGAGCGTGTCCGTATCGCTCTGGGCACTGCAGGGCAAGGGCAAGGCTGGAGGGCCGTCACAAAGCATGCGGGAGAGATCTTGGTGGCAGAGTCAGGAGTAGGATCCAGGCATCCTGACTTCTCCTGGGCTCCGCTCACTGTCCTACGCTCCCTTTGACCCCATCTAGCTGTTCCTTCACCCCTCCCTGTCCCCCAGTCTGTGCCACATGCAGGGGTTTGGGGGCAGCAATACCCTGTGGGTCTGGGGATATTTCCTGCTTCCCCCTCCCCCCCGCCCCCAGGGCTGCTCCAGCACAGTCCAGTTGGAGCTTGGCCCCTCCCCAGAGGCAGGGAATCCTGCCCCATGGCTGCCATGCCAGCTGGGGTGAGTGAGCTGGCTGCGGGGTGGTGCAGGCGGGGTAACGTGGCTGGTGGCTTGTCTCCCCTCAGCATTTGCAGATGTCATCAATTCCCTGTGGCACCCAGACTCCACCGAAGCTGTGAACCCTGGGCGCTTCAAAGCTGTCTTTCAGAAATACGTCCCGTCCTTCACAGGCTACAGGTGAGAGGGCTCCATGTGCGCCCTGGACCCCTTCTCCTAGAGCACCATGGGAATGCAGCCACTTCTGGGCAGAGTTTAGCAGCCAGCATAGTGTGCACCTGGGAGGAACCGGTCTGGCCAGGGCATGGGATCCCTGCGATGTCAGGTCTGTGCAGAGCAGCCAGGACCTCCTCTGGGTCCTGCCTGACAGTCCCTTCCCGCAGCAGCCTGCCGGAGCTCCGCTCCTCTGCCTTGCTGAGTGAGGGGGGGCCAACAGCAGCAGTGCTGGGGTCAGAGCCTGGCTGTCAGAGCTGCAGGGAAAGCCCCACTGCTGATGAACCTTGAGTGTGGAGAGCTGTGGGGCCACGGGAGGGGACCCTGAATGTGGACAGTCCTGGGTGGTAGAACTGAAGCCAGGGGAGGGACCCATTGTGTAGAGGGTCCTGGGGGGCAGGGCAGGGCTGGGGGAGGGGACCCAGTGTGTGGAGGGGACAGGGCTGAGGCTGGGGGAGGGGACCTAGTGTGTGAAGGGTGCTGGGGGGCAGGGCTGGGGAAGGGGACGCAGTGTGTGGAGGGTGCGGGGGCTGGGGGAGGGGATCGAGTGTGTGGAGGGGGCTGGGGACAGGGCTAAGGCTGGGGATAAGGTGTGTGGAGGGGGCTGGGGACCCAGTGTGTGGAGGATGTGGGTCTGGGGTAGGGGACGCAGTGTGTGGAAGCTCTTGAAGGGTGGGGTGGGGCTGACTGGCCATTCCTGTCTCTAGCCAGCAGGATGCCCAGGAGTTCCTGAAGTTTTTCATGGACCGGCTGCACGTGGAGATCAACAGGAAGGGGCGCAAAACTCCCAGCATCCTCTCTGATACCAAATGGCCCTCGGTGCTAGAGGACTCGGACCCCCTGAGGTGAACAGCCGAGCTGGTCGGGGGCTGCGACTCGCAGGGACGCAGCGAAATGTGGCTCGTGTTGTGAGCTGGTCCTTGTAGCCCTGCACTGAGGGTCTGAAAGCAGCAGGACTGCCCTTGGCAAGGACTCCGTCGCTGCGCGGCTGGGGCTGGGAGCGGGATCCTGGCCAGTGTCCTGGCTGGGTCTGGTTAATCTGACCTTAGTTTAGGCTCCGGGGACAGGAGCGGCGAGAGCCCCAGGGCCAGCAGGCAGCTCTCAGTAGATTTGGAGCGTAGGGTTCCCAGGCTCCCCTCCCAGCAGCTGCATTGTCGCCCAGGGGGCAGGGAGCCTGCGGCGGGGCCAAGGGGGCAGGTGGGGAGGAGATTGACAATAGCACGTGGTTTGCTCTCAGCCCGGGGGCTGCCTGCTCGGGGCCTGGGGGGAGGAGTTTGGGGAGTCTCAGCCCTGGTAGCAGGATAGGAGCCCCCAAGGCACAACCCCGCCCCTGGCTGCCTCGCAAAGGGGCTGCGGAGAGCCCAGGCTGGTGTGTGGAGGGAGCTGCCCTTGGGGTTCCTCCCTCAGCAGCCCCCCACTATTGTCTCCCTCCTAGTGATGACGAACGAGCCAACCAGATGTGGAAGCACTACCTGGAGAGAGAGGACAGCAAGATAGTGGGTGAGCACAACTGCCCTGTCTGGCCCTAGGGCTGGGGGCTCTGATGGGCGTATGGCCTCCCCTCCCCCATAGGCAGCACCTGACTCTGGCCTTTGGGGAGGCTGGGAGCGAGTGTGAGAAGTTCCCAAAAGTGGGGGAGGGGTACTGCTGCTGGGTCTGTGGCCCCGCACAGTGCCGGGGAGGCCACAGGGGAAGAGGCCCAGCGAGGCCTCGGGGTGGAGTGCGGGTGGCCCTCCCACTTCTCAGGAGCTTCCGCTTTTATACCTGCTGTCCATGCCCTCCCCCCACCCAATCCCTCTGGCCCTACAGCTGGGGGCTCTGATGGAAGTGTAGGCTCCTCTCCCACCCTTCTATCCTCTCCGCCCAGTCCCTCTGGGCCTGCGGCTGGGGGCTCTGATGGAAGTGTAGGCTCCTCTCCCACCCTTCTATCCTCTCCGCCCAGTCCCTCTGGGCCTGCGGCTGGGGGCTCTGATGGAAGTGTAGGCTCCACTCCCACCCTTCTATCCCCTCCGCCCAGTCCCTCTTGGCCTGCAGCTGGGGGCTCTGATGGAGGTATGGCTCCATGCCCCCTCTGGGCCTGCGGCTGGGGGCTCCGATGGAGGTATGGCTCCATGCCCCACGCCCCCTCTGGGCCTGCTGCTTGGGGCTCTGATGGAGTTATGGCTCCATGCCCATCCCCTTCCTTGGGCCCGCTGCTGGGGGCTGAGCCAGAGGAGAGCCCTGACTGGGACAGGCAGACTCTGCCAGGACTGTATCTCCCTCCAGCCCCTTATGCAAGAGGATGGGGCTTTGATCTCGGCATGTGCCGAGGCTCTAAGTGCACAGCATCCTGCCCCTCCCTGGAGCAGGGTGATGGGCAGGGGAAGGCTGGGTCTAACCAAGGCAGCAGACGAGCCCCAGATGGGCACAAACTCTGGAGTGTTGCCCCTTTCTCAGGTGGCATGGGCAGGATCCAAGCCCCTGGGGGAGGGGAGAGGCACACACGTCCCCTCTTCCATCTCTAGCACAATCTGGCGTGGAGTAGCCACTGGTGACGGAACCTGGCTGGGGCACTGGACAGTGCTCCAGCCACTGACACCCAGCAGCTCAGCTGGCATTGGCTGGGTCTGGGCCCCTGGGTACGGCGGTGCTGGGGCGACCCTCTGGGCACCGGCATTCACAGCTACCTTGGAGCGAGGGGAGGAGCCGCGTGTCCCCTTGGCTCCTGTCAGGGGCATACTTGGTCCCAGGACAAGCTGGGCTGGCAGCAGGCACTGAGCAGGGGACGCGGGGTGGGGGAGACGCGTGCTCACCCCGTCCCGTCTCCCTCCCAGATCTCTTTGTCGGCCAGTTGAAAAGCTGCCTCAAGTGTCAGGCCTGTGGCTACCGCTCCACCACCTTCGAAGTCTTCTGTGACCTCTCCCTCCCCATCCCAAAGGTAGGGGCTGTGGGGGCTGGGCCAGCCCATCCTGGCTGGGGTGCACGGGGAGAGACCCGCTGCCCCCTCTGTTCTGGTTCATCCTCTTGTCGGCAGCTGGATGCATGGGCGGCTGGTAAACCGGCCGTTGGGGGAGGCTAGCTCCCGGCCCCTTCCCTTCTGCCCAAGGCCCTGCTCCTCGCCCTCCCCTTTCCCTGCTCCACCTGCAGGAGCCCAGAGCACCCTCACTCTGGCCTCCCAGCCCCAGGCTGCCCAAGCGCCCCCAGACCCAGAGCTCCGGGCGGACTCCAGCCCCCTGGGCCGCGCAGTCCCAGCCCCCTGAGCGTCAGGCGGCTCGGCCCCGGCCCCAGCGCGCTGGGCGGGCCCCAGCCCCGGAGTGCCGAGTAGCGCGGTCCCAGCGCCAGCCGCCCCGAGTCCCGGCGGCCTGCCCCAGCCACAGTCAGCCTGGGCTACGGGAGAGCGGGAAGGAACTGCAGGAAGGGACGTGGGGGCAGAGCGTGGGCGGGGCCACACCAGGCTAATTGGGGAGGCACAGCCTCCTCTGGCCTATGATACCTGCCGCCCATGGCTGGATGCATAGCACCGCCCTGGCCTGGGGACTGTGTGTGTGGGGGGGGCATGCTTCCTCCCAGCCCAGTGAGGGTTGTGCGTGTGCCCACTCCCCTGCTGCAGCCTCCCTGCGCCCTGGCACACCTGCTGCCCCTCCTTGCTCCTGGAGCAGCGCAGGGCTGCCCCCTCTTTGCCCATCAGAGGGACGAGCTGAGCCAGCCTTGCGCAGACAGTGCCCTGGGGGGGCTGAGCCCCCTCTCTGGTCTGTCCCTCCCCTCCATGCAAGGGCTGAGCCTGCCCCCCTGCCCTGACTCCGCACACCCCTCCCTGTCAGGGCTGAGCCCCCGCCCCCGCTCTGACCCTGTGCGCCCCTCCCCTGCTCTCCCTTGCAGAAAGGCTTTGCCGGTGGGAAGGTCTCTCTCCTCGACTGCTTCAGCCTTTTCACCAAGGAGGAGGAGCTGGATTCCGAGAACGCTCCGGTAAGGGAAGGGCCAGAGGCCCCATCCCGTTGGGTGTGTAGGGAGGGGCCCTTGCCCCACTGTGCTTGGGGGGCCTTAACCTCTCCATCCCACAGGGCTGCGAGGAACATCCCATATGGGGCGGGGCACTAGGAGCTGGACCAGGTCAGGCTGCAGAGGGCTCCAGCATCACTACTGCCTCTGTAGGGCAGTAACTGGTGCAGCACCAGCTGGGGTGCTTGGAGGCTGAGATCCAGGCACCAGGCGGAGGGGAGCGTGACTGGGAAGGGGGCGAGCAGGGAGGGACGGTAGGAGGCTGCTTGGAGCCTTGACAGAAAAGCACCAGGAGCCTGCAGCTCATGCAGGGACGTGGGAGGGCAGCTGGCACTGGTGTAACTGAGCCAGGAGGCTCTGGGTCTGGCTGTGCCAGCCACAGCGGGGCTGGAGCATCAGCACAGCTTGGCCTCCTCCCCTGCACACTCTGAGCTGGGCTGTCCTGTGCCTTGGAGCAGGTCTGTGACAAGTGCCGGCAGAGGACGAGAAGCACCAAGAAACTGACCATCCAGCGCTTCCCCCGCATCCTGGTGCTGCGTATCCTGTCTGCTGTGGCGTGGGAGTGCTCTGGGGGGAGGGGAGGAAGGGGCCGAAGCCTTTTGCCTTTGGGTGGCCCATTCAGCCCTGGCTCGGCCCTGCTCAGCATCTGGGGATGTTGGGATTAGCTGAGGTGCGACTCCTTGGGTACTGGCTATTGCTTGCCCCATGGTCCACAGGCCTGGCCTTACCCAGCACATGGTGTTCTGCAGCCCTGCGTCTGGCTGGGCTTCCTGACAGCGTCCCAGCACTGGAGGCGTGGGGACTAGTAGTGCAGGACACAGCAAACGTGGACGTGGTAGAGCCTGGGTGGCAGATGTCTGCTCGGTGCCTGGCCGGGATCTGTGGCCCAGGTAGGTGTGGGTGTGTCCCTAGCACTGGCAGCATGCAGTGTAGAGAGGGATGTGCTGGATCCCGAGGAGGTAGGCTAGCGCAACTTCCTGCAGGCTACAAGCCATCCTCCCCATCAGGACAAAGGCCACCCCTACCTCTTGGTCCCCTTGCCCGTTACCTCCCTTAACCCTGCTGCTCCGCTGGCCAGACCTGAACAGGTTCTCCACCACCCGGTACTCCATCAAGAAATGCTCTGTCTTCGTAGACTTCCCTCTGCAGCGACTCAACCTGAAGGAGTTTGCCAGTGAGAAGGCTGGTAGGTGTCCTGGCACCAGCCCACCTGGCATGTCCTGCGCTCTCCCCCCGAGCCAGATCTTGCAGGGCCCTGGCTGGGGTGGGGCGCACACAGGCTCCTGACCTTGTTCTTGGGAAGGGAGACTCTCGCATTGCTCGACCAGCTGCTGTAGGCATTCGCCCCAAACCACCTTGGCCGGCAGGCCCCTGGGGTGGCTCCAGTGGGGCGCAGAGCAGGGCTGAAAGGGCTAACAGCCCGCAGCTAATACCCCACACTTGGCCCATGCCCATGGCTGGTGCTATTGGCATGTGCAGTGGGCAGGGCCCTGGTGAGGAGGGAGGGGCTGAAGGGAGCAGGTGGGGCCCTAGTGAGGACAGTTCTGGTGCAAGGAAGTTTCGCGCCCTTGGCGAAACTTCCACCTTGCGTGCCCCCCCCCCAGCCCTGCAGCAGCTCCTCGCCCCCCCCCCCCACGGCAGCTCCCCCGCCCCCGGAGAGCCGTGTGGCAGCTCCCCACCCCAGCTCACCTTTGCTCCGCCTCCTCCCCGAGCACGCCACCCCTGCTCTAATTCTCCTCCCCTCCCAGGCTTGCGGCGCCAAACAGCTGATTGGCGCCACAAGCCTGGGAGGCGGGAGAAGTGGAGCAGCGACGGTGTGCTCGGGGAGGGGGCGTAGCAGAGGTGAGCTGGGGTGGGGAGCCCCGCGGCAGCTCCCCTCCCCCGCCCTGAGGCACCCCTGCGGCTGCTCCCCACCCCCCCCGGCCCAGGGAGCCGTGCGGCAGCTCCTCACCCCAGCTCACCTCTGCTCCGCCTCCTCCCTGAGCACGCCGGCCCCGCTCTAATTCTCCTCCTCTCCCAGGCTTGCGGCGCCAAACAGCTGATTGGCGCTGCAAGCCTGGGAGGAGGAGGAAGTGGAGCGGCGACCATGTGCTCAGGGAGGGGACGTAGGAACGCTGTAAAAAAAAAAAAATATGGGGGCACCGCTTTTTGGTGCCCCCAAATCTTGGTGCCCTAGGCAACCGCCTAGTTTGCCTTAATGGTAGCACCAGCCCTGGGTGAGGAGGGAGGGAGAGGCTGAAGTAGGGTTACCATACGTCCGGATTTTCCCGGACATGTCCGGCTTTTTGGTTGTCAAATCCCCGTCCAGGGGGAAATTCTCTGACACCCACTCCCACCTCCTCCCGGCCTTTCAAGGAGCGTTCAGGGGAAGGGGCGGAGACTTTGGGAAAGGGGCGGAGTTGGGGTGGGCCCAGGGCGGGGAAGGGAAGGGGGCGGAGTTGGGGCTGGGGCGGGGCTCCTTGGAGTGTCCTCTTTTTGTCATTTTAAAATATGGTAACCCTAGGCTGAAGGGAATGGGGAGGGGGTGGGGCCTTGGTGAGGAGGAGGGAGGGGCTGAAGGGAGCAGAGAGCAGATGGAGCCCTTGTGAGGGGGGAGGGGCAGAAGGGAGTGGGCGGGGCTCTGGTGACGGGGAGGGAGTGGCTGAAGGGAGTGAGGCGAGGGGAATGGGGGGGCCCTTGTGAGCGGGGAGGGGCAGAAGGGAATGGGGAGTAAGTGGGGCTCTGGTGCGGGGGAGGGAGGGGCTGAAGGGAACTGAGGGGGCTGAGGAGAGTGGGAGGGAGGAGCTGAAGGGAGGCAGCAGTTCAATGAAAGTGTTTGCCATGGAGCTCTGGGGGATGGACTCCGCAGCCCAGGCCAAATCCAGCCAGTTCAGCCCCATTTCCTAGGAGCTGGGTGGGTTCTGGGGGAACCAGCTCCCTGGGCACTGAGCATCCTCCTTAGGGCTCTGCAGACACCCAGGGAGGGACTCCCTGCACTGCTGCTGGCAGCTCACTCTGGTTGTACCTGGCCCGTGGCTGGGAATGGTGCTGAGCAGACAGGCAGCGCTCCCCCACAGCACGCCCTAGAGGAGTGGAGCATCCTCCTTCCGTTTCTGGAGGTGGGGAAACTGCGGCACAGGGGACGCAGTTTACCCAAAGCTGCAAAAGAACTCTGTTGGAGCCGAGGTTAAAACCCAGATGTTCTGCCTCCCTGGCCTGTGTTCAGCCCACACTCTTCCCAGAACCACCATCCTGGGCTGAGAATCTGGGACTGCAAGTGGGTGCAGCCAGGCATGGGGCAGAAGGGCAGTGTCAGCCAGGCTCAGAGGCGGGCAGGCTTGGCTGCCCCCAGGGCATGGCGTCTTGACCCCTGCTGGCTCCGCTAGCTGGGCCTAGCTTTGCAGAAGGCTGAGGCAGATCCTGTGCTAGGGAAGGGGATGCCAGACCTTCCACCTAGAGCGAGGCTGGAACCCCCAGCCAGGAACTGCTCGACACACGCAGGGAGTTAGCGGGGGTGGCCTCTCTCCATGGCAGGGGCTCTGGGGTAAGCAAGGGGGTTCACTGCCTGGAAAGGGCTCTTGGAGGGGAGGAGGAGGTGTGTCAGAGGGGTGGCTGCGTGGAGAAGGCTGTGGAGGGTAGGGATGTAAATACCGTTTTATAAGTTAACCGTTTAAACTATTAAAATGTTTTGTTTAAATGGCTAACCAATTAAGCGGCTGGGGCTGAGATCGATCTGGCCGGTGTGGTTGCGGCTGCTCCGGCCAGACAGTGCAGGGTTAACCGGTAAAACTACTACTTACTGGTTAACCGGTTAACATTTTACATCCCTAGTGGGAGGCGTTGGGGGAGTGCTGGGGTGTGGCTGCATGGTGAGGACTCTGGGGGGGGGGCTGGGGGAGTGCCCTGGGGGCTGCGTGGAGAAGTCTCTGGGGGAGTGGTCAGGACTCATGGGCGGGGGGCGGGAGGCAGGGCAGTGTGGGGGGCTGGGGGAGTGGTGAGGACTCTGGGGGAGTGGTCAGGACTTGGGGGAGGAGGGGAGTTGGGGGGGCTAGGGGAGTGGTGAGGGCTCTGGGGTGCTGGGGGAGCGCTGAGGTGTGGCTGCCTGGTGAGGACTCTGTGGGGGCTGGGAGAATGCCCAGGGGGCTACCTGGAGAAGGCTCTGGGGAGTGGTCAGGACTCTGGGGGGGACGGGAAAGAGCTTGGGGAGTGGTGGGGGGGGCTGGGGGAATGCCCCGGGGGCTGTGTGCCAAGGCCTGAGCTGTTGTGTGTTGCAGGGAGCCCGGTGTATAACCTCTACGCCCTGTGCAATCACTCGGGCAGCGTGCACTATGGTCACTACACCGCCTTCTGCAGGGACCAGTCCGGCTGGCGGGTCTACAACGATTCCCGGTATGTGGGGGGCAGGGTGCTCCTGCAGCCATGGCACTGGGGTGGGCGCAGGGTGAGATCCTGAATCCCCTAGAGGAGGCCAGTGGGCCTATAGCTGCGGGTCTGTCTCTGGGTGTGATACTGGGACGTGCTGCAAGGAGGGAGGGTCCAGCCCTGGTATAGTGGGGTCCTGTGCCCATTGGGCATTCCTAGGCCCTGCACCGATGACAGGCGTTCCTGGAAGGGGCTGCCCTTCGCCTGCCGGCTGGCTCCAGGGCTCCCTCTCTCTCTCTCTGGTGCACTGGCTCACTAAACTGCTCTGAAAGCTGAGAACCCCCTGCCCTGGGGCAGCCAAGCCTGCTCCCTGGGCAGTGATGGCACACAGTGCTGCTGGCAGCTGCTACTGTGTGGAAATAGAGCTTTCGCTGGCATGGCCCTGGCCCTGGGGGGGCGCTCGCGGGCTAGGCCAGGCCGGGTGCAGAGCTAACGCCATCTCTTCCCTGCAGCGTGTCCCCACTCAGCGAGAACCAGGTGCAGTCTAGCGAGGGCTACGTGCTCTTCTACGAGCTGGACGACCACCACGGGAAGAAACAATGAAGTGTTGGACCCTGGCGCCTGCGCCGCAACCCTCTTACCTCAGAGACTGAGCCCGGCTCTCGGGGATCCTCAGCCCCCCACAGGCCTGGAGGCGGTGTGGGGGATGGGCAGCCCACCTGCTCACCAGTGCCTGGGGGAAGATGAGACGTGCCGACCCGCTGGACAGGGGCAAGGGGCCTGGCCTGCCCATCGCTGGGTATGGGGGGGAGGGGCCTGGCGTGGCCCCTACCCCTGCTGTTCTGGCACAGTGGGGGGGCTTTGTGCACACAGTAAGGCTGTAAATAAATCCCGGAGCCACCCCCCAGGCAGGAACTTTTTGTGAATAAATTTACTAAGAAAAGTGCCCAGGCTCTCTGTGGGGGGAGAAGGACCCTGCTGGGCGCTTGGGCTCATCTCTTCCCCCACCCCTGGCTGGCCTCGCCTGTGTCTGCCTGGCGCCAGGACCATCTGCTGCAGGCCGAGGTGGAGGAACCTGCATCTGCTGTCCTGGGCCTAGAGGCTTAGTGCCGAAGGGACGGGAGAGCCGAAGCACGCGCACCTTGCACGTTATGCTGGGAAGGAAGCCCGGGCTCAGTGCACATGGCCAGCCCCAGGTGAGATCGGCCTGGCCAGCAGACGGGGCCCAGAACACAATGCCGTTGGCATGAGAAACACCGAGAGCCTGGTACGGCAGTCCACGCCATCCAGACCATTAATGAAGATATTGAACAAAACCGGCCCCAGGACCGACCCTTGGGGCACCCCGCTTGAAACCGGCTGCCAACTAGACATGGAGCCATTGATCACTACCCCTTGAGCCCGACGATCTAGCCAGCTTTCTATCCACCTTACAGTCCATTCATCCAGCCCATACTTCTTTAACTTGGCGGCAAGAATACGGTGGGAGGACGTATCGAAAGCTTTTGCTAAAGCTTGCCCTGGGGTTGAGCACTTGGCTCAGAGCCAGGGGGAGGGAATGGGCGCAGGCCTATTTAAGGAGGGGGGGGGAATTGCTCTGGGCCAGGGGACTGACCATTGCCATGTGTAAGAGGGGCTCACAGGAGCACAAGCGCAGGATGGACTCTGCCTAGTCTGCACACCAACTGGGTGGAGCTCAGATGGAGGGGGTGTGTCTGAGTGTGTCCTATATTTGTGTTGTTTCCAAAGCTGTGTCACTCGAGGACTTTCAGTGTAAAGTCACAGTGGTTGAGGGTAGTTCTCTGAAAACAACTGCTCAGTGAGCAACAGCAGTCAGAAAAGCCAACAGAAAGGGAGGCACCACTAGGAAAGCGATAGTAGCATCCTGATATTTTGTCATTATCTATCTAAATCCCTGGTCTGCCCATGCCTGGAATACTGTGTGCAGATCTGGTCACCCCATCTCCTAACAGATGCATTAGAACTGGAAAAAGTACAGCGAAGGGCAACAAAACAGATGAGGGGGAAATGGAACAGTGTCCTTTGAGGAGAGATTAAAAAGGGGTGGGGGACTGGTCAGCTTGGAAAAGAGACAATGAAGGGGGGATACGATAGGTCTATAAAATTGTGAGTGGTGTGGAGAAAGTGATGAGACTTATTTACCCCTTCACATAACACAAGAACCAGGGGGTCACCGAATGAAATGAATAGGCAGCAGGTTTAAAACAAACAGTTGGAGGTACTTCACACGACAGTCAGCCTGTGGAACTCATTGCCAGGGGAGGGCATGAAAGCCAATGGTATATCTGGGTTAAAAAAAGATTTAGCTGAGCTCCTGGAGGTGAGGCTCATCAAGGGCTATTAGCCAGGATGGGCAGGGATGCAACCCTATGGCTCTGCCTGCCAGAAACTGGGAGTAAACGCCAGAGGCTGGATCACTTGGTAATTGCCCTGTTCCATTCATTCCCTCTGAAACACCTGGCACTGGCCGCTGTTGGAAGACAGGATACTGGGCTGGATGGACCATTGGTCTGATCCACTATGGCTGTTATGTGGTTCAGCAGTTCCCTTGCTCAGCCTGCGTTGTCCCAGAAGGGGTTAAACTAGCAGCCAGGAGTGCCCACAGCCGCAGTGGAGGTCTGGGGGAGCGCTCGTGCTGCTTTCAGGACTGAGGATGACTGTGTTCGCATCCCAAGGAAGGGTTCAGATAAGGAGTCCGGGAGTGCACCTCAAGCTCCCAGTGCTAGAAACAGAGATGGCTCTGCCCTGCCCCAGCTGGCTTGGGGCCACCCAGCCACTGAGTTTGCTGCTGCCAGACTGGGGGCCAGCCCAAGGAGGATGGGGCCAGTCTGTAACAGGAGATAGCAGCCAGCAACCTGCAGAGAAGCCTGGGCATCTGGGAGTGCAGGTCATCTGTGTGGGGTTCTGTGCCCACCTGCAGTATGGGGATGCATCCCTCCCTCTCCTGCTGGAGGCTGCCACCTTGGTTTTGAGCTGTTTATCCATATTGGGGTAGCACCTAGGAGCCCCAGCTGTGAACCAGTACCGCCTGGTGCCAGGCGCTGTACAGACCCAACGGCGTCCCTGCCCCAAAGAGCTTCCAATCTAAGTATAAGACGAGATGACGGAGGGAGAGAGAGATGGGCACAAGGAAACAGAGACACTGTTGGTCAGTGTGATGGGCAGTGATCTCAGCTTGCCCTGGTCAAGTTTTCCAGGAGTCAGGGCAAAGGGGAGTTGTAAGGAGGGATTTGAAGGCTAATGAGAGCTGTGCAGATGTCTGAGAGGAGCTATTCCCGAGTGAGAGGGGCAGCCTGGGAGCAGCCAGGGGACGGGAGGGGAGAGGGGTGACCTGCTCAAAGCAAGGGGCTAGGGGAACGAGCAGCAGTGGTCTCAATGGATATGACCAGGGCATGGCTGTGCTTGCCAAGGCCAGCAAGTAATTGAAATGTGAGCTGCTGAGAGCCTGGCCGAGGGGTTTAGCTGGGTGGAGGAGAGGACAGGCCGTGTCTTAGAGATATTCTGCAAAAAGAATCTGAGACTTAACCAGAGCCTGGCTGTGAGGAGCTAGAGCGAGGTCCAGCTGAGGGGCCTGACCGGCAGGATGCTGCTGGTGTCCCCTGGGTGTGAGTAAGGAGGTAGAGGGGAGGGCTGGGGGCAGATCAGGAGCTCTGCTCTAGCCGGATGGTGCTTGAGCTGGTGGCCAGACACCCCCAAGGAGACAGGGCCAGGCTGAGGGGGTGGTTTGGGTGGAAGGAGGCAGGGCTGGAGCCAAGCATGTGTCTGGGAGGCGTCAGCAGAAAGATGGTCCTTGAATTTGTTTGTGGATGAGATTTAACGCCCCCTCGCACATTCCCAGAACACTGGGAGCATGTCTCAGCACGGTGCAGGCCTGTCCCCGCCGGCCTGAGGGCACGTGGGAGCTCACACTGCACGGGGCAGAGTGGCTCCCTCATCCGCTACCAGACTAACCCCCGGTACCGGCTGGGGGACAAGCCTCTCCGATAGGTTTAATACCAGACGAGTGGCCCCTGCTGCAAACGCCCGACGAGGGGAGAGGGGGGTGGACGTTCAGCTGCTGTCTCCTCCCACTCTGCCTGGGAACACCCCAAGGCCTAGGGCTGGCAGGTTCCCCATGCTGCCAGGATCCCGCTGCTCCTGGGGAGGGCTCCTGAGGGCTGCGCTGTGTGTTGACAAACATGCCGTGCTGGTTGCCAGGAGTTAATTAGCCCCAGCTGCTGGGGAAGGGGAGGCTGCGATCTCGGGGGCCTGCATCCTTCGGGCTGCCCCGGTTGCTAAAGCACTGCAGCATGTGTATAGAAAGCCTTGCTTCCCCACGGCCCTTCGGGCTGCTTATTTCAGGCTCCCGCAAGTTAAAAGGGCAGCAGAGAGGCCTCGGGAGGGTGTGGGGCACCATTCCTGCCCGCAGCACTTCACTGCCAGGCTGTGAGGGGAGCCAGACCTAGGGCAGATGAACTGAGTGCCCCTACATGTGCCAGCCCAGCGAGACGCCTTCCCCGCCAGGAGAGGCAGGAATGGTCAGTAGCCTTTTGCCACGAGAGCTGTTTCTATGGGCTGCCGCTGCTCCCTCACATGGGGCAATTTAAACAGGCCAAAGCCCTGGATGGGGCCTCTGGGGGGCCCCTCTCCAGCTCGATCGCCTGGGATCCAGCCTCTACATTAATGTTACCCCAGAGTCTAAGGCGTGACCCTGAAAAGCCTCATCAGCGTCACCCCCAGGGCTGCTCAGACCGGTTCTCTGATGCACCCTGCCAGGTGCGGAATGGGGCGTGTCGTGGGCCCTGGCACTGCCAGTAGCTGGGACTCCTGGGTTCTCTTCATAGTTACAGTGGAGTCCTGCTCCTCCCCCACGCCCCCAAGGGAGGGTATGGTTTCCTTGGTGACTGTAAAGGTCCTTGGCATTAGGGTGCTGGAGACGTGCAGGGCTCTGGGGGGTTCCTCCCATCTGGGGCGGCCCAGGGACTGAAATGGACAGGCCTGCTGCTCTCTGAGCAGGGTTCCTAGCCCGGCGGCTGGCAGGAGCAGCTGCCACAGGGGATGGTGCAAGTCACACGAGGGGCGGTAGTGGGGACCTGGCGGGGGCAGCATTGGAGGTAGTGGGGGGGTTGGGAGGGGCAACATTGGGGGTAGTGGGGCAGGGGGGGATGATATGGGGGCTGGGGGTATTAGGGGTGATATGGGGGCTGGGAGGGGCAGTATGGGGCAGTGGGGGGTGACACGGGGCTGGGAGAGGCGGTATTGGGGCAGTGGGGGGGTGATACAGGGGCTGGGGTGGTATTGAGGGTGATACAGGAGCTGGGAGAGGGTCAGGGGGCAGTATTGGGGCAGTGGAGGGTGATATGGGGCTGAGGGGGCATGGTGGGCTGGGGGGCGGTATTGGGGCAGGGGGTGATACAGGGCTGGGAGGGGGCATGGTGGGCTGTATTGGGTCAGTAGGGGGTGACACGGGGCTGGGGGCAGTATTAGGGCAATGGGGGTGATATGGGGATGGGGGCGGTATTAGGGCAATGGGGGTGATATGGGGATGGGGGCAGTATTGGGGCAGTGGGGGGGTGACGGGTCTGGGGGAGCGGTATTGGGGCAGTGGGGGGTGATACGGGGCTGGGGGGGTATTGGGGCAGTAGGGGGTGACACAGGGCTGGGGGGGTAGAAGGGGGTTGGGGGGTGACACGGGGCTGGGGAGGTAGTGGGAGGTTGGGGGAAGGTATTGGGGCAGTGGGGGTGATATGGGGCTGGGGGGTGGTATTGAGGCAATGGGGGTGATATGGGGCTGGGGGGAGTGACATGGGGTAGTGAGGGGTTGGGGCGGTATTGGGGGCAGTGGAGGTGATATGGGGGCTGGGGAGGTAGTGGGGGTGGTATTGGGGCAGTGGGGGTTATACGGGGGCTGGGGGCAGTATTGGGGCAGTGGGGGTGATACGGGGGCTGGGGGGCGGTATTGGGGCCATGGGGGTGACACGAGGCTGGAGGGATAGAAGGGGGCTGGGGGGCGGCATTGGGGCAATGGGGGGTGATACGGGAGCTGGGGGGCGGTATTGGGGCAGTGGGGGTGACACGGGGGCTGAGGGGCAGTATTGGGGCAGTGGGGGTGACATGGGGGCTAGAGGGGTAGAAGGGGGCTGGGGGCGGCATTGGGGCAATGGGGGTGATACAGAGGCTGGGGGGGCAGTATTGGGGCAGTGGGGGTGACATGGGGGCTGGAGGGGTAGAAGGGGGCTGGGAGGTGGCATTGGGGCAATTGGGGGGGGTGATACGGGGGCTGGGGGGCCGGTATTGGGGCAGTGGGGGTGACACGGGGGCTGGGGGGCAGTATTGGGGCAGTGGGGGGTGACGGGGCTGGAGGGGTAGAAGGGGGCTGGGGGACGGCATTGGGGCAATGGGGGGGTGATACGGGGGCTGGGGGGGAAGTATTGGGGCAGTGGGGGTGACACGAGGACTGGAGGGGTAGAAGGGGGCTTGGGGGCGGCAGTGGGGGTGACACGGGGGCTGGGGGACAGTATTGGGGCAGTGCGGGTGACAGGGGGCTGGAGGGGTAGAAGGGGGCTGGGGGGCGGCAATGGGGGGGTGATATGGGGGCTGGGGGGGTCTGCGGCGGGGTCACGGGACAGGACGGGATTGCTAAAGGTGGGGGCGGGAACAACGAGCTATGGACCAATCAGACAGCAGACCGTCCCGTCCTGCCTCAACAAGGTCGGCCCCGCCCCGCCTTGCCGGGCCGCCCTGCCCCCGCCCCATCCCGTCACAGGGGCGGGGCCGACCTATCCCGACATAGACGGGACGGTCTGCTGTCTGATTGGTCCATAGCTCGTTGTTCCCGCCCCCACCCTTACCAATCCCGGCCGCGGCGGCGAGGGGGTATTTTTGCTCTGAGGGTGAGAGTGGCCGGACGGGAAGGAGGGGGCGGTGTGGGGCTGAGGCTGGGGTGGGAATGGTTGGGGTGGGAGGTTCTGGGGAGGGGGAGTGGGGGGCTGAGGCTGTGGGCAGTGGGGGGCTGGGAGTGGTTGGGGTGAGGGTAATGGGGGTGGGGGGCTGAGGTTGTGAGTGGTTGGGGTGAGGGTAGTGGGGGGCTGAGGCTGGTGGCAGGGCAGCGCGTGTCATGGGTCCCGTCCTACGTGTGGCTCTGTCCCATGTTGCTGGCCCCCTAGGTGGGGTCTAGCCCCAGAGACCCCAGGTTCACGGGGAGCAGCTGATCCCAGTGTGGGGGCACAGCCAGCCCCTCTCCACACCGACCCCTTTCCTCTCTCCCAGGCTGCTGGATGCAGAGGACGGTGGCAGTCGTCGGTGGTGGGATCAGTGGCCTCACCGCCTGCTACCACCTGGCCAGGAGCCCCAATGCTCCCAAGGTGAGACCTCCCGGGGCAGCACCCCCAGGGGCTGCTTGCAGGGCACTAACGTGGTGGGTTGCTGACCATGGGGCTGCCCCACAGCTCTGGAAACCAACTGAGGCCTTTCTGTGGAGACCATGGACAGCACCAGGGCTGCCCTGCCTTCTGGGGGCAGAGAGGAGCCCCTTCCCTACAGCTTCCAGCTCTTGGCCTCTGTGCTGGAAGTGCCAGTGGGGGGTAAAGGGTACCCGGTGTGGGGCTGGCTTGTGCAGCATTCAATGATCCTGTGATCACAGCTGCCCCACCCAGCTAGGGCATCGCCCTGCCTGGAGTTCAGGCCTGTGGGTGGCCTTTGGTCCCTTCTGTGAGGCTCGGCCACCTGGCTGTGGGGCAGGTACTGGGACTCTTCCCCCACCTCTTGGTGCCAGGCTCTGCAGTGCTGGGGCACCAGTAGGGAGATGGTGCAATCCAGTGCTGACCGTGGTGCTTCATGCCAGGAAATGGCTGCCACAGTCCGGGGCTCAGGGGAAGCTGGATTGGGCTGGGCTCTGGGGCAGTTAGGGCCGTGTGTACCGGGAGCCTTGGTGTTATGGGGAGCTGGCTAAGCGACAGGTGCCTGCTGGCACCTTCTCCTGTGAGAACTGGGGCGACTGCAGCCCTGCCCTGATGGGCTCCCACCTCCCCACAGATAATCCTGCTGGAGGGCAGCGGCCGCCTGGGGGGCTGGCTCCATTCCACTCGAACTGAGGATGGGGCTGTATTTGAGCATGGCCCCAGGGGGATCCGACCTACCGGGACCGTGGGGAAGAACACTCTGCTCATGGTAGGTGGGGAGAGCCTGCAGGATGGGGGAAGGGGGCAGGGCCCAGGTGGGGGATGAGGGGGAGACATGGAATGTTGGCTCTGTAGCCAGGTGGGATCTGTCTAGCTGGGCTGATCTCCTAAGGGAGGGGCTGGGAGCCCCCATGCAGGGGCAGGCCCCAGAGCCTGGCAATCGCTTGCACGCCAGCAGGACAGTGACAGCTGGGTGCTTTTGATTCCAGTAGCTGGGTCTACCCCTGCTGAAGGGCTGGTACTCAGCCCCTGGCTGGAATGGCCTTGGCGAGGAAGCAGACATGCCAGCGCACTACAGAGCAGGGGGAGGGCAGGCAATGGCTTAGAGGAACCCATGGGGCATGGTCAAAGGTGGGGAACATCTGGCAGCTCTGGGGCGGTTTGGGTGGAGTCTGCAAAATGGCTGTGTGCAGTTGGGCAGAGCCTGCTGATTTTGGTCTGTCCTGCCCCATCTCAGTCAGGGCCAGGGGGTCTGGCATGACTAGCGCTCCCCTGATCTCAGCTAGGAGTAGGGGGTCTGTGGGACAGTGGGGGTCTGTGGGACAGCAGGGGCCCACAATTTTGGTCATGGCCTCTTGGTGTTGCCCTAATACCCAGTAATGTGAGCAGTCGGTGTCTGGCCTGCTTGTCTCTCCCTAGGTCTCTGAACTTGGCCTGGATGCAGACGTGCTTCCGGTGCCCGGCGACCACCCGGCTTCCAAGAACCGCTACCTCTACGTGAGCGGGGCGCTGCACAGGCTGCCATCCGGCATTGGGTACGTGTCCTGCTGCTGCGGATGTCCCTGTCCATGGGCCTGCCCAGCCGCTGTGTGGGGGAGCTGACTCTTCCCCTCAATCCCAGCAGCTAGTGACTGTGCTGGGGGGTGATGGGTCTGGGGGTGGGGACAAGGAAGGTTCCCAGCTGCACTGCCTCTGTTCACTTTGCCCGCCATGCCCCAGCCTGGTAACCCCTCTGTGTTTGTTGGCAGCGGTGTTCTGCGGACAGTGCCGCCCTTCACCAGACCCCTACTCTGGAGTGGGCTGCGTGAGCTGGTAGCCCCCCGGGGCACCCAGCCGGATGAGACCATCCACAGCTTTGTGAGCCGCCGCTTCGGAAAGGAGGTATGAGCCCAGTCTGTGCAGGGAGGGGAGCCTAGGAGGGGTGAGTGTGGGCTCTGCCCACAGGGCAGGGGGAGGCAGCTTTGTGCGCAGGGCACTGGGAGAGATTTAGTGCAGGGGAGGAGCTGGGACTGGGCCCCAGGGCGTGGTGGCAGCAGCTCTGCCTATCTTCATCCTGCAGCGGGTGAGGGAAGGGAGCCAGGCGTGGCCCTCCCAGATGGGCCCCAGGCAGCCTGTGATCTGTGCCGCACTGTCATGGGGTCTTGCCTCAAGCCCTGTTGTTCAGGCCCACTGGAGACCCAAGGCAATTTCCATAAGAGCCAGGGTGTGAACCCAGGTGTCCTGAGGCCATTCTGCCAGGCTCTCCTAGTACCCTGAGTGCAGGCAGACGCATGCAGGATTCTGCATTTCCCATTCCAAACTGCCAGGCAGTGTCGCTGTGCAGTGGAACCGCTGCCACTTCCTGCCCCAGAGGGGGCTGCATTGCCATGACCGGTTTCTCTGTTGGTATCTCAATGGGGCAGGGCCTGATGGTGAAGCAGGAGAGACTGGAAGTCAGGGCTCCTGGGTTCTATTCCTGGCTCTGGCACAGAGTGTGCCTCAAGGCATGGCTCTTCCTCGCTCCGTGACTCAGTTTCCCCATCTGATTATGCCTGACATCCTGGCGGTGGGGATCCTAGTTGCCACGGTGCTCTGGAGCCCGAGGGTGGGAAGGCGCTAGAGGAGGCGAGGGGTGAACAGGCAGCCAGCAGGGCTGGAGGATCAGAGCACCACTGAGCGGTGGGGGAGAGGGAACTTGCTGGGAGTCCTATGAATGGAGAGAGGGGCTGCTTCAACCAGTACGAACGGCAGAGCAGGAGGCTCCTGCCCCCAGCATGGGGAGCTCTCCTGCCCCATGCTTGATTGTGAGAGAAACCTGCTGTGGCCGGGTGGGGTGTGTGTTCCCCCCCCTGTGGGGTGGGCACAGTCTGACTGCAGGCCTGGGGCTGGCCTCTCCAGTCTCTGTGCTCTGTGCTGGTGAGGAGTGAGCCTGGCCTGGTGCAGGGGCTCTGGGGGCTGCCTGGCAGCCTCGTCTGCCCAGTCCCGGTGGGGGAAGGGCAGGTGGACCCAGGGTTGTCCCTGGTCACTCCAGGGTTTGTGGGGCCAGCTGGGGGGATGGAGAGCAGCACTCCGGTCCAGGGTGGTCTCTGCCCCTTCACACAGCTGCCCCCTGGGGGATGCAAGAGCTGCCCTCACTGGCTCTTCAGTGCATCCAGAGCCCCACTGGGAAGATGGCTTCTCTCTTGCCTGTGCCCAGCAGCATTCAGGCTGGGGTAGGGCCTGGCTGATCCTCTCCTTTTGGCTCCCTAGCTGGCCGACATTGCCATCGACAGCCTGTGCCGAGGGGTGTTTGCTGGAGACTGCCGGGCCCTGAGCGTGCGCTCCTGCTTCCCTGCGCTGTTCGAGGCCGAGCGGAGGTGGCGCTCAGTCATCCTGGGGATGGCCCTGGGCGGAGGTGAGAGTCGGCCGCGCAGCCATCCGCAAAGGGGCTCTGGAGCCGCTGGGCCAGGGATAGGCTGCGCCTGTGCTCTAGAAGAGCGTGATGCAGAAAGGCTTTCCACAGGGACAGGAGCACGCGCCTGAGTCAGGACCCTGTGCCATCACTGGCTGGCTGTGCAGCCTCCTCCCTTGGCTCCCAGGGCCAGCTCTGATCTCTGGGGCCCCTTCCCATTGGTTGGCAGCCCAGTGGGTCAGGGCAGTGGGGTAGAGCTGGGAAGATTGGCAGGTTCCTGGGGGATATGCCGTGTGGACGAGTTTCTAGCCTGCTCTCTGCTCCTAGGGAAGGACCCCGCCCTGGACTCGGCGCTGAGCCGCAGGGCCCGTGACGAGCGCTGGAGCCAGTGGTCGCTGCGTGCTGGCATGGAGACACTGTCCGAGGCCCTGCAGGACTTCCTGAGACGGCGTGGGGTGGAAATGCACTGCCATGCTCGGCTGCAGTGCCTGGAGAGAACGGCGGCTGAGTGCTGGCAGGTGGGAGGCAGCAGGGTGCATCCTTTTGCATCCCTTCGGAGACCCCAGGGCTCTGCTGGGACACGGAGGGGAGGGGAGCTGGGCTCCAAAGGGTTGAACTGAAACTGAGCCTCCACTTCTTGCTGTATTTTCTGGTCAAACACTTCACCATTGCCCCATTCAGGTGTCAACATAAGTGGTCAGAGCAGGGGGGCTGGGAGCCAGGACTCCTGGGTTCTATCCCAGCTTGGCCACTTGTCTTCCTGCTTGGGTGAATCACCTCTCTGCTCTGTGGGGCAGGGGTGTAGGCCCAGGCTTGCCAGCAGGTGGGCCGAGGTCTCTGCTCTGACTGTGCCTTTCCCATCTAGATCACCCTGGAGGATGGCAGCGTGAGAGCAGACCATGTGATCAGTGCCATCCCAGCCAGAGGTAGGGGTGGTGCTGTGCTGAGGGGAGCCCCTCTGCTCTGATGGGGATCTGTGCCCAGTGTGGTCCCATGTGGCTGTGGAGCCATCTAGGCACTAGAACAGTGGGGGTTGGGACCCCGCGTGGGTCTGAGCCCGTTTGGTGGCTGGGCGTGGGAGCCCTCCCCTCTGTGCAGGAGTGTGGGCTAGTGATGAGAGTGGCGGACTACTGGGTTTTCTCCCTGGCTGTGGTTTGGAGCAGGCGTTCCGGCTCTGTGCAGGGGGGAGAGGGGTGTGGAGCCCCCAGCTGCACTGTGCTGAGGCATCTCTGTTTCCAGCTCTGGCGGTGCTGCTTCCTGGCTGGGCTGAGCCGCTGGCCCAGGAGCTGCGCAGCATTGAGGCCGTGTCGGTGGGTGTGGTGAACCTGCAGTACAACGGTGCCACGCTGCCCATCACGGTGAGACTGGGGCGCCCCCACCTGCCACCATAAACCACTGCAGCCTCCAGCATTGGCCCAGCATGCCCCCATCCCGTCCCTGAGCACCCAGCATTACAGGGGGCTGAGTGGGAAGGGAGAACTCCCCACGACTACAGCCCTAGCCTCGTATCATGGGGGCCCTACCCCATCCTGGGAGCAGCGGGTGGCTGTGGGGTGGGGGTTGGGGGGGGGAGCTGCCAGCAAGTCCCATGCAGAGCTGGCTCCCAGAGCTGGGGGTGGGGGCAGGGTGTCCACCCGTCTGCCCATCCAGCTGCCGTCTTCCAGGGGGAAGTGGGGCAGACCCTGGGGATTAACAGGTGTTTCCTTGTCTCTGTCCCAGGGGTTCGGGCACCTGGTGCCCTCGTTCGAAGACAGCTCCCTGCTGGGCATTGTCTACGACTCAGTCGCCTTCCCGGAGCAGAATGGCACCTGTGGCCCTTCCGTCCGGCTCACGGTGAGCACACCACCCTGCTCCCACCAGGGAGGCGTGCTGGTGGCAGAGGGGGCTGGGTGTGGATGTGCACAGGTCCAGCCATGGGCCCTGGCAGCCTGACCCCTGGTCACAGGGTGCACAGGCGCTGATTTTCTCCACTTTGAAACCAGTTTAGGGTAGGGAGGGGGGAGACCCTAGTTTTCTGGAGCAGTTACCCCTCCCCACCCCAGTTCAGGAGTCCTGTTGGCCCGCAGCCAAGATCCTGCTCCCCTCCTGAGTGGTTGTTTTGCTGCCTGCAGGTGATGCTGGGAGGTGCGTGGTTCGAACAGGGCTTTGGGGACCCAGACACTGTGCCACTGGCTGTGCTGCTGAGCCGTGCCAAGGAGGCAGTGAGGGCACACCTGGGCATTGTGGCCGAGCCCTCTCGCACAATCGTCAAGGTGCTCAAGGTAGGTGGGGTGGGGGTGGACAGCACTGGGAACCATACAGGCCAAACCAGCCCTCACCCTGTCTCTGGTCCTTCCACAGGCCTGCATCCCCCAGTACACGCTCGGCCACTGGCAGAGGACAGGTAAGGCTGGCAGAGCCCTTGGTGCCCTCTCACATCTATGACATCAGGCTGCCCCTCGCTTGTTCTCCCCTCTGCAGTATCATAGAATCATAAAATATCAGGGTTGGAAGGGACCTCAGGAGGTCATCTAGTCCAGCCCCCTGCTCAAAGCAGGACCAATCCCCAGACAGATTTTTGCCCCAGATCCCTAAATGGCCCCCTCAATGATTGAACTTACAACCCTGGGTTTAGCAGGCCAATGCTCAAACCACTGAGCTATCCCCCCAAAGTCAAGCCTGGGGGTGGGGTCCTGAGCTGGGCAATAGGGCAAAGGTGGGATTTATCAGCACAGCCAGGGGAGCACAGCTCCAGCCCATGTGCTGGGGGTGGTAGAGACCCCTCTAGCCTTATTCCCTCTGTCCCCCTGACAGAGACCATCAACCGTTACCTGGAGCAGGAAGGATTGCCACTGAGCCTGATCGGGGCCTCCTACCAGGGTGTCTCTGTGAATGACTGTATCTACAGTGCCAAGACGGCAGTCACCCGGCTCCTGGACCAGGCCTGCTGATCTGCCACCGGGCGCCCGCCTCTTGAACTAACTCTGCTTCGAGCAGAGAACAGTGGAGCCCCCGGTCAGGCAACGGGCTCTCACACTGTGAGGAGAGGCTGCCTCCTCTGAGGGCACTGGGAGCTGGATTCCTGCCGGAGGTGGGGGGGGCTGGGGTGTCCTGCTGGGGGATCTCTTGCGATAAAGAGACATCCCCAGAAGCAGTGAGAGAAGGTGAGTGTGGAGGCTGGGGTGCCGACTCGCAGCAGCTGTAGGCTGCAGCCTGGGTTCTTCCCAGCAGTGCTCAGGTACCAGCCCAAGGGAGGGGCTGGGCTGGCTTGTCTCACTCAGGCCCCTCCCACCGTCCCTTGGCCGAGCCCCTCCCTGGCTGGTGTGGTTTTGCTGCCTTTGTGGAGCTCACTGTGTGTGTGTGGGGGGGATTGGCTGTGACCCCTGCAGCTCCCTGGACAACCTCAGGCTCTGTCATTGACTAATAAACTCCCCAAGGCTGGGTTAGCGTGGCTCTGTGCTGACCGATTGGCCCTTCACTACAGCTTGCTGGGATGGGGGCGGGCAGGCCAGTGCCAAGGAGCACAGCACCTGGCACTGAGCTGGTGCTGCAGCAGTGGGTGGACACCGCTAGGTACAGAACAGCTCCGGAGCAGCAGCAGCACCCTGGGAGGCAGCCAGTTTCTAGAGGCTCTGTCTAGGCCAAGGGAGCTGAGTGGAGGAAGTCCAGCCCCGGGCCAGGCTCCCTGGGCTGTGATATCCCCTCCCCCGGAGGTTGGGGTGATGCAAAGGGATGAGCTCTGGGGCCACTGTGGAACCAAATATTTTATTCAGCTCCTGTGTGGTACAGCAGCCGCCAGGCACGGCAAGCACGTTCCTAAATAAATAACCACAGCAAATTGTCAACAGCTAGAGGAGGATCAACCCCGGGGTTCCCCCAAACCACTGTGGGGGCTAGACACAGCCCCCTAGGTCACAAACTGTTCTGGGGCGAGGGGATGGGAGCAGCCTGGCTCACTCTCAGCACCCATCCCTTAAAGTGAATTCAGTGCTGGGGAAGCTGCTGCCTGCAGGCCTTTCAGCAGCAGCAGCTGGCACCCTGGCTGGGCCTGGAGGTGCCCTGGGCTTATGGGCCCTTGGGCAGCTGCCAGTGGGGCTAGGGCTGGCCAGGCACCAGGGCCACTCGTGCCCAGAGCATGGGGGAGGGGAAAGGCTCCAGCTGGAATCCCAGTGAGGGGCTCCTCTCCCTGCTGCTCCAGGCAGCAGGACCAGCCCAGGCCATTTGCCCAGCTGTTCCCCTGGAGGCTCCTGGCCAGCAGGGGGAGGGGAGGCTGGGCACCCAGCATTTGCCTCTCGCTTTAAGGGGGCAGGGAGGTGAGGCTGGGATTCTGCCCTGCCCCAGCAGGCTGTGCGCGCCAAGGGCACACCTAGGTACAATGGAGGCTGCTGGTGCTGAATGCTCGGGCAGCTGCACCAGGGACTGGGGGAAGGACATGGCCAAAAGCCCAGGCTAGCGGCTCCCCAGCTCAAGAGCAGCCAGGGGAGTCAGGCACAAGGTGAGTACTAGCCCCCAGGAAAGGAGGGAGCCAAGTCCCCTTGTCCCACTCCCCCCCTGGGAGAGCAGCTCCCTGCCACAGTGCTGCCCACTTCCAGCAGTGTTTCCCCTCAGGGCACAGGGCCCCCTCCCACCTGCAGAGGATTAACAGCAGCAGACCAGTGTAGTATGTAAATCCAGCACCAAAGGGATACCAGCTCCAGCGTGAAGGGTCAGAGTTGAGCCCAGCCTCCCCCCACCCAAATCCCAGTGCCCCACTCAGCAGCCTGGCCAGGGCACACTGCAACACCCAGGGGTGGCAGCAGCCAATTCCAGGACAAAGGGCTGCCAGCAGCTGCACACAATGCAGTGGGTGCTATGAGCAGCCTGGGGCCCCACTGCAGTTCACGATTGGCCCAGGCAGACTAGTCAGGTGGGGGCTTTCTCCAGTACAACACAGGAAGTCCTAGGCCCCCCTCCCTGCCAGCATGGGTCAGGCTGGGGGAGGGAAGGGGGTGCTAGATTGGGGGGAAACATGAGCTTGCCCCACCTACAGCACAGGGATTTTGGCTCAGCTTGTCCTCAGGAGCCCAGCAGGATGGGAGGGGTTGAGGCTCAAGGACTCTCAGCTCCCCTGAGGTCACAGCCCTAAGGGGGGGAAGGGGTCTTGGGCAGGGCACCTGGGCTCAGGAAGAGCCTACTACAGCTAATACTTGGCTTGAACACCCAACAGCACCAGGCTTCTAGGGGGCACTACTGCTCAGCTCTGCCCCAGCTCGTGCCCATGGCACCAGAGCACCTACTTCTCCCCTGCAGCATGCCAGGACTGACTGCAGCTGTTGCCCCTGCAGGACCCAGCCAGGGACCTACTGTAACCACACCCATGGGTTAGGGCCCCATCATGAAGATGCAGCAGATACCAGCACAACCAGTCTCATTCCTGGGGGCTTAGCCTCCTTGCTGGAAACTACGCCCTGCCTCCTGTGCTACTAGGCTCTGCCCTGATCTACTGCCTCAGCAGGATGGTTTCCTGGGCCAACACAGCCAGCAATGGGCCAACCTTCTCTGCTTTACAGCCCAGCTTGGGGGACTCTAAGCCACAGCCTGTGCTGAGGCTGCAGACAAAGGTGCCAACGGTGGGGGCAAGCTGGCTGATGGGTCCTGTCCCACTGTGAACAGGCCCAAGACCTATCAGCTCACACAGGGTCCACCCTGTAGACTTGTCCACGCCTGGCCTGGGCAGGAGCCCCTGGGTGCCAGGCCTCACAACCAAGCCTGGCACATGGGAGCAGCACAGGGCCAGTGCCTCCAGTCCAACATGACCCATGGGCTTTGTTCTAGGAGCTGGGAAGGGCTCAGCTCACACAGCGAGTCTCTGGCTGCCCCGACCCCATTCCTGATGTCCAGGGCCCTCTCTGGTTAGCGGGTGCTCGGCGGGAAGGTCTGATTGTCCCACTGTGTCTGGGGGGGCTGCCCTTGTGCCAGGGCCTGTGGGGCACTGCCCCCTGCATTTTCAGCCCCACCCAAATCCACTGCCCCAGACTCAGGCTTCCCCTTGCTAGAGGTCTCCTGGCTGTGCTGCAATGCGTCAGGGCTCCGTGGAGGGATGCCGGCACTCGGCTGGGTGCCCTGAGCAGCTCCACGCTGAGGCTCAGAGCTGTCCGCAGCTCCCCCCTGGGCCTTCCTCTGGGTGCTGTCCCATGCAGCCCCTTCCCTGCCCCCCAGCTGGCCTGCGGCGGCTCCAGGCCCCTCGCTCTGTGTCCCGGGGGCTGTAGGCGCTCCTCGGCCAGCATCCTGTCCAGACCTCTGGGGCAGGGGTGGGGGCTGCTTCCCCCAGTTTGCTGTGGCCCAGGGTAGCTTGGCAGGATGCGTTTTGCGCAGCATCTCCTGCCTGAACTCATGGTTGGTCTCAGTCTTGTACTTCTGCCCCCCGAAGCCGGGCACAGACCCCTTCCTGCCCTTCAGCACCCGGGGGTCAGTCCCAATGTCAGCAGTGATGTTTGTGTACAGGGGATGCAGCTCCTTGGCCAGCAGCGTGTAGGTGAGCGAGTTCATGCCGTCCTGTGTCCACATCCTCTGTGTCCGGATCAGCAGGTCAAACCTGCAGGGTGGGGAGGAGAGTCAGTGCCAGGGCTCTGCCCAGCCCAGCCCCTGCCCTCTGGGAGCCTCCCCACCGGCCCAGCCAGCGTGAACTCCCCGCCTTGCCAAGGAGCGGTGCAGGGCGGGGCCCGAGCACACTCACCGGTGCGGGTTCTCCTCATTGCCTTGGTCGCCTTTGTGCTTCACCATCTTGTAGTGGCCGACTGATATGGGAGGGCGCGAGATCTTCATGCCAGCCAGACGCACCCTGGAGACACAGGAACAGATGTCAGTGCGGCGCCCAGCGCAGGGCTGCAGGATCCGCCCCCACTCGCTGCCACGGCATGTGACGGGGAGAGTTGCCATGGCGATGGTGCAGCAGGCTGCAGGGCTCTGGGTTAGACTCCCCGGCCAGCAGAGGGAGCTGTGTTCCAGCGGGTGCAGCACTGGCCAGAAGTCACCCGATTCCTGCCGTGGGGCGAGCAGGTTCTCTCCCATTGGCACCCAGGAGCCAGCTGCACCAGTGCAGGCAGCAGGCCATGGAACAGCAGGGCCAGGTCAGCCTCAGCAGAGCAGTCCCCAGGGATCATGGCGATGGGCAGGGGGCTCAGGGCAGTCACTTCGTCCTCACCCCACCAGCTCTGCTACAGCTACCGACCCGCCTCCTTCCCGCTGCGCTGGACCTACCTGAGCATGGCTGGCAATGGCACTGGGAGAAATGAGCATGCAAAGAGTCCCGAGAGCCAGGAGTGGAGAGAAGAGAGAGATGGTGAGAGGAGCCAAGACCACGGGGAGGGGGGCACGCCAGGGCCAATGAGACATGACCACAGTGCGGGGCGGGGTGGTGACGGGATGACCAGAGCCAAGGAGAGACAGCCACAGAACATGGTGGGGAGGGGGAGGGGGAGGGGGGCGGCACACCAGGGCCAATGAGAGACAGTCACAGACCATGGGGGAGGAGGGGGGCACCAGGGCAATGAGACACAGCCATGGACCACAGCGGGCTGACAATGAGACTCAGAGCGCAGGAAGCGGGGGCAGGGCCAGAGGAGCACTACACATTCAGCCTCTGCGGGAGCCCAGAGGGACCCGCTGCCCGAGCGCTGTCACCAGGCTCAGCCAGAGACTGGGGGGAGACAGCTAGAACAGAGCGCTCGCCTAGGTCCCCGAGCGAGCTCCTCCCCAGCCCGGCCTGCCGGCCCACGAACACCTTGCAGCCTGCTCTCCCAGCCCTGGCAGTACACAGGCCCTGCCTGACAGCTGTGCCCAGCACGCTGCCCAGGGCCAAGGGGGGGGATGGCAGCAGAGACGCCTCTCACTCTGGGGAGCAGATCCTCAGGGAGACAGCGACTGGGGGCTGCACCCCAAGGCCAGGGGAGCAAGAGGCAGGATGGGCCGAGCAGAGGTCCACCTTGGCATGCCCCACTGAGCCAATGGAGAGGGGCGCAATCACACTCCTCCCTCCTGCACAGAGGACCCATGTGACTGATCCCAAAGGACAGTGTGTGTCACCAGAACCAGGCCGCTGACGCCAGGCAGGCAGTGCCTGATGCCTGTCCCCTGGCCAGTTACTCACCCCACAGCTTGTTAGTGCCCCCCAGAGACAGGAGCTGCACTAGCAGGGGGTGTGGGCCAAGTCCTGCTCCCTCTGACCCTATGGCTTGGCACAGAGCAGCCAGGATTCCCTGGCCCCCAATGCTCCTTCTCTTGGCTGGCCACACGGGGACCCTGCCGACATGCATGCACTGGGCCTGTGTCTGGATAGGGGAGGAAGAGCAGCGGGGTGGGGACGGATCTGCTAGTTACACACCCAGCACAGCGGGAGGGGGTGAGAAGCAGGGTGCAGGCGCTGGAGGTGACTCTCACCTGGTGGCAATGTCGTCGTCCTCCCCACCCCAGCCCCAGTACTCATTGGGGAAGCCGTTCATTTTCAGATACTGATTTGGGGTGAGCGCCGACACGCCGCCAAAGTACTGGGCATACGGGAGGCTGGAGAAGAGAAGAGGAGAGTGACTGATGGCTTGAGGAGGGATCCTGGCTCAGAGGCTACCTGCAGCAGTCAGGCCCCGGGTGCTGTGATTCCCTTGGGAAACCATCTCAGAGCTCAGTCCCTGCTGGCTGGCTGGGGCTTGGATACCGGGCAGTGAGGGCGTGTAGCTGCAATGATAAACCATGGTGCCAACTGGCACAGCTGGTATTAACTGACAGATGCAACCAGGTGTGGACCAGCAGGGGGCCGTGGGGGCAGGACTCAGGGGCCCAGCCAGGGTAGCCCAGGAGTGGAACAGCAGGGGGCCGCGGGGGCAGGACTCAGAGGCCCAGCCAGGGCAGCCCAGGAGTGGACCAGCAGGGGGCCGTGGGGGCAGGACTCAGGGGCCCAGCCAGGGCAGCCCAGGAGTGGACCAGCAGGGGGCCGTGGGGGCAGGACTCAGGGGCCGCAGGGGCAGGACTATTACGGAGAAGAATTTGGAAGAGCCCTCTGAGGGAAGGGATCAGAAGGAGACCCCAACGGCCAGAAGGCATGGGCTGCATTGTCCTAGGGATGGGGGTTCCATGACCACCACTCCAAGAGGAGGAGATGGGTGGTGATGGTTGGGGACTCCCTCCTAAGGGGGATGGAGTCATCCATCTGCTGACCAGACCGGGAGCCTTGAGAAGTGTGCTGCTTGCCTGGAGCTAGAATCCAGGATGTGCCGGAGTGTTTGCCGAGACTGATCAAGATCTTGGACCGCTACCCCTTCCTACTTCTCCACGTGGGCACCAATGATACTGCCAAGAATGACCTTCAGTGGGTCACTGCAGACTACATGGCTCTGGGAAGAAGGATAAAGGAGTTTGAGGCGCAAGTCGTGTTCTCGTCCATCCTCCCTATCAAAGAAAAAGGCCCAGGTAGGGACCGTCGTATTGTGGAGGTGAATGCGTGGTTACGCAGGTGGTGTCGGAGAGAGTGCTTTGGATTCTTTGACCATGGGATGTTGTTCTGGGAAGAAGGATTGCTAGGAAGAGATGGGATCCACCTAACGAAGAGAGGGAAGAGCATCTTCGCAATCAGATTTGCTAACCTAGTGAGGAGGGCTTTAAACTATGTTTGCCAGGGGTTGGTGACCTAAGCCCAGAGGTAAGTGGAGGAGTTGGATACCAGGAGGAAACACAAGGAGGAGGGTACAAGACAGGAAGCCTCCTGATTCATACTGAGAAAGAAGGGCAATTGACTAGTTATCTTAGGTGCATGTACACGAACGCAAAAAGCCTGGGAAACAAGCAGGAAGAATTGGAAGTCCTGGCACAATCAAGGAACTATGATGTGATTGGAGTAACAGAAACTTGGTGGGGCAGTTCACATGACTGGAGCACTGTCATGGATGTGTATTAACTGTTCAGGAAGGACAGTATGGGAGGAAATGTGGAGGAGTTGCACTGTATGTAAGAGAACGGTATGATTGCTCAGAGCTCCAGTATGAAACTGGAGAAAAGCCTGTTGAGAGTCTTTGGGTTAAGTTTAGAGGTGAGAGGCTGATGTCCGGATCAGAAGGATGAGGTAGACAAGGCTTTCTTCGGACAACTAACTGAAGTTTCCAGATCACAGGCCCTGGTTCTAATGGGGACTTCAGTCACCCTGACATCTCCTGGGAGAGCAATACGGCTGTGCACAGACCATCCAGGAAGTTTTTGGAGAGTGTTGGGGACAATTTCCTGGTACAAGTGCTGGAGGAACCAATTAGGGGACGTGCTCCTCTCAACCTGCTGCTTACAAACAGGGAAGAATTGGTAGGGGAAGTAGAAATAGGTGGCAACCTGGGCAACAGTGACCATGAGATGGTTCAGAATCCTGACAAAAGGAAGAAAGGAGAGTAGCAAAATACAGACCCTGGACTTCAGAAAAGCAGACTTAAAACTCCCTTAGGGAACTGATGGGCAGGATCCCCAGGAAGGTTAATCTGAGGGGGAAAGGAGTCCAGGAGAGCTGGCTGTATTTTAAAGAAGACTTATTGAGGGCACAGGAACAAACCATCTCGATGTGCAGAAAAAAAATTCGCAAATATAGCAGGCGACCAACTTGGCTCAACAGTAAACTCTTTGGTGAGCTTAAACTCAAAAAGGAAGCTTACAAGAAGTGGAAATTTGGACAGATGACTAGGAAGGAGTATAAAAATATTGCTAGAGCATGCAGGGGTATAATCAGGAAGGCAAAGCACAATTGCAGCTAACAAGGGATGTGAAGGGTAACAAGAAGGGTTTCTACAGGTATGTTAGCAACAAGAAGGTCAGGGGAAGTCTGGGACCTTTACTGAATGGGGGAGGCAACATAGTGACAGATGATGTGGAAAAAGCTGAAGTACTGAATGCTTTTTTTTTGCCTTGGGCTTCACAGAAAAGGTCAGCTCCCAGACTGCTGCACTGGCAACACAGTATGGGGAGGCAGTGAGCAGCCCTCAGTGGTGAAAGAACAGGTTAAGGACTATTTAGAAAAGCTGGACATGCACAAGTCCACAGGGCCGGATCTAATGCATCCGAGGGTGCTAAGGGAGTTGGCTGATGTCATTGCAGAGACATTGGCCATTATATTTGAAAATTCGTGGCAATCGGGGGAGATCACGGATGATTGGAAAAAGGCAAATATAGTGCCCATCTTTAAAAAGGGAAGAAAGAGAACCCGGGGAACTACAGCCTCACTTCAGTCCCCGGCAAAATCATGGAGCAGGTCCTCAAGGAATCCATTTTGAAGTATTTGGAGGAGAGGAAGGTGATCAGGAACAGTCAACATGGATTCACCAAGGGCAAGTCGTGCCTGACCAACCTAATTGTCTTCTATGATGAGATAACTCTGTGGATATGGGGAAAGTGGTGGACGTGATATATCTTGACTTTAGCAAAGCTTTTGATACGGTCTCGCACAGTATTCTTGCCAGCAAGTTAAAGAAGTATGGATTGAATGGACTATAAGGTGGATAGAAAGCTGGCTAGATTGTCGGGTTCAATGGGTAGTGATCAACCGCTCGATGTCTAGTTGGCAGCTGGTTTCAAGCGGAGTGCCCCGGGGTCAGTCCTGGGGCCGGTTTTGTTCAACTTCTTTATTAATGATCTGGAGGATGGGATGAATTGCACCCTCAACAAGTTTGCGGATGACACTAAGCTGGGGGGGGGAGAGGTAGATATGCTGGAGGGTAGGGATAGGATCCAGAGTGACTTAGACAAATTGGAGGATTGGGCCAAAAGGAATCTGATGAGGTTCAACAAGGACAAGTGCAGAGACCTGCACTTAGGACAGAAGAATCCCTTGCATTGCTACAGGCTGGGGACTGAATGGCTATGCAGCAGTTCTGCAGAAAAGGACCTGGGGATTACAGCAGACAAGAAGCTGGATATGAGTCGGCAGTGTGGCCTTGTTGCCAAGAAGGCCAACAGCATATTGGGCTGTATTAGTAGGAGCATTGCCAGCAGATCAAAGGAAGTGATTATTCCCCTCTATTCGGTACTGGTGAGGCCACACCTGGAGTACTGTGTCCAGTTTTGGTCCCCCCACTACAGAAAGGATGTGGACAAATTGGAGAGAGTCCAGCGGAGGGCAATGAAAATAATTAGGGGGCTGGGACACGTGACTTATGAGGACAGGCTGAGGGAACTGGGGTTATTTAATCTGCAGAAGAGAAGAGTGAGGAGGGATTTGACAGCAGCCTTCAACTACCTGAAGGGGGGTTCCAAAGAGGATGGAACTCAGCTGTTCTCGGTGGTGGCAGATGACAGAACAAGAAACAATGGTCTCAAGTTGCAGTGGGGGAGGTCTAGGTTGGATATTAGGAAACACTATTCCTCTAGGAAAGTGGTGAAGCACTGGAATGGGTTACCTAGGGAGGTGGTGGAATCTCCATCCTTAGAGGTTTTTAAGGCCCGGCTTGACAAAGCCCTGGCTGAGATGATTTAGTTGGGGTTGGTCCTGCCTTGAGCAGGGGATTGGACTAGATGTCCTCCTGAGATCTCTTCCAACCCTGATATTCTATGATTCTATGACTCAGGAGCAGGGCAAGGGGACCCAGGAATGGAACAGCAGGGGCAGGACTGAGGACCGCCTGCCCCATGCTGAGCCGTGACCGCTGTTTTCAGTCAGATTCACACAGATTCTGTTCCATGGCGCCCAGTGACGAGCAGACAAATGCGGTGACAGGAGGCCATGTGGGAGAATGGCATGTGGCATCTCACCTGTAGCCGAACTTGTTCATGGCGATGGAGACGTGCTTGGGGCTCCAGGGGTCGCAGGTGTACAGGTTGTGGTCGTTCTCAGGGATGAGGTCGACATCGTGCAGGAAGAGGCAGTCCCACTCCTCGTCCCTCAGAGCCTCCTTCACTCCCACGTTCAGCAGCTTGGCCCGGTTGAAGGTGGAGTTTCCAGCCTGCAACGGGGCAGCGCAAGGAGCTCAGACAGGCCAGGACAGACAGGAGCCCAGTCAGGTCATTGAAGCCCCAACTCCACCCTGGGCCAGTGGGGATCCCCAGTACAGCGCCCCCTGCCTGGCGGCGGCAAGCGCAGACCCACCTGGTGGATGACATAGATGCCGTAGTGCAGCTGCTGGCGCTGCAGGAAGGGGTGCAGGTAGTAAAGCAGGTGGCGCAGGTGTGTCTCCCGGTTGCGGTGAGGGATGATCACGGCCGTACGGGAGCGGGGCTCGCAGGTCACAGGCCGGTATCTGCCCCCTTCCCTCACCGCCGGGTTCTTCTCCACGATCTGCTTCAGCGTCAGCACCTGACTGAAGCTCACTGTCAGGGGGCCAACTGCAGGGGAAAGAGCACTGCTGGCATCAGGAGCAGAGACACACCCACAGCCCATCACACTGGCCATGGGCCCACAGCCCCAGAGCCCACCCAGCTGAGGCCACCACACCCCAGCCCCAGTGCCCAGCCACCCCCAGCGCCTGGCCACACACCCAGCAAGGCAGCAGCACCAGCATCCCCATCCATACACACTACACGGCCCCTCTGTGCTGGTGTCCCTGTCTCGTCCCCAGCCAGCCTTGGCCACTCGGACCCCTCAGCTCTCACAGCTGCTGCCCCGAACATTTCCTCCCCACTCGGCCATTGCTAAGGCAGCCCGCACATGCTCTCAGGCACAGGCGTGGAGAGTCGCCCAGCCAGCTGCCCAAGCCGACCCCGTCAGTCCGGCTCAGGCAGACGGGTGAAGCCCGAGGGAGCCTGGCACCACATGGGGGCGGAACAAGGCGCTGGAGAGTGAGTGGCTGCCGTGAGCCCAGCTGTCCTTTAGGGTCATCCTTCACTGGACAGCCAGCCATAGGCCTGAACAGCCAGCTCTGCCCCTCCAGGGCCGGCCTGCACTCTGGCCAGGGCATCCGAGGTGCAGCTAAGCTCCATGATGGCTCCCTCCAACTGCAGCTGTGCAGGGACAGGAGTCCGCGATTTCTCCAGCCCTCTCCTCTCTGTGCCCTGAGTCAGCGCTGCACGGGGGTCGTTCACACCAAGGGGAGCCCGGTCTGGGTCGTTCGGAGCCGCAGGCGGGGCTGAGAGCAGGGGACTGCAGAGGATTCAGAGTCCCTCCCACTCCCACGGACCCAAAGCTCCATGCAGCCACCTCTGGGGAGGAGACCAGTGTCGGGGCAGGGCAGGGCAGCACAGCACACAAAGGGGAACTGCGCTAACCCAAGGACCCCAGCACAACCGTGTGGCGCCATGCAGGACAGACAGGCCTGCAGTTACAGCTCGTTCAGGAGACAAGTGCTCACCACGCTGGGCTCTATCGGCCCTCACAAGGAGGACGGGCATAGCTGTCCCTGCTGGGCAGGGCAATGGAGGGGTCTCAAGGCTGGAGCTCCCACCCCGTCCGGAGCCCATCTTTAGGCACAGCCTCCCCATGGCCTGGCAGCTCTTAGCTCAGTTCCGCGGCTGAACTCACATCACCCAGGAGGCCCCGCTCCTGCCCCAACAAGGTATCGTCAGGTGAGACAGACAGCAGGACAAGCAGCCTGGGCCTCCATCTGCTCCCTGAAGAGGAGCCGGCTCCCCGCTGGCAGCGTTGCTTGGTTCTCAGAGCAGGGGGTAGGACTGGAACGCAGGCCTGGGCCTCTCCCACTAGGTGCCCTGTCCCCTGGATGGGTTTGATGCACTGCATCCCTGAACAGATCCCCGCTGACATGCACCCCTTGCCCGAGCCTGCTTCCCCATTCAGGGTCTGTCCCAGGGTTGCTGTTATGGGTGCTTAGGCATGTCTAGAAGGTGAGTACACGCCAGCTGCACAGCCGGACATCCCATTTCAGAGCAATGCAGGGCCTCCCGGCAGCACAGCAGTCTCATTAGCCCAGCACCGCTGCTGCTCCCGCAGCGAGCTCGGCAGGGCATTGCGTGGCGTTGGAACTGGGCTCACAGCAAGTGCAGGCTACACGGCAGCTGCCCCCCAGGGCCACCAGCCCCTTGTCTCCCTCAGCGCTGCTGGCAGTGGGAGCTGGAATCCCACTGGAGCAGAGGAGTGTTCTAGTCTTTTCACCACTCGGAGGTGTAGGCAGTGGGCTGGTCTGAGCTCTCTTGGGCACTAGCCTGAAGGTGCCCCCCCGGGTTTAAGCCCAGGGGGAGCATCTGAGGCGGGAATGGCTCCGCATCTGACGCAGCAAGCTCCAGAGACTTCTTGCTCCTCCAAACACAGGCCGTGTCCTGGCAGGTCATGGATCCCAGCCTGTAGCGAGTCCCACACTGCCTGCGAGCTGAATACTGGGTGTGCAGAAATGGGCAAGCTGATCGACCTACCCAGGATGCAATGGGTACAGAATCGCTACCCATCAATGGCCAAGTTCTGCTCCATCCCTAGGTTTTTAGAGCACCCACATCACCATTCGGAGGGGGCAAGGCTGCCTGGGTTATCCCCACTGAGCAACATCACAGCCACACACGAGCTTTTACAACAGAAAATTGTAGTCGAATAAAAGTTAAGGCAAAACAATCTCAAGTGAGCTGGTGCGTGCCACCAGGCTCAGGCTGGCCCGTGCTTCCTTCCCCTGGGACTGGCGCAAGGTTCCCTCCCTGACCTACCTCTGATGGGAGACAGTCAAGGACTCCAAAGCTCTCTCCAAGTGCTCTGAGACACCCGGAGACAGGAGCCGATTGCCCCTGCAGCTCTGTGGTGCATGGGGGTCACACTGTTGGGGGCGCCAGAGGCAAACCTGAACCACATGAGCAAGAGGGCATCTCTGCTACCCTTCCCAGACCCTCGGCCCACAGCAAGACGGAGCTCTGAGACATGGCAGAAGCAGTCCCCTGGAGGGCAGGCGCTTTGTCTAACAAGTAACCAATAAGCCTTCTGGAGACATGACACAGGCCATTCCCCCTGCCCGGCCCTGTCCTGCCCTCCAAGGGTCTCCCCACCTCCCCCCGCCTTGCCTCTGGGGTGCTCGCTCCCCACCATAGCTTGGCCTGCACCCACCGATGGGGGAGGGGAAATACCCTGCTCGTTATTATTCCTGTTGGAAAACAGCAGACTTGACTGAAAGCCAGTTTGACTCGTGTATGACAAATGATGCTACAGAAAGGCTGAGTGAACCCCACTCCACCAGCTCTCAAGGCTCCCTGTCTGCACCCCACCGATCCCCCCGCCTCCCCTGCAGGGCTTCCCACTGGTGCCCCACCCATCTCCCACAGGACTCCTTGCCTGTGGCCCCCTGATCCTCTACCACCCTACAGGTCTCCCACTCTGGCCCCACGCCCAGTGCACAACTTACTGAGGTAGGGCGAGCGCTCGGGGCAGTAGGGCAGGGACCCCGTGGGGCTGCCGCCTGGAGGCGGCCGGGGCAGGAGGTGACTCAGGTTGGTGTACACATCCCGGGTGCGGGAGTAGTCGAAGACGGGGTTCGAGTCACGCCCGAAGATGGAGGTCAGGTTCCGGAAACCGCCGAAGGAGAAGTACACCATGAAGGCAAACTGGAAGCCAATGAGCAGGGCCAAGGTGCAGGGCCTGTCCAGGAGTCTCCGGATCATGATGCCTGGAGAGAGCTCTCCTCCCCCACAAGCAGTGCCAGGTGGTGTGTGTAGCTGGTGCTGTCGAGACACAGACATCCACACGTTAATTGAGTGAGGTGCCCCTTTCAGCTGCCCTGGGCAGCAGCATGCAGCCCCCCAACTCCTCCTGGGAAGAGCACAGCCAGCCTCATCCCCCACACAGGGTGCTAGTCTCTACTGGAGACACTCCCTTCAGTGCCGGGGCCTCACCTCCTCCACCCAGCTGAGCTGGCCGGCCGCAGGGAACAGGCTGGCAAAGAATGATAAGGACTCTGGTTTAGCTGGAGAAATCAGCTTGTGACGTGAACATGCCCAAGTCCTCCCACTCCCGTGCAATGGGTGAGAAGTACAACCTGCTCCCTTCCCAGCCCAGGAGCAAGCTGGTAAATGCCATTAAGTGAAGAATTACAGGTCCTGGTGGAGAGTCGATCTCCCGCCAAAGCGCTCTGCGAACTCTTGCTGGCATTGGGATAGCACCTTTCAGCCTGAAGGATACCCAAAATCTGCTCCTCACCCCCACTCCCAAGGAGATGCAGCCACCTCTGGGGTGAAGAGCAGCAGAAGTTTAGAGGAGGGAGTGAAGCATCCCGTGTCCACTCAGAGCTGCAGGGAGAGTGGAGGGAAGTTCAACAGAAATGCCTGCATCTGGGTCTGGCCAGGGACAGACTAGTGAGAAGTGCCGCCGGATTAGCAAAGGCCCTTGGGAACTCTGCAGCTGTGTCCTCTAGCACCAGGCTGGGGCACAGAATCAGTCACTCCCACCTCAGTGGAGCAGCGTCACGGCTTGCAAGGAACAGCTCTGCGTTGGCAGGAGACAGACTGGCTGATCCATCCCTGTCCTCATGGGAACTGCACCCCCTTCATTCACCTCCCCTGTCTGCACCATGGCATCTTCCTTCTCCAGGTCTGCACTAATACCTACTGCCCTGCAGCATGGCACAGCTGACACTGCCTTGGCTCCACCTCTGCTCACATCCTCCAGGCCTTTCTCCGCCCTGTGACTCTGCGCTGGGACCATGTCTTGGCTCCAACTCCTGCCTGCTTTGCCAGTATTTAGAGGGAACAGCCCCATCTCCCCAGACTCACACACTTCCACCTGTTCCTTATTCTACTCAGAACCCCCTCCAGTCATCTTCCTTGTCAGCACCCCAAGGGGCTGGGATCAGCCAGCCCCACTACCCTCCCCGCCCGGCTCTGCTCATCTAGTGCCACTCGTCTGCCCCGTCAATGTCTCAGGGCTCTGGGCACAAGAGCCTTCTCTGGGACGCCTCCTGTCTACCCCACCCCAGCTCTAAGCAGAGCATTCACACCCACACCCAAGTCTGGCCTTCTCCACTGCAGCCCGAAGTGGCCCCTGCTGAGCCCCTGGAGGAGCCGCAGATTCCAAGGCCAGAAGGGATTAGTGCCATCATAGAATCACAGACATGTCGGGCTGGAAGGGACCTTGAGAGGGCATCTAGTCCAGCCCCCTGCGCCGAGGCAGGAGCAAGTAACCTTAGATCATCCCTCACAGGGGTTTGTCCAACCTGTTCTTAAAAACCTGCAGGATACTGCAACCTCCCTTGGAAGTCGCTTCCAGAGCTGAACTCCCCTGAGAGTTAAAGTTTTTCCTAACATCTAACCGAAATCTCCCTTGCTGCAGATTAAGCCCATTACGTCTTGTCCTGCCTTCAGTGGCCAATGGTCAAATTACCCTCACTTAAAATTTCAGGCCTTATTACCAGTCTGAATTTGTCTAGCTTCAACTTCCAGCCATTGGAGCATGTTAGACCTTTCTCTGCTAGACCGAAGAGCCCATTACCAAATGTTTGTTCCCCATGTAGGTACTTACAGACTGTGATCAACTCACCCCTTAACCTTCTCTTTGTTAAGCTAACTAGATTGAGCACCTTGAGTAGACCACTAAGAGGCATGTTTTCTAATCCTTTAATTATTCTCTTGGCTCTTTTCTGACCGCTATCATTTATCAACGTTCTGGACACAAAACTGGATGCAGTATTTCACAAGAGGTCGCACCTGTGCCAAATACAGAGGTAAAATAACCTCTCTCTTGCTACCCTATATTCCTGTTTATATGGCCAATACATGGAAGACATTAGCCACTTTGGCTACAGCACTGCACAGGGAACTCACGTTCAGCTGATTATCTACCACAACCCCCAAATCTTTTTCAGCATCAGTGCTTCTCAGGATGGAGTCCCACACCCTGTAAGGACGACCTAGGAGGGGGCTGGGTGCAAAATGAAGAGAAGGGAGTTTCCATTTAGGAGTTCCGCTGGCCTTGCCTTTGCCCTCACCCCGTCACATCACCGGTCTGCTCCCCCTAAGGAGATCTTCTGTCTCTGCATCGAGCTGGAAACGTGCCGGCGTGACGTCGGATCCTGAGTTGAGGTGCTGCAGGAGACAGCACACAGCGGGTCAGGCCCATTGGCATGTTGGGGGCAAGGGGAAGGAGAGGTGGGAACCCAGGAGATTGCAGGGAAGAAGAGGGCTCAGCTCTTAGTGGGAGCATTGCTCCTCCCTCCCCATATGATTTCTACATCTCTCCCTCCAGAGCAGGCCCCCGCCGCGGAAGCTATCACCACAGCCAGCGGGAAGCTGCCTGGGCCGACATGGGCTCTCCTCACAAACTGCTGCTTTCAATTCAAATCAGATTGTGTTTCTAGCACTTCTGGCTAGAAAGAGAAGCTCACGAGGCTGCCATCTCCCAGCAAGAGCAAAGGGAGCTGCTACTGTCCCCCTCTATGGAGTTGTGAATTTTGAGGCCTTATCAGATCAACTGAGGGTCGATGCTGTTTTCGCACCAATCTCCATCCCAGAAAGATCCAGCGGGCATGCTTCTCCCATGCAGCTAGGTGCGTATTTCCTACTGCAGCCACAGCAGTTTGCCCCCACTTAAAGAGCAGACAAACACTTTGTCCTTAATCTAAAACAAGTCCTTTTTCCAAAGTGTCTCTGGCAATGCTCAGCATATCTCCCCTCTGCATGGAGCTGAACACAAAGGCTACCGTCTCTGCAGACAGAAACGCCTGAGGTTTAAATTATAGTACCCAGAAAGCAAACACGCCACAGGGCATCGAGGGGGGAGGTGTGGGATAATTGAGGGATTTGCTACTGTTTTCAGAGTGCAGGGTAAAAATATTTATAGACTCAGTCAAAAAATGCTGCTGTGTGCATGCAATGCAGTTTACAGAATTTGAGAGCTCTCAATAAAACGTGGCCCAGCAGCAGCAACCGTGGGTTCAGTCTCACTGCTAATCAATATGTCTGAACGATGAACATTCTTGCAGATTCAAATTTAGCCCAACTAAGCAGGAAAAACACAAAAACCAACAGCTCTCCCGCAGATGTGCCAGACCCCGGAGAAGACTCCTTGCATGATTCCACTGTGCCCTGGTCAGTAGGATCCTGGGATTCAAATAGCTGCTGGGTCAACTGGGGACCCTGCTGCTGGAACATCAGAGCCCTGCAGAGTTCTCCCACTAGGAACATGGAGGAACCTAGGCAACCCCCAGCCATTAAGGAGTCAGATGTGGTATAATTTCACCTTCAAAGCATTAATCATTCTCCGCGGCCCCCTGCACGATAGCTAAGTTTTATCCCCATTTCACAGACAGGGAAACTAAGGCACAGAGTGGGGAAGAAACTTGACTGGAGTCACCCAGCGAGTCAGTGGGAGAGCCGGGATTCTCTCTCCTAAAGGATATTAATGGTCAATAGCTGCCCGAGGCCCCAGTCAGAATCAGGAACTGAACAGCCATGTACGGAGACCGGGCCTCGTGCTCCGGCTGCGGCCCAACCCTCACTAGGCACAAATGAATGAGACCTGCTGCAATCGATTCTCTCACCACAGATAAGCAGAGAGCAGCGTTTCATTGTTGGGGCCAGGGTAACAAGGCAGACATGGTGCAAACCTGTCCAGGTTCGAGGGCATGGCACACAGCAGGCTTTACAGAGTCCATGGCAAAAGGCTGCAGGTGCTGGAAAGTGAAGCCATCGAAATCTATTCCATTAATGCTTCATGCAGTCCCCGCACCAGCCCTGCCTAATCAATGCTGCTAACATCCTCCCCATCTTCTCTGCTGCACACTCCCAGCCACCCTCACCCACAGCCCATCACAAGGCACAGGATCTGAGGGTGACTGGACAGCTCCATCCACGGACACACCCTAGAGCCATTACCTGTGTGCAAATACAACGCGCCTTCAGTACCCATGGTTCCGGCTGAGGATTTCAAAGATGCCCCAAGAAGTCTGAAGCCCAGCCCCAAGGAAAGCCAGTGTTTGCCAGGGGCACTTTAGAAATAAAAGCCATGTCACAAATGAACACGAGATGAAATTCCATGCATGCCACCCTCGCCCTTCCTTGGAGTCTGTTCTAGGGACAGGAGAGGGGGCAGTGCTCCCAGTCCTCTCTGATAGGCATTAGGCCCTCCAGCCCCTTAAAGCAATCACAGCCCTTTTCTTTTCCTGGTCCATCCCTCTTCCTGTTACTGGGGAGTGGGAACATTAATGTTATGAAGAGAGCAGAACTGGAGTTCCTTCTCTAAGGGCTCAGGTGACACCTGGCACAGCGATAAGACTGGCTGCTCTGGCAGCATTCCATGTGCTCAGGAGAGTCCATTAGCCAGCAGGCAAAAATGCACCCCGTGCACGGAGAAATGTGTTCGGCCAAATCTGGTCTCACAGGTAATTGCATGAGCTGCCGTATCAGAACGGACCTTGACACCATCGCATTTGGAATCTTGCCTCCAGTGGAAAGCAGCCCAAGGGACCAATCCTGCAGGGGGATTCCTTCCGCGCTCCCATGGCAAAGAGCGGGTGTCCTGAAGAGATCAGTCATTCCCATCTCTGCAGGTGCCACTACAGACAGGAGAGCACTTCACAGAGAACCAGGCTCCTCCTAGCTCCAGCTGCTTCTGCGTCCGCCTCAGATCCAGCAGCAGGGAGTTCCGCAGGGCACCCACGCGCCAGCAAATGAGCATTGGCTTTATACGTCCTGGCCTGAGGCGCTGCCGCGGCTGGGCAACTTGCACTGGACCCCGCAGCACCCAACCTCTGAGACCGCCACCGGGCCTTAGGGAGGCCCCTCCCCCACCCCAACCAGCCCCACTCCGGGCCCGGTCTGGCCGGACACGCCAAGCGCGCCAGCCCCGACAAGGCGCGCCAGGGCCGGGAGCTCAGTCAGCGCGCAGCCCTGCCAGACGCTCCCCACCCCTCCGCCCCCGCGGCCCGCAACGCACCTGCGCCCCACTCCCGGCGCGCTGCGTCCCAGGGCGGCGGGTCCCTCAGCACCGCCCAGCAGCCAGGGACACCGCCGCCGCCGCCATCTTGGGAAAGGTGCGCTGGGGCGGGGGGGGAGGAGGGGGGGGTCAGTGGTGACGTAACGGCAGGGCGTGGCCTCGAAGTTCCACCCCTTAAAGGGCCCCTCCCCGGGTAACCGCCAGGATAGGGCGTGGAGCGCGAGACGGGACCTGCGCGGCGTCATTGCCCCGCCCCGGACCTGCTTCCCCCAGAGCTCCAAATGCCCTTCCCCTAGTGCCCCTCTCGCGCTCGCCCTAATGCCCTCCCCCAACCCCCCTTCGTCCTAATGCCCTCCCCCCAGAGCCCCCCTCGCCGTAATGCCACCCCAGAGCCCCCCCTCGTCCCAACCCCCCTCGCCCTAATGCCCCCCAGTGCCCCCCTCGTCCCAACCCCTCCTCGCCCTAATGCCCTCCCCCCAGAGCCTCCCTCGTCCCAACCCCTTTCGTCCTAATGCCCCCCCAGTGCCCCCTCGTCCCAACCCCCCTCGCCCTAATGCCCTCCCCCAACCCCCCTTCGTCCTAATGCCCTCCCCCCAGAGCCTCCCTTGCCCCAACCCCCCTCGCCCTAATGCCCTCCCTTGCCCCAACATCCCCTCTCCCTAATGCCCTCCCCCCAGAGCCTCCCTTGCCCCAACCCCCCAGTGCCCTAATGCTTCCCCCTCCAGAGCCCCCCTTGCCCCAACCCCCCAGTGCCCTAATGCCCTCCCCTCCAGTGTCCTGGACCCCCAGTGCAAGTCCAGGCCCCTGGCCCCACAATGCCCTCCTCCCAGAGCCTGCCTTGCCCTAATGCCCTCCCCCCAGTGCCCTAATGCCCTCCCCCCAGAGCCCCCTTGCCCTAATGCCCTCCCCCCAGTGCCCTAATGCTTCCCCCTTGCCCCAACCCCCCAGTGCCCTAATGCCCTCCCCCCCAGTGTCCTGGACCCCCAGCGCAAGTCCAGGCCCCCAATGCCCTGCCCCCCTGCACCCAGCCCGGCCCTTCTGTGCTCAGTCCCGGGCAGCACAGAGCCTCTCAGCCATTGCCAGCGGGTCTGGATGCTGCCAGTGCAGGTGTGAGGGCAGCAGAGCCCCACTGGGGGTCTGTGCTTGCAACATAGGCATCGATAGACATGCTGCCCTTTGATCTAGATTGAAGCTAGCTTGGGTATGTGCTCACAATGTAGACACAGAGTCAGAGCCCTCCTCCACCATCCTGCCTGGTGGCATGAGGCAGACTGATAATCAGAAGACGGACGCTTCTCTAAAGGAGTTCCTGAAGGCAGCTGCTCTCCAAGGAAACCCCCAGGGTGCTGGGATAGGCAGGCCTAGGCCCCAGGGGACATGGGTGCAGTGGAGTGTCCAGGATGGCTCTGTGTCTGAACAGCTCCCCAAGACCTGTGGAGTTCACAGGAACCTTGGGGACAGCAGTCCCAAAACCTGAAAGAGAAATGCAGAGCCAACTCTGAAGAGAACCTGAGTCCCCTGTGCAGAGGTTGGCATCTAGGGGCAGCCCTTTATGGCTGGCACAGATTAGAGACACAACAGGCAGCTGGGGAAAGTGTTGAAGTACCCATCGGAGTTACTTGCATATAAATCTGAACCTCCCCAGAGGAACAGAAACCACTTACTTCCATATACCCGGTAGCACCATTGAACTTACTGACAGGTTTCAGAGTAGCAGCCGTGTTAGTCTGTATCCGCAAAAAGAACAGGAGTACTTGTGGCACCTTAGAGACTAACAAATTTATTAGAGCAGTAGCCCACGAAAGCTTATGCTCTAATAAATTTGTTAGTCTCTAAGGTGCCACAAGTACTCCTGTTCTTTTTATTGAACGTACTGTCCATTTTATATGCCCATGGATAGATGGACTTGTTACCCGCACAAAATTCTTTGTTACTCACACATTCAAGGGCACCCACCCAGTTCCTAGGGCTCCAGGCATAACCCTTTTAATTTAGGCACCCCCACCCTTTCCCAGTTCCTAGGGCTCCCGGTGAAAAGCACCTAACTTTACCCCTCTGTGGGCTCCAGGCAAACACTCTTTCCCTGAGGAATCAGAGCAAACACCCTTTCCCTATGGACTCAGGGCTTAATCTTTTGTGGGTTTACGGGGTCTTTTACCAGTGAAAGAGCCTTACACAATAATATACTACTTAACCTCTATTTATTAACAGTCACCAAAAACAGACTGCACACGCTACACATACAGTGCTCACCACTCCCAATAAGACACATGAAGTTTACCTGATGGCCAGTCAGGATCAGGTCCATCTAGGGGACTCCAGTTTCTGCACGGTGTTATTGGCAGAGTGTTGAGGTCTGGCAGCTCTGATCTTGGGGCTGTGTCCTGGAGTTGTTTCCCAAAGAACTTCCTTTTGGACCCCAGTTTATATAGTGAAATTTGAGTCCTTTTTAGCTGTACCTTAACCAATCATTTTACTAAAATTTTACTAACCAATCCTAACATAGTGTAACAAAATTCTTTAACCAGTCCTACCCCACCACCTTAATTGATTTACACCTAGCAAAATTAATTATGTAACAAACAGAAACAATTAAAGAACCAGACAGATCGTACAGATAAACAATAGGGAAGTGGGGACCATAAAGAGAAAACAATAAAGAAATGAGGATTTCACAACCACAACTCTTGATAAGTGATTTCTTGCCATACAGAATGCTGTCAAACTAAGTTTTCTTTAGCCATCTTAAGATCTGTTTCTTTATCTGGTGATAGTGGGTGTTACTAAGATGGGACCTCCTTCTTCACAGCCTGATATGACAGTGTTTTAATGTCATTTAGATGGAATGTGAGGATGTGACTTCCTGCTTCTCAGCTATGGCTGCTGCTCGGCTGCTCTTTTAGGCCTGGTCTACACTACGAGTTTAGGTCGAATTTAGCAGCGTTAAATCAAATTAACCCTGCACCTGTCCACACTACAAAGCCATTTACTTCGACATAAAGGGCTCTTAAAATCGATTTCTGTACTCCTCCCCGACGAGGGGAGTAGCGCCAAAATCGACATTGCCAGTTCGAATTAGGGTTAGTGTGGATGTAATTCAACGGTATTGGCCTCCAGGAGCTATCCCACAGTGCACCATTGTGACCGCTCTGGACAGCAATCTGAACTCAGATGCACTGGCCAGGTAGACAGGGAAAAGCCCCGCGAACTTTTGAATTTCATTTCCTGTTTGCCCAGCATGGAGAGCACAGGTGACCACGCAGAGCTCATCAGCACAGGTAACCATGCAGTCCGAGAATTGAAAAAGAGCACCAGCATGGACCGTACAGGAGGTACTGGATCTGATCGCTGTATGGGGAGACGATTCCGTGCTAGCAGAACTACATTCCAAAAGACAAAATGCCAAAACATTTGAAAAAATCTCCAAGGGCATGATGGAGAGAGGCCACAATAGGGACTCATATCTGTGCTGTGTGAAAGTTAAGGAGCTCAGACAAGCATACCAGAAAACCAAAGAAGCAAACGGAAGGTCCGGGGCAGAGCCATAGACATGCCGTTTCTACGCTGAGCTGCATGCAATTCTAGGGGGGCTGCCACCACTACCCCACCCCTGACCGTGGATTCCGATGAGGGGTTACTCTCAGCCATGCCTGAGGATTTTGCGGATGGGGAAGATGAGGAAGAGGAGGAGGAGGACAAGCTTGCGGAGAGCACACAGCACTCCGTTCTTTCCAACAGCCAGGATCTTTTTCTCAGCCTGACTGAAGTACCCTTCCAAGGCGGTATCCCAGACCATGAAGCCATGGAAGGGACCTCTGGTGAGTGTACCTTTGTAAATATAAAACATGGTTTAAAAGCAAGCGTTTTTTAATGATTAATTTGCCCTGAGGACTTGGAATGCATTCGCAGCCAGTACAGCTACTGGAAAAGTCTGTTAATGTGTCTGGGGATGGAGCAGAAATCCTCCAGGGACATCTCCATGAAGCTTTCCTGGAGGTACTCCAAAAGCCTTTGCAGAAGGTTTTTGGGCAGGGCAGCCTTATTCCGTCCTCCATGGTAGGACACTTTACCACGCCATGCTAGTAGCAAGTAATCTGGTATCATTGCATGACAAAGCCTGGCAGCATATGGTCTCGGTGTTTGCTGGCATTCAAGCAACATCCGTTCTTTATCTCGCTGTGTTATCCTCAGGAGAGTGATATCGTTCGTGGTAACCTGGTTGAAATACAGGAATTTAATTAAGGGGACAGAGGTGGCCGTTCCTACTGGGCTGTTTGCCTGTGGCTGAAAAGAAATCCTTCCCTGCAGTTAGCCAAGTGGTTGGGGGTGGGGGGGGGGCATTGGCGCTGAGCTTTTCACGTTTGGCTAGCGGGGATCTTCCCTGATACCAGCCACGCAGTGCGGGGAGGAGTAAAGCAATCATCCCAGAGAATTTAATGGGCGGGGGGGGGGGGGGGGGGCTAGTTTGGTTTCTGCTGCTGCATGTTAACACGAAAACCGCAGCACTCAACGGGCTTTGCTTGGTATGGGAAAGCAGGATGCTGCTTTTATGAAGGTTGCAGAAGCCTAAAGACAATGGCTTACCATGGCCACATGCAAGCCGAATTCTGTTGCCCGGCCCTGCGTCTGTGATCTCTAACACCAAAGCCGCAGGCACTCAATATTAAGATGCAAAATGCAACCTTGTACTGAAATAACATGTGCTATGTAATGTGAATAGTGTTGTTCACTGTGAAAGAGTATAAGCATTGTTCTGTAAAATGTATCTTTTTAAATACTTCTCTCCCTTTTTTCCCTCCCACAGCTGCAAATTTTTCAAGCCTCCCTCCTCCGTCCCGAAGGCTATCTCAGATAAGGCAGCGAAAAAAACGCATGTGAGACTAAATGTTCTCTGAGATCATGCAGTCGATCCGCAATGAAAGAGCTCATCTGAATGAGTGGAAGGACACGGTATCAAAGTACAGGAAAGCTGCCAATGAATGTGAGGACAGGAAGGACAAACGTGAGGACAGGAGGGACGCTCGAGATGACAGGTGGTGGCAGGAAGATCAGAGGAGGCAGGATGCAATGCTGGGGCTGCTGCGTGATCAAATGGACATGCTCCGGCATCTGGTGGAGCTTCAGGAACAGCAGCAGGATCACAGAGTTCCGCTGCAGCCCCTGTATAACCGCCCTCCCCCCTCCCCAAGTTCCATAGCCTCCTCACCCAGACGCCCAAGAATGTGGGGGGTGAGGCTCCGTGGACCCTGCCACTCCACCCCAGTGGACAGCCCAAGCAAAAGGCTGTCATTATTTTGAACTTTTGAAGTGGCCTTTTCCTTCCCTCCTCCCCTCCTCCCAAACCCCACCTTGTCATTTCTCTCCCTATGTTTATAATCAATTAATAAAGAATACATGATTTTTAAACGATAGTGACTTTATTTCCTTTGAAAGCAAGCTGTGATCGAAGGGGGGAGGGTTGGTTGCTTACAGGGAATGAGTCAATCAAGGGGGCAGGTTTTCATCAAGGAGAAACAAACAGAACATTCACACCGTAGCCTGGCCAGTCGTGAAACTGGTTTTCAAAGCTTCTCTGATGCACAGTGCTTTCTGGTGTGCTCTTCTAATCGCCCTGGTGTCTGTCTGCGCATAATCAGCGGCCAGGCGATTTGCCTCAACCTCCCACCCTGCCATAAGCATCTCGCCCTTACTCTCACAGAGATTGTGGAGCACACAGCAAGCAGCAATAACAATGGAAATATTGGTTTGGCTGAGGTCTGAGCGAGTGAGTAAAGTGTGCCAGCGACCCTTTAAACGTCCAAATGCACATTCTACCACCATTCTGCACTTGCTCAGCCTGTAGTTGAACAGCTCCTGACTACTGTCCAGGCTGCCTGTGTATGGCTTCATGAGCCATGGCATTAAGGGGTAGGTTGGGTCCCCAAGGATAACTATAGGCATGTCAACATCCCCAACAGTTATTTTCTGGTCTGGGAAGTAAATCCCTAGTTGCAGCCGTTTAAACAGACTAGTGTTATTGAAGACGCGAGCATCATGAACCCTTCCCGGCCATCCCACGTTGATGTTGGTGAAACGTCCCTTGTGATCCACCAGTGCTTGCAGCACCATTGAAAAGTACCCCTTGCGGTTTATGTACTGGCTGCCCTGGTGCTCCGGTGCCAAGATAGGGATATGGGTTTGTAGTGAGGCGATGTGGCTCCCCGCTGCCCCGGAGAGGGAAGAGCCCCTCTGGAGGCCGGAGTGGGCGGAACTAGGGAGCTTTGAGCCCGCCCCTCAGAGGGTCAGGTGGAGACCCGGAAGTATAAAGGCTTGCCCTCAGAGCTCAGTAAGGCTCCAGCTGCGGGAGAGGCCAGACGCCTCCAGCCTAGCCCGCGACTGGGAAAACCCCATGGCTCAAGGCGGCCACCAGGACTGGCCGGGTGTACCCTGCGCCTGCTACCCGGAGGAGTTGCCGGGCCTGCCCTGCGCCCACTACCCAGAGGAGTTGCCGGGCCCGCCACTCGCCGAGGAACCTATGGTGCTGGACCCCCCAGAGGACAACACCCTGACCCAAGTACGACCCGAGGGGGAGTTTGGAAGTAGCCCGGGGGCAGCCGACGCTAGTCTGGCTGCAGCACTGCCAGAGCCCATGTCAGTGTGTTGCGGCCAGGATCCCCACTGACTAAGCAGCGGGTCTGGGGCTGGGACGCAGTGGAGTGGGAGGGTCTGCATCCCCCCCTGCCACCCAACTCGTGGGTGGCAGTCTCCCCCTCTCCCAGGCCTTTGGAGGCTTGGGCCTACTATTGTTGCCCCGCCCTGACCTAGGGCCTAGGCTTGCCACTAACTGTACTATTGTTGCTCAGCCCTGCCTGAGGGCCTGAGCCCTTGATTCTGGTGCCCTGCTCTGACCCAGGGCTTGGGTTTATGGTCTTTGTTCCAGTACCGCAAGGGCTGCCGAGGAAGACCCCACGGCCAGACTAATTCCCTGACCAGCAACTGTGTGTAGTAAGCCAGTGTGGCTCCCCGCCGCCCCGAAGGGGGTCGAGCCCCGGCAAACCCTTGTACATGGTTCCATCTATCGCCCCACCACAGTTAGGGAATCCTATTGCAGCAAAGCCATCCACTATGACCTGCACATTTCCCAGAGTCACTACCTTTGGTAGCAGCAGCTCAGCGATTGCTTTGGCTACTTGCATCACAGCAGCCCCCACAATAGATTTGCCCACTCCAAATTGATTCCCGACTGACCGGTAGCTGTCTGGCATTGCAAGCTTCCACAGGGCTAGCGCCACTCGCTTCTCAACTGTGAGGGCTGCTCTCATCCTGGTATTCTGGCGCTTCAGGGCAGGGGAAAGCAAGTCACAAAGTTCCATGAAAGTGCCCTTACACATGCGAAAGTTACGCAGCCACTGGGAATCGTCCCAGTCCTGCAACACTATGCGGTCCCACCAGTCTGTGCTTGTTTCCCGGGCCCAGAATCGGCGTTCCACGGCTAGAACCTGCCCCATTAACACCATGATCTCCAAAGCACCGGGGCCCGCGGTTTGAGAGAATTCTGTGTCCATGTCCTCATCACTCTCGTCGCCACGTTGCAGTCGTTGCCTCCTCCTCGCCTGGTTTTTCAGGTTCTGGTTCAGCATAAACTGCACAATAATGCGTGAGGTGTTTACAATGTTCATGACTGCTATCTTGAGCTGAGCGGGCTCCATGCTTGCCGTAGTATGGCGTCTGCACAGTTCACCCAGGAAAAAAGGTGCAAAACGGTTGTCTGCCGTTGCTTTCACGGAGGGAGGGGAAGGATGTACCCAGAACCACCCGGGAAAATGTTTTTTGCTCCATCAGGCATTGGGATCTCAACCCAGAATTCCAATGGGTGGGGGAGACTGCGGGAACTATGGGATAGCTATGGGATAGCTACCCACAGTGCAACACTCCGGAAATCGACGCTAGCCTCGGTACATGGAGGCACACCGCCGAATTAATGTGCTTAGTGTGACCGCATGCACTCGACTTTATACAGTCAGTTGCCAAAAATCGAATTCTGTAAAATCGGAGTAATCCCGTAGTGCAGACATACCCTTAATCTGGCTGCAGACAAAGGTTTTAGGCCTTACAATATGGCTGCAGACAAAGGCCTTATCTTTACAGGCTAATATAATGCCAATTTTTAAACAGGGCTCATGGAGGCGACCCTGGGAGTTACAGATTGGGAAGCCTAACTTCAGTACCAGGCAAATTGGTAGAAACTATAGGAAAGAGCAGAAGTATCAGACACACAGATAAATATGAGTTGCTGAGGAAGAGTCAACGCGGCTTTTGTAAAGGGAAATCGTGTCTCACCAATCTATTAGAACAGATGTGTGATGTATGTATGGTCAGTGTGTAAACAATTATGTATGTGTGCTGGAAATATGGTACCAAAATATGTTCAGACCAAGTGTAACCCACTAAATTTTGATTACACGAGTACCCACTATAATTCCACTTTACTGCAGGCATAGTGAGCGAGTTCAGTCTGTTTTGACAGTGGGACTCCCACGTGTGGATAATAACACATCAGATAAATACGCACATTTGGATAGTTGTGGATGCCCATACCTGGAGTTGTTCCAGTTTGGAATAAAGACACCACAATGTAGTAAAGCTGCTCAGACTAAAAAAAAAAAATCTATAAGAGGACAGTTTGAGAGTTAACTGAGACCCCATACAAATCTCATCACAGTCATATCATTACAGCAAATACTTCACTCCCGAAAGGTACGCAGGCCACAGATCCTATGCATTTAAAACAGTCACCACTGAATTGGCATTAATACTCTGTCCTGGGCTGAACATGCAGCAGTTCTTTGAATGGGCTGGTGTCCTTAGCTTCCAGGTTAGCTTCTCACTGCAATTAGTAAAAGCAGGCCTGTGAGCATCAGTCTTAAGGGCAGAGATCTTCACCCCACTCCAGTCTGGCTGTCTCCCCCTGGGCCTGGCTGAACTCACTGAAGAGTTTGACACCTTTTTTCCTCTATACTTTGGAGTTGACTTGTTGGCCCCCATCCTTGGAGATGACCTACTGAACCTGCTGCCAGGGTTTGTGCACTTTCCCCCTTTGTTTACCTGCTAGTCCCAGACTAACTGGATTCAGTGGGCAGCTGCTCCCCACAAAAACAAAACAAACCTGACCACTGTGGTTTAACAGGAACATCAACCTGACAGAAGCATGTTACACAAGAAACCTGAGTAGAGCAGAGAAGCAAGTTTGTCATTGACAAAGGAATGTGGTTTCACCTGTTTTTCTGTGTCTCCAATGTAAATAGAGCAAGGAGAGGCCAGAGCAATGGCTGGACATTTACATGAGATCAAAACTACGAGACCAAACTAGCTGGAAACATAAAGGGTAACAAGAAAACATTCTACAAATACATTAGAAGCGAGAGGAAGACCAAGGACAGGGTAGGCCCGTTACTCAATGAGGGAGGAGGGGGAACAACAATAGAAAATGTGGAAATGGCAGAGGTGCTTAATGATGTCTTTGTTTCGGTTTTCATCAAGAAGGCTGGTGGTGATTGGACGTCTAACATAGTGAATGCCAGTGAAAATGAGGTAGGATTAGAGGCTAAAATAGGGAAAGAACAAATTAAAAATTACTTAGGGCTTGTCTACACTGGCACTTTACAGTACAGTACTGCAACTTTCTCTCTCAGGGGTGTGAAAAAACACCCCCCAAGCCAGTAGTGTAGCTAGTGGGGTTCAGGGGAAGCAGCCGCTTCCCCTCAGTAAATTTTTCAAAAGCGGCGCCTCCTGGGCTGCCGCTGGGGTCCTGCAGGCAAGTGGGGGGGCAGCACAGTCGGACTCTGGAGGAGCCATTGGGGGGGGCGGCGGCTCCTGGGCCATCGCACCCCACGCTCAGCGCGGCCCCAACATCGCTGCCGTGGCCGCCCCCTGCGGCGGCTCAGGACTCGGTGCCCGAGCGCTCTGCAGCTGGCGGGCAGATCCCCTCTCCCCGGCAGCTTCCTGCTTCCGGGCCGAGGGGAGCAGAAAGCTGCCGGGGAGAGGGGATCTGCCCAACAGCTGTGGAGCGCTCAGCCGCCAAGCCCTGAGCCGCCGCAGGAGGCAGCCACGCTGAGCATGGGGCGCGATGGCTGAGGAGTCTGGCCGCTTCGCTCCTCCGGTGGCGCCCGCCGCCCCCCCAAATGGCTCCTCCGGAGTCCGGCTGTGCTGCCCCCACTCCCCCTTGCCTGCAGGAGACCAGCGGCGGCCCGGCAGGCTCCGCTTTTGAAAAAAATGCTGGGCTGCCTGGGCAAGGGAACCAGGAAGCTGCCGGGGAGAGGGAATCTGCCCGCCACCTGCTGCCCACCCCACTGCTCCGCTCCCCCCAGCCCCCGGGAGAAGTGAGCAGCGCCCGCCCGCCACCCCTTCACCCGCACCCGCCCCCCCCACCAAGCCCCTCCGAGGGGAGGCGCAGCATGGCCGCAGCGTGGCCGGAGGAGCCGGGGGGGGGGGCGCGGAGCAGCCAGAGGAGGAGCCAAGGAGGGGCGTGGCCAGAGGAGGAGCCAAGGGGGGGCACCTTTCTTATGGTTGCTCCCCCTGCACTGAGAAGCTGGCTACGCCACTGCCCTGAGCGCTGCAAGTTTCAGCGCTGTAAAGTGTCAGTGTAGACAGTGCACTAGTGGTAGCTATTCCCCTCGTGGAGGTGGGTTTTTTTTAGACTACACAAGCCGCAGTGCCGCAACAGCGCTTTAACGTTGCCAGTGAAGACGTGCCCTTAGACAGTTAGATGTCATCAAGTCACCAGGCTTTAATTTCTGTACCCGGAAAGATAATGGAGCAAATAATAAAGCAATCAATTTGCAAACATCTAGAAGATAATAAGGTGATAAGTAAGTCAGCATGGATTTGTCAAGAACAAAGTGTGTCAAACCAACCTGATAGCTTTCTTTGACAGTGTGGATAAGGGGGAAGTGGTAGACATGGTATATCTTGACTTTAGTAAAGCTTTTGATATCATCTCTGTGACCTTCTCATAAACAAACTAAGGTATAGGCACTTAAGATAACTCACTGATTGTCCCGCTTTCTCAGTCTGAGACAGGAGTCCTCCCCTCTTGCACTCTCCTGCTAGTGCTTCCTCCCGGTATCCCATTTCCCCACTTACCTAGGGCTTTGTTCTCCTTCTCCCGGTGAACCTAGTTTAAAGCCCTCCTCACTAGGTTAGCCAGCTTGCTTGCGAAGATGCTCTTCCCTCTCTTCGTTAGGTGGAGCCCGTCTCTGCCTAGCACTCCTCCTTCTTGGAACACCATCCCATGGTCGAAGAATCCAAAGCCTTCTCTCCGACACCACCTGCGTAGCCATTTGTTGACTTCCACAATTCCACGGTCTCTACCCTGGCCTTTTCCCTGCACAGCGAGGATGGACAAGAACACCACTTGTGCCTCAAACTCCTTTATCCTTCTTCCCAGAGCCACGTAGTCTGCAGTGATCTGCTCAAGGTCATTCTTGGTAGTATCATTGGTGCCCACATGGAGAAGCAGGAAGGGGTAGCGATCTGAGGGGTTGATGAGTCTCGGCTGTCTCTGTCACATCATGAATCCTAGCTCCTGGCAAGCAGAAGACCTCTCGGTTTTCTTGGTCGGGGCGGCAGATAGATGACTCAGTCCCCAACCACCCCACCCGCCTCCTTCTCTTGGGAGCGGTGGTCGTGGAACCCCCATCCCTAGGACAGTGCATCTCATGCCTTCCAATTGGTGGAGTCTCCTGCTCCCTTCCCTCAGATGTATCATCTAGTCCACTCTCCGCATTAGTACCTGTGGAGAGAACATGAAAACGGTTGCTCACCTGTATCTCCATTGCTGGTACATGGACACTCCTCTTTCTTCTTCTGGAGGTCACATGCTGCCAAATGTCTTCACCGTCCCTCTGTCCCCTCTGTGCAGCCTGCTCCGATTCTTCAGAACGTTGTGCCCGTAGAAGCATATCCTGACGTCTGTCCAGGAAATCTTCATTTTCTCGTATGCAACGCAGGGTCGATACTTGTTTCTCCAGACCTTGAACCTTCTCTTCCAATACAGAGACCAGCTTGCACTTTGTACAAAGTCGCTTCTGTCCTGTGGAAGAAAGACAAACATGGCACATCCTGTGCAGGTTACAACAGCTGAATGCTCACCTTCCATAATTTCTTCCTTCTAGGAGCTTCCTCGGCTGTTGCAACAACGCACAGAAGCCCGCAAGATGAAAGCCTCAATGGGCTCTCCCCAGGCAAACTCCCTCTGTTAGCCTTCACTGTTCGCCGCTCAGCTGGTTTGCTGCTGACTACATTTTTATAACAGTCAGGCCCACTCAAGGCCCACCTGGAACAAAGCACACCCAATTCAAACTTTTCAAACAATCAAGCACACGGTCAAACTGACAAACTGTCCCCGCAACAGACACTCAGATACTCACCAACACAGCCCCCCTAATGCAGCACTTGTTTGTTCCATCGTGGTAGGATACTTTTCCATATCACTCAGCAATTACTTCAGCAGGTACCATTGCAGCACACAAGCTAGCAGCATACGGACATGGTCTGCAACCAGATGCATGCAGGAGCTGTTCCCTTACAGCGTTACCCTCAGGAGTGAGGTATCAGCTAAAATCACCACTGCGTGTGGAAAATAGTATCAATATTCAGTTCATATACCCTATACGCATACACTCATGCCCTTGAGCTACCCTCCACCATTATTTTCCCAACTCCCCCCTGCGCTGTACTCACTGGTGTGCCTGGGGCAGCCCTCACTGAAAATGCCAAGGTCAGGGCAGGCTGCAAAAGGTAGATCAGATACTCCCCAAACTGGTGGTTAACACTGAAGTTAAACTCACCAACCAGTCACAAACTGTGCTCCTGATCCCCTACACTGGTTGTCGAGAAGCTGAAAAAAGAAATCATACTGCCCCCTTTATTGCATTGCAGTTCTCTGCCTCCCAATCAGCATGTGATGGGTTGAACCCCGCATCTGAGATGCCACCTGATGTGCTGGGTTCGCACTGGTTCCGCCCGTTCCACCACCCGAGTTTCCTCACCCTGTCCTAGCTGTGCCAGGCCCTCAAGCCCTCTCCAGCACACTCATTCAGGCTGATTGCCTACTGTCTGGTGGGCGTTCCCACAGTTATAATTGTTACAAAGTCAATATTCCTAACCTCAGATACGGAAATGATACATGAATACAAATTGGATAAACATAATCAGTAGATCATAATCTTTTTAATGATACTCACATGACCCATCTTGCATAAAGCATATCTTAGTTATGCCATATTTATATCATACCAATATTTCTATGAAGAATATGGGGAGTCACACAGCACATAGGTCCAGTACAGTGAGAAGTTATTTAAAAACTCTGCTCACATATACAAAGAGTTCTTCTGACCCCAAAGGGTCAGCCACTTTACCAGGTCAATATTAGTTTGGATCTTACCCAAAATACCATGCTGCCAGCCAATCCTTCAGTGATTAAAACTAAAGATTTATTATAAAGGAAAAACAAAGAACAAGAGAGTTGTTAAATAGTAAAACAGTCAGATACATACAAAGACTTCAAAGTCCATATATCTGGTTCTTAGCAGTATTGGTGAGTTTGCTGGCTGGCTTGAAAGTCCCTCTGGAACACATCCACAGCTTGGAATCACACATTCAGAGCTTCATTTGTAGAAAAGCAGTCACTGTGGTTCTGGATCCAGACATTTATACTGATGCACCAACACTGGATGAAGAGAAGTGTGCCCTCTCTACACTGAAAAACGGACGCGCAGTCGGTGCTGATGGCATCCCCCCAGAGCTGCTAAAATGTGTTATTGTTCCTGTAGCAGAATCACTTCTGGCCATATTTCATCTAGTGTGGAGAACTGGGACCCTGCCTGTTGTAGGAGCAGCAGTGATCTGTATGTTCTGTATGACTATGCTATGTATAACCTGTATGCTCAAAAGGTCTATTATACTTCCCCTCTCCCCGCTTTTGTCTCCTCTCCCTCTCTGAATACCTGTGAAGTGGCTTTCCCCTTCCCACTCCCTCTTGGAATGCTTGTGGGATGAATGGGCTGGTTGAACAGTTGGAAGATCAGAAGAGCTCCCAGGTAGACAAGATGTCTGGGACTCTAATTAGGCAGCGATCACACACCCAATGCATGGACACTGCCCGAGGTGGAGTGTGACCAACCAGACGTGGCCAAGTCATCTCTAGTTGCAGGCCATGAGGAGCAGGTCCTTAAAAGGGGAAGGGGCCATGTGCTCAGCAGTGCACTCACAAGCTTGTACCTCCCATGAAGGCCCTTCGCCTGGACCGCCTGGCCAGTGGTTCGCTGCGTTGCATTCCATCGTGCCTCGGGAAGACTTTCCTTCATCACACTGTCCATCACTGTGCTGTGGGACACTTACCTTGAAGGATCCTGACATCTCCAGTGCCATGCCTGTCCTGGGAGCGTGAGTATGCGAGTGTAAGTGTGATCCCCCCTCCCCCCTTCTTTTGAGCTTAGCTATCAGTATAATAAAAATGCTGCTTCCTGCCAAACTCTGGTGGGTCATTAGTCCTCCCTAAGCTTACTAGCTGGCCCAATTTCGGGTAACACTGCCAACCGCCTGGAAGGACGATATTGTGATCTCACTCTATAAGGGCAAGGGATCGCGCAGTGAAAGTAAGAGCTACAGGCCGATCCCCTTGTTCTCCATTCCAGGGAAGGTGTTTGCGCATGTTTTGCTGGCACGCCTGGAGCCTTTGCTACACCGAAAGCATCGTCCCCAACAGCCAGGCTTTACGGGGAACAGGTCCACATTAGATGCCATTTTGGTCCTTCACTTGTTGTCGGAGATACATTGCGAGTTCAGAAAACCCCTGCACGTAGCGTATGTTAATCTTAAGGCTGCATTTGATTCAATAGACCGTGTCGCGTTACGGAAGGCCACAAGGGTGTAGGTGTCCCTACCACTCTGCTGGACTTGATTAGAGAGCTGCATAATGGAACCACTGCCTGTGTTCGTCTGGGGAACTGGATGTCAGCACCTTTTAAATCAGTATCTGGTATTAGGCAGGGTTGCGTTCTGGCCCCTGCACTCTTTTGTTGAGCAATGGATTTCATAATGCAGCATTCTGTCAGGTCCATAGGCACTGAGATAGATGATCTCTCGCTCACAAACCTTGACTACGCTGATGACGTTGTTCTTTTAGTACAGAGCCCCGACAGGTTTCGTGAGGCCCTCCAGCATATGGAGGAGGAGTCAGCCAAGATTGGTCTCTATGTTTCATGGTCAAAGACAAAACTGCAAAATCTAGGACCAGGTCCACCCGCAACTCCAATCTCTTTGAACAATGAAACCATCAAATCAGTTTCCAGCTTTTGCTATCTGGGTTCTATACTTACCAGCTCCTCCAATTCTCACACGGAGGTTCTCCATCGGATTGGCATCGCAGCATCTGCCATGGGCCGTTTACAATGGATATGGAATCAAAATCATCTTAGTGTGACAACCAAGTTCAGGATTTATTCGAGCTGTATCCTCCCTATACTGTTGTATGGCTGCGAAACATGGACACTACACTGCTCAGACTGGACAAAGCTGGAGGCTTTCTATATCAAATGTCAACATCGAATATTGGGCAAAAAGTGGAATGACTTCATCTGTAATGCAGATGTTTATGGTCGCTTGGGTCTACAGACTACTGGGGCCATTGTCTGCAGGTCGCATCTTACGCTTTTCGGACATGTTGCAAGGATGCCACAAGATGTTCCAGCGAAGGCCGTTCTCTGGGTGGCTTGTGACATCTGGGATAAAATTCCACCAACTGAGGGGTGAAGGTGACCTAAAGGCAGACCCTCTTTTACATGGGTTCATCAAGTCTGTTCCAGTGTTGGACTCTCAGACGGTCAAGCCTTTGCGGTTGTGCAGGAATGGACCAAATGGCGAATGATCGCTATGGCCAACTGTCTGTCTAAGTGTTGAAGAAGAAGAGAAGACATGTGCACTGTTCCCCTCTGGTTTGTCACTCCCAAAGGTGTGAAGCCAGCCCCCTAGTTAGGAGCTAATTTTGGCACACGCACGCCACACAGTTTGCACCCCAGGAACCTTCTTAGGGTAAAAATAAACAAAAGGTTCATTGTATAGAAAAATCCCAGATTCCAAGATAAAATAGCAGGGAAAAGAAACATGTACAAGTTACCCAGAGTGAGTGACGGGGTGTGGGAATGGAGTGAGCAGGGGGGAGAGGCCTCAGAGAAGAGGCAGGGGTGGGACAAGGGTGTTCATTTTTGTGCAAGTAGAAAGTTGGCAACCCTACCCTAAGTTTCTATCAAGAGGAGCAAAGAAGACCAGGGAATTATAGACCAGTCAGCCTAACTTTGATACCTGGAAAGATACCGGCACAAATTAATAAATAATCAATTTGTAAGCATCTAGAGCAGGGGTTATCAAACTTCATTGCAATGGGACCCTCTTCTGACAGCAAAGTTACTACATGACCAGGGGAGGGGGCGCAGCCCGAGCCCTGCTGCCCCGGGTGGGGAGGGAGGCAGCCGTATCCCGAATCCTGCCGCCCTGTGTGGGGGTGGAGCTTGGGTTTCAGCATCAGCCCTGGGTCCCAGGAAGTCTAATGCTGGCCCTGGCGACCCCATTAATATGAGGTAGTGACCCATTTTGGGGTCCCGACCCACAGTTTGAGAACTGCTGATCTAGAGGATAATAAGGTTATAAGGGATAGCCAGCATGCATTTGTCAAGAACAATCATACTAAACCAACCTAATATCCCTCTTTGACAGGGTTCCGGGCCCAGTGGATGGGGGGAAGCAGCAGATGTGATATATCTTGATTTTAGGAAGGCTTTTTGACACAGTCCCACATGACAATCTCATAAACAAAAGATGGTCTAGATGAAACTACTATAAAGTGGGTGCACAACTGGTTGAAAGACCGTACTCAAAGAGTAGTTATGAATGGTTCACTGTCAAACTAGGAGGACATATCTAATGGGGTCCCACAGAGGTCAGTCTTGGGCCCAGTACTATTCAATATTTTCATTGATGGCTTCTTGGATAATGGAGTGGAGAGTATGCTTATAAAATTGGCAGATGACACCAACGTGGGAAGGCTTGCAAACACTTTGGAGGATCGGATTAAAACTCAAAACACCCTGGACAAATTGGAGAATTGGGCAGAATTCAACAAGATGAAATTCAATAAAGACACGTGCCAAATAATTCACTTAGTAAGTAAAAATCAAATGCACAACTACAAAATGGGGAACAACAGGCTAGGTGGTGGAAAGGGGTCTGAATGTCATAGTGGATCGCAAATGAAATATGAGTCAACAATGTAATGCAGCTGCAAAAAAGACTAATTCATTCTAGGATGTATTAACTGGAGTGTCATATGTAAGACATGGGAGGTAATTGTCCCCTCTCTACTCGGCACTAGTGAGGCCTCAGCTGGAGTAGTGTGTCCAATTCTGGGTTCCACGCATTAGGAAAGATGTGGACAAACTAGAGTTACCATATTTCCACAATCAAAAAAGAGGACACTGGGGGGGGGGAGCCCTGCCCTAGCCCTGCCCCCATCCACTCCCTCCCACTTCCCACCCCCTGACTGCCCCCCTCAGAACCCCAACCCCCCCTGCTTCTTGTCCCCTGACTGCCCCCTGCTGAGAATCCCCCACCCTAACTGCCCCCCCTAGGACCCTACCTATCCCCTGACTGCCCCGACCCGTATCCACTTGCATGGGTGGCAGGTTGTAGAAATTTTGGTGGTGTCCAGAACCCACCCCCCTCTGAGTCTGAATGGGAACATGATCACAGTCTTCAAATATGGTAAGGACTGTTATTAATAGAGAGGATGGTGGGCAATTGTTCTCCATGTCCCCTGAAGGTAGGACAAGAAGTAATGGGTTTAGACTACCACAAGGGAGATTTAAGTTAAATATTAGAAAAAAAAACTTTCCACCTGTAAGGGTACTTAAGTTCTGGAACAGGCTTCCAAGGGAGGCTGTGGAATCCCCATCACTAGAGGTTTTCAAGAACAGGTTGGACAAACACCTGTCGGGGTGGTCTAGCCTTACTTGGTCCTGCCTCAGCTCTGGGGACTGGACTAGATGACTTCTCAAGGTCTCTTCCAGCCCTGCATTTCTATGATTCTAGAACAGGTCCATGATATTCATAGACTCTCAAACTGGAAGGGACCTCGAGAGATCATCGAGTCCAGTCCCCTGCCCTCATGGCAGGACCAAATACTGTCTAGACCATCCCTGACAGACATTTATCTAACCTACTCTTAAATATCTCCAGAGATGGAGATTCCACAACCTCCCTAGGCAGTTTATTCCAGTGTTTAACCACCCTGACAGTTAGGAACTTTTTCCTAATGTCCAACCTAAACCTCCCTTGCTGCAGTTTAAGCCCATTACTTCTTGTTCTATCCTTAGAGGCTAAAATGAACAAGTTTTCTCCCACCTCCTTATGACACCCTTTTAGATACCTGAAGACTGCTATCATGTCCCCTCTCAGTCTTCTCTTTTCCAAACTAAACAAACCCAATTCTTTCAGCCTTCCTTCATAGGTCATGTTCTCTAGACCTTTAATCGTTCTTGTTGCTCTTCTCTGGACCCGCTCCAATTTCTCCACATCTTTCTTGAAATGCAGTGCCCAGAACACAATACTCCAGTTGAGGCCTAACTAGCGCAGAGTAGAGTGGAAGAATGACTTCTCATATCTTGCTCAGAACACACCTGTTAATGCATCCCAGAATCACATTTGCTTTTTTTGCAACAGCATCACACTGTTGACTCATATTTAGCTTGTGGTCCACTATAAACCCTAGATCCCTTTCTGCCATACTCCTTCCTAGACAGTCTCTTCCCATTCTGTATGTATGAAACTGATTGTTCCTTCCTAAGTGAAGTACTTTGCATTTGTCTTTATTATGTAGTGTCCATGCCTGGCTTCTTCAGAGCTTCATAAGAATGTCAGCATCCTCCTTCTTTTCAAAACGTTTCTCAGAGTTGTGAGCAAAACCATCCCTCACAGAAGACATGGGCATGCTCTTGCATTGACCAGCCTCTGATGTCACAGGGCTCTCTTCAGCAGATATATTTATAACATTTCCTCCCTGGAGTTCTGATTGGCTCAGTGAGAAGGTGAGTAAATGGGAAGTGACCTGCCATGTGGTTTGTCTACAATGAAACCAACCATCCTATAGAGCTTCAGAAACAGACGCAGAGCCTGTCTAGTAACTGCCATACCCTGATTCTGGGCCAGGTGATCAGCCCTGCACTGTACACATGTGCTGAAACACAATATCACAATATTTTAAGTGAGCCCCAAATATTTTTGTTGCACCTATGAGCCTGTGTCCTCACACCTTTGTGGCTATCGCAGTCATGGACTCATTAATATTACCATCAGAATGGAAGAAAGGTATAACAGACAATGCTGTGTTTGTAAGTTACATTTTCCTGGGAGCTCATAGTTGGTAAAAAAACAAGGTTTATATCCTGTGTGGCTAGTGAACAGGGAGAGGCTGAGATCAAAGGGGAATCTTTCAAGCACCAAAACCATGGATCAATTGGTTAAGTCTAACGGGAGAAGAGTGCCACCACTTTATACACATTGTTTATAGAGGGGATCACTGTGCCAATAGGCCATCACCCTCTCTGTGCATAGCAGACTCTACCCGTGACACTATCAGGCCTTTATTCTGCTCAGGAAAGGTGTCCTGACCAGCATAGGGCAGACAAAAGGCATGAGAGCATCCTGTATGTGTGTATATATATCTCCTCAATATATGTTCCATTCTATATGCATCCGAAGAAGTGGGCTGTAGTCCACGAAAGCTTATGCTCTAATAAATTTGTTAGTCTCTAAGGTGCCACAAGTACTCCTGTTCTTCTTTTTCCTTAATTGTAATTTATTGAACTTGTGTCAGGCCAGAATTGATACTTGTTCAATATTGCCAAGGCTTTTCTACCCAGGGGAACGTTCAGGGAAGTTCAGAGGAGTGCCCCACTGCTTTGCTCCTTCTTTTTGGATTTAAAAGGTCAAATGGGGGATACACCTGGACTCTACAAGACTTTCAAAGTCTTCAACACAGGTCAAAGGCCTGAAGATTAATTGTGTTCAACACTCTTCGATGGCTTCCCTGACTGCCACTGTCAAAACTAAGGCCACTTTATAAAAGCATCCACACAAGGGTTTAAGGCATGTAACTTACATGCATTCACTTTGTATCTTTAGTTCCACACGGTCTAGACAAGCCCTTCATAAAGGAAGGGAACAAGGGAAATTGAGGAGGGAAAAGTCTCTGTTAATTCCTTTTGTTTAAAATATTTTAACTGGTTTTCCAGGACACCCACACAAACTGGGGGCTGCAGACATTCAGATGCAAATTTCTCTGCTGGCGAAGGAGCAGTGTTACCAAACAGCCAGTGTGTCGGAGTTGTCAAGCTATGAATAATAATGGTTAATTTAACATTTGAGTCAGCAGTAAAGTCTGTGTCCTCTGTGCTAAGAAAATGTGTGTTTTTATCATGGGGTAACTAACATGCATTACCCATCCCACTGTAAAAACAAAGCGGAGACAATGCTTTTCTCTCTCACCAGTAGAAGTTGGTCCAATAAAAGCTACTCACTGCCTTACCCACCTTCTCTCTAGTGGAGACCAGGCACTTTAGTTTCACCAAAAGGCAAACTAAGTGAGGTCAGCACTATGCCCCCAGTGACACTGGCCCAGCAGGCAGGGCCGGCTCCAGCTTTTTTGCCGCCCCAAGCGGCGAAGAGGAAAAAAAAAAGATAAAGCCGCAATCGGCGGCACTTTGGCAGCTGCTCTACCGCGCTGCTTCATTCTTTGGCGGCAATTCGGTGGCCGGTCCTTCCCTCCGAGGGACTGAGGGACCTGCTGCCGAAGACCCAGACGTGCCACCCCTTTCCATTGGCTGCCCCAAGCACCTGCTTTCTGTGCTGGTGCCGGCCCTGCCAGCAGGTGCCAGCTTATGCCAAAGTCTCAGGCCAATTCACTTATGTATTAGCATAGATCAAAGTGATTGTTATATGTGTAAGAGTGTATTTGGTATTTAAATGACATGAAAACTAATGGGATGTTAAATGCATTGTTTTCACTTATCTGTATCCTGTTATAATGTAGTAGCAAACATTTGCATTGTGTATACCCCTGTAACTAAATAACCCATCAACCAAGGAAGAAGCCTTGTGGGATGCAAATGAAGAACGTTAGCAGGCAAGTGCTAATTTGTGCCCATTTGAAGGCAAGTGGTCATTGTGTGTGATGATCAGCGATCAAACTCTTCTCTCTCTCTCCACCAATCAAAGAAAGAACCCACATGGGTGGTGACCCTGTCAGCTTGTTTTCTGTGAGAAGAAGCTGTAAGTGTGAATTCAGGGAAAAATCCTGCATTTCTGGAATCTCTGGACTCAAAGGGCAGAATAACTGAACGAGAAGATGGAGATCCCCAGAGTTATTCTGGGTAGCCCTGAGAGACTTTTGGGAAACTGGCAAATTACTACATCTCTGCTACCATTTGGAATGATAGAATGTGATGCACCTGTACGTATATTTTACCTGTTTTAACCTCTCAATATATCATTTCTTTTTCTTAGCTAATAAACTTTTAGTTAGTTTACTATAGAGTTGGCTAGGACCGTTGTCTTTGATGTAAGATCTAGAATGCAACTTAACTTGGGTGACTGGTCTCTTGGGATTGGGCCCACAACCTAGAATATTTGTGATTTTTGGTACAAGTGACCATTTATCAAAGTCCAGTTTGTCTGGATGGCCAGACAGATGGGACGGGAGAGTCTAAGGGGACTGTCTGTGACTCCATGGTAAGCCTGTTAGATGTGAACTCCTGGATCATTGTGTTACTGGCTTCATAGGTGCCAACTTTCCCTGGCACTGGTGGGTGCTCACACCCCCCCACCCATTCCAACCCCTTCCCCAAAGTCCCTGCCCCAACTCCCCCCCCTCCTTGCCCCTATTAGACCCCTTCCCCAAATCCCCGCCACGGCCCCGCCTCTTCCCCGGAGTGTCCCCTCTCCTCCCCCCTCCCTCCCTGCTGCGTGAAACAGCTGTTTCACCTGGGAGCTAGGGGGAAAAAGCGGGCAAGCAGTGTGCGCGCGGAGCAGAGGTGAGCTGGAGCGGGGGAGGGGGGGTTACAGAATGGTAAACTTATAGGAATGAAGAATATCACTGAAAGGTATCATAACAAAATATGTAGCATACATAAAGGGCTATGAAATTAAAATATGGTTAGAAATATAAACAACTCAGTAGAAAAATCCACATTTGTGTGTGCAACAAGTAATAAAGCGTAAAGGAATGTTATAGGAATGTAGAGTTGTTTTAGGTATGTGGATTCTTTGGGTGAGGTAACAGCAAAAGTACAAAGCTCAGAAACAAAAAGGAAAATTAAAAGAATCCCAAATGTACATATTTATTTATTTTCATTTCATGACTTTTGGGTGTATAACTCATGATTTTTAAATGGTTGTGGGTGTCAGTCTACCTTGGGGTTGTATACTTGTAGTTATTAAAAACTACAGTAGAAAGTTGCCTTTGAGAAGGGTTTCATACAAATAGTACAGTGCCCTTAGGGCCAGATTTTTAAAAGTTATTTAGGCAACCAGTGGGATTTTCAAAAGCATCTAGGTGCTTTCAATCTTTAAAAATCGGGCCTGTTATGAATACTTGGAAACCAAGTTCTACACACAAGTGGAGACATATGATAAAGAACTAGGGTGTTGGACAGAGAGGCAAAACAACAGTCGACAAAGGCAATTCCCATTGCCGGCTTGAAGGAAACTGAAGAAGTTTTGACACCAAACCAGAAAATCACTCAACTAGCAACTACTAATATTTTTAATGATAATTTGCTATTAAAGATATCAATTAAATAGCCCAAGGACATCCAGCCGCACCCTGTTAACGAAGGTAAATGATGTAGTGCTCAGAGCCATAAACACAACATTCTCTGCAGTAAATAATGGAAAGGTGTGAAACTCCATCTGCAGTGCATTGCTGTGTGGGCCAGGCCTGGCACCGAGACCACCCCCGAAGGCCGAGCGGTGAACGGCTGCAGGCTGGGTGCAGACACGGGCACCCAGAGGGGATTCGAAGCGCTGGCCGTGATCATTTCGGGGGCTGCGTAAAGTGTTTCACTGCATCCAGTCTCCTTTGGCAGCTCAACGCTGGGCATCAGGGAGAGGGAGGAACCCCCGGGTCTGGCACTGCGATGCGGGGGTGGGGGGTGGTGCACTGCACCGCACCGTCCTGTGGGGAGAGCCCCTCCCCCCTCTTTTTGCACTCACTGCAGGTGGCTCCCCTCGCCTGGGGTAACTGTCACCCCGTCTCCCCCCCCCCAGGTCCCCTTGCTACCGTCGCAAGCCCCCACCCCCCCCCCAGCTCTGACCCCCCGTGCCCTTAGCCCCTCCCCCCCCGTGCTCCCATCCCAGGACCCTCAGCTCTTGGATGGAGTCCCCCGCCCCCTATCCCCGGGCGGGGATCCAATTTCCACGTCTCCATGGAAACGGTACACAGGCAGCACCTCCTCTTCCGCGTCCCTGCCCCGCCCCCATGACGTCTGTGAAGGCGTTGGCAGCGATTGGGTGAGAGGAGGGCGGGGGTGGTGCCTGGTCCTGCCCCGCCCCCAGCCCCAGCCGGCTGAGCCGCGGCTGCTGCTGCCCGGCCGCTGTATCCGTGCCCCGGCGGCGGCCATGGGGGCGGCGTGGCCGGGCCGCTGCGGGCGGGACCCGTGCGGGGCGCTCTGCCTGCTGCTCACCTACCTGAGCGTGGGCTACGCCGACTACGTCATCCTCACCCACATCCTGCTGCAGCCGGGCTTCCGGGGCAGGTAGCCGGGCCCGGGCCGGAGTCTGGCGCGGGGGCGGGGCAGGCAGCGCGGGGGGCGGAGCCGAGTAGTTGGGGGCGGGATCAGAGTGGGGGCGGGGCGAATGTTGGGGTGGGGCAGGATGGCAGTAGGGGTTTGAGATGCCCCTCTGAAACGTACCCCCCTTCCTATGGTTCTGGGGTGGGTCAGTCCCGTGAAGCCCTGCTCTGGGGTGCTGGGTCGACCCCCTGCCAGGGGTCACTAGGCCCCCTCCCAGATATGGGGGGGCTCCCCGGGTCCCCTGCAACGGGCCGCACTGCTCCCAGAGAAGGTGAGGGACAGAGGCGCTGCCAGAGCCAATCCCAGTTCTGTGGGCTGGTGTCTAATGGACGAGGCGCATCCCTGGGTCACAGACAGGGACTGAGGCTGAGAGATGGAAGCGACTCCCCCAAGGTCACGTGCAACGTCTGGCAGAGCCAGAGCTTGAATCCAGCTCCCCTGAGCCCCAGCACCAGCCCCCGTCCCTGGATCAGCATCGTTCTGCATTCGTTTGTCTGGCTAGTGCCATCCCTGCCACGCGTGTTCTCCCTCCATTGCCCCTGCAGGGGCCAGAACCACTACAGGCCAGGAGCCCCAGCCTGGCTGCCAGCTCCCTTCCTTCCCTCTTCAGACCCCTGGGGCTGACCCCGGCTCCCACAAACTGGGTCGGCAACATGCAGCTGTCACTTCGGTGCCACTGCAGGGTGCAGGAGCTTCCCCAGCCCTGACTCAGCTGTGTCTCAGGTGTTGCTGGCCTCCAAGGATTTAGGCATGTCACAGAAGAGCTTGCAGCCACCTTTGACTTTCCAGCAGCAGGGCCTGGCGTTAGAGCTCTAGTGCAGGCCGGGGGGGTGTCTCTCACGCAGGCCTTGTGGGCTAGATGGGCAGCGAGGGATTCACCAGACAACAGGGAAGGAATCTCTAGCTGCTCAGAACATGGTTCCCCTTCTAGTGTTAGTTCCCCCTGCCTGGTAACTTGGCCTGGGGCGTGTGGTGCCGATTACAGCTCCAGGGCTGGGCTTAGTGCACATGTAATGTGATCCCCCGCTGCTGTCGGGGTGACCCGGCTGGAAGAGTTCCCTAGCGACTGGAATGGACAGGCCTGGGAGGTACCAGCTGACCGTTTCTGCTGAGTTGTCTCCAGTTCTCAGAGAGCTGAGAGGAGGCTTTGCCTGTGCCAGCCCCCACCCCCCCGCTGATTGCACAGACTGATAAATCTGCCATTTTGCTTCCTCCATCTCTGCCAGTCCCCACCCACCCGGGGTTTACACCCTTACGTAGACCCTTCTCATGCCTCCAGCCCCTTCGCTGCCGTTCCCCAGATTCCTCTCTGCACGTAGCTCTTCTGCCCTGCCCTCGGGTGCAGGTTTGGGAGCGCTTTCTGGGTAACCTCGATTCGTTTCTGGGTATATTTAGCATTTTTAACTTACTGACCCGGCAGCCAGAATAAAGGCCTCGCACACTGGCTTTGTGTGACCGCAGAAGCCGATGTTCGTAACGGAGTCTAAAATAGCCCTGCAGCCCCTGGGGAACCTGCACCTGGGCTCGGTGTCTGATAGGTTTGGTTCTCCTTGTTCCCTTTACGCCAGCCTCTGGTGTCCCTTCCATGCCGTGATGTTTAACCTCATTGTCCTTCTGTTGCTGGCCTGTCACACACGAGCTGTCTTTGCTGATCCAGGTAAGCACCCACCCTCAGCTGGTCCTCTGCCCATGCTGGGGAGGCATTGGTGGCCTAGTGGCTCAGACAGAGAGCCCGGGAAGTGAGAACTGAGGTCTCCCCGTTCCTGACGCTGACTTGCCACATGATCCCTGCCCCAGGCTGCGCCTCTCTCCAGAGGGTGGGAATGGAAATGATCCTGCCCCTGTTTGTAAAGGGTTCTGGGCTCTCTGGTTGAAACGCTTGATGAGACGGTCCTGCCCCTTTCTGTCTTCTCTCACTAGACCCGCATGTGTCCTTTGAGTCTAGCCAGGCTGGGCTGGTTTAGCGGTGGCAGAGATGCATGATAATGACAGGCGGCCCCCGGCCCCCACTTGCATGCCTGTGTCAGTAGTGGGTAGGGGATGGTGCAGTTGGGATTATGTTCACTTACCTGTGTACACCCAAGAGTCACTCTGGGGATGTCAGAGGGCTGCTTGATTCACTCGCTCTCTGAGACCCCTATAGGAGCCAAGCAGCAGGTGGAAAGAACCAAGGTCCAGCAGAGGAGGGGACTAGGGGTCAGGACTCCTGGGTTCTGTCCCTGGCCATAGGAGGGGAGGAGGGTGTCATGGATGGCTTGATGCCCTAGTCTTTACATTGCCTTTCTTGGGAGCGTTCCTGTTATTTGCTAGGGCCTGGGTTTAGCTTTATTCAAGGATGAGTCGTGTGGCCCTTGACTCCAAACCTGGGCCTCTGGGCTACAGCCCCCCTGTTTCTTACAGTGGCTTCCCAGCGAGTCCCGCTGAGTTCAGACTCTTGTTAGTGCCTTTAGCACTTCAGGGGTGATGCAACCAGCAAGTGCCTTCAGTGACGCAGGACAGCCTTGGCACAGCAAGCAGCAGGTATCATCACCTGGAGTACAGGACTGAAGTGTGCAGGTTCCAATGGGAAAGCCAAGCTTCAGTCAAAGTCCATCTCAGCAGTCGTCTGCTCCTTTCCTGGAGCCTCTGGGTTTCCATCTCCGTGTCTTGGTTGCTCTCTGGCCCTGTGTGTCTGTATCCCTGTGCATGAGCCCGGTCTCTTGGCATCTCCTGTGTCTGTCCCCATCGCAGCCCCGGTGTGCTCACAGGCAGGGCCGGCTTTAGGCTGATTCCCCCGAATCGGGCCCTGCGCCTAAGAGGGACCCGCGCCTTACTCACCCGGCGGCGGTCCGCTCTAGGTCTTCGGCGGCAGGGGGTCCTTCAGGAAGACGTGGAGTGGACCCCCGCCGCTGAAGACCCGGACCTTCGCCAGGTATTCGAATCGGGCCCCACAGATCCTAAAGCCAGCCCTGCTCACAGGTTCCACTGCCTCGGATCCCGGGTGGTAACCGTTACTGGCCGGTCCCCAAGGCGCCCGTTTTCTCTGCAAGGCCCTCCCTGTGCATGTGGGCGCATCCCTACCAACCCAGACCAGCCCCTTGCCTGTGTGACATCCAGCCAGCCTCTCTTATTCCTCTGTCCCGGGGGAGAAATTAACCCCTTCAGCCCCAGTGGGGAGCAATACAAAATAAGTGGGGAAACTGAGTCATGCAGCTTGTTCATAAACGTACAACAAACATTCCCCCATTTTGCACCTCTGCTTTAGTTCTTTGGAGTGGGAGCCTGGCAGACTCCAGGTTTCTGCTGCTGGCTCCCTGTGACCTGACACAGGTCCTGCCCTCTGTGCGGGCTGGGAGGCTGGGCTGGCGTGACGGTTGCGGGAGATTTGCTACTTTTGCAGTGACCCCAGGCCTCTTGTCACAGGTGGAATCATGTGAACTTGTTAGTGCCATCTGGTAGTGAGTGGCATCTTGCACGGCTTTGGGGTGGTCTGGGGTAGCGTGGTGTGTCCCTGGCATGCGAGTCTGGAGCTAGACTCCCCGACTCAGCCCCATCTTTGACAGGGAACCCTGGAGCCAGGCGTCTGACGTGGCGAGGTGACGCGTAGCCATCCCTGGGGAGGGGGAACTGGAATTCACCCACCTGCTGCTTGGCGTCCCGCTCCCTACAAAGGCTCTGGAAATGGGGAGTGAACAGAGTGTCTTAGAGACCCTACGCGCCTCGCCTGGCATCAGCCAGCTCTGGGCACGTGCAGTAAGGGAAGAGCTGCGGCCGCTCCCTCTCACATCCCTACATACAATTCAACGCTTGTGACAAGGCTGCTCCCCCTTGTTCCCATCTCTCCAGCTTCCCCCCCAGCCCTCGCAGCCCAGGCAATCGCTGAGCTGGCTCCAGGGCGACCCGAGGACTCAAGAGCCATGCATGCAGGGTGCGACGTGGTGCCATGGCGCATCTGTGCCCTGCTCGCCGCTGGAGCCTCCTCATTGTCTCCCGTTCTGGTTCCTTCCCAGGCATGGTCCCGCTGCCTGATACCGCCATCGACTTCTCTGACCTGCGCAGCAACACGCCCCACAAGAGCGAGCGGGTGAGTGGTGCACAGAGCTCAGTGCACTCGCGCAGGAGGGGGCAGGTCTAGCCACTGCCCAGGATAGTGAATCCAGCAGCTTAGAGAGCCTCAGGATTAGGTGCGTGGATCAGCATAGTAGCATTGGGATGGGATTAAAGTGGCATGGCTGCCGGTCCTCACGCAGCTGGTGTAACCTGCTGTCCAGCTGCTGCGAGGGGCTCCGGGAGAGATGCCCTCTGGGACAGGCTGCGCGGCTGGGTCAGCTCAGGGGGTTATGGGCGGAGGGTTACTGTGGGCTCTGGAGACGAGAGTGAGGGGAGATGTGCTGCAGCGGCAGTTCTGCTCTCCAATGACCCCGTCTCTCCCTGTGGCTGGAGACCGTCTGAGCTGGGGTAGCAGGAGACTCGCCCTACGTGTTCAGCTGCCTCTAAGCACCTCGGCAGCTGGTCACCCCCCCCAGGCAAGGCAAAGATGCTGAGCTGGCACGTGGCCAGGTTACAGCCTAGGAGCGACAGCATCCTGGCCTGACTGCCCAGCCCCCCAGCCCCGTGTGCTGGGCTGGCAGCCAAGTCCCCCTCCCCATGCAATGGCTGAGCCACAAGGGTTGCTCCCTGCTGGGTTAGCCAGCGCAGGAGTCAGTCCCAAACCTTCCAGCAGACCCAGCGTTCCCTTTGCAGCGGTGCCGGCTCTGGCTGGCTGTGGAGAACCCCCCAGGCTGATGCAGCTGTTCTGGGAAGTGGAGCTTCGTGTCTCGTTGGGGGAGATGGCAGGGGAGCTGTCTTGCTAATGCCGGGGCTGGGCATGCAGCGATCCCAGTGACTCTGCCAACAGCCCTTGCTGCGCATGGGCCCAAAACTCCCCAGTGGAGAGACTTGCCCGGGGAGGGCTCTGGGATGCTGGTGACGGACAGGCCTGATGGTCAGTTTCCTGCTGAGATGGGACTGGTCCCTAAGTTCCTGCCCCAGGGCTTTAGCTTGTTGCTGCCCTGGCAGTGCCTGCTTGTGCCCCTGGCACTGTAGCTGGTAGCTCCTGCCATGACCGGTGTGTCGATGCTCCTGCTCCCGCCCAGCTCCAGAACCGGTGCAGCCCCTCACTCTGCCCAGTGTCTCCCTCCCACGTTCCTCTCCAGGCTGCATGGCCCTGGTGTTGTATATCCTCTGTTACCCTGCCCAGAGGCGCCCCCTAGTGGCAAAAACCTGGAGTATTTCCAGCCTGTACAGACCTGCGTGGGGAGGGAGCCAGACTCCATCTTTTGCTTTTATATGCAAAATCCAAGGGATTATGGAAGTGCTGGGGCTCCCTCCCCTCCCCAGCTCCGCCTGTCACTGTCAGTCCCATGGCTCTTGCTGCTCCAGTGCTGGGCTTCCCAGATGCTCTGACGCCGCTCGCTGCTGGCCCGCCTGTCCTCCTGGCCCCCTGCATTACCTCTGCCAGTGCCTGCTCCGGCGGGTCTCCAGGATCCCAGGGAGGGCTGCAGCTAAGAGTTCTCTTCTCTGCTCCCCAGAGCAATGAGGACTGGACTGTGTGTAACCGCTGTGAGACGTACCGCCCGCCGCGGGCGCACCACTGCCGCATCTGCCACCGCTGCGTCCGCCGCATGGATCACCACTGCCCCTGGTGAGGCGCCTGGTAACAGCTCTGGCCCATGAGAGCTGCAGGGAAGAGAAGGGGGCACGTGTGGAGACCCTGGCTCCCCCTATGGGCCCTGCCATGGCTGTTGGGCTTGTCGCTGCGAGTCAACCTGCTGCGGCCGCGGTCTATGCAGTGCAGCCCCCTTCACCCTGCGTGTGCGCAGACACCCCCTGGGAGTGTCCTGTGTGGGCAGGGCACATGCAGTGCCCTGCATTGCTGGAGCTGCAGGACCCCCTTCCTCTCCCCTCCTTGCAGCTGCCCCTTCTGCTTCCCTGTCCCCCGGGTGAGGTGTCCCCTGTGCTGGGGCCCTCGCACATGGAAGCAGAGCTCTGGGATATCTCCAGAGTCATGCTGTTCTGGAGGGGTCTGCGAATCCCAGTTCTGTCCCCAGTGCTGTGGCACCTGCCAGAGTCCTCTCTGGCCACATCAGCTGAGCTGGGGAGGGCTGGGCGCCACCTCAAGGCTGCAGGCAGTGGCACTGGGGACGTGATGGGGGAGGCAATGCCTCAGGGTAGCACTAGGGGGTGCTGTGTTGCTGCTGGAGGAGCTTGTTCCAAATCCCTGAGTGCCCTTTGGGAGAAGGGTGTTAATCCCAGGGTCCTGGTTCAGCTCAGCGGGTGTCCCTGAACTTCCCGGCAGGTGTGGGATTCTCCATTGCCTGCCCTGAGCTGCCCTCCCCCCAGAAAGGGCTGCCTGTCCCTGGCAGGTGGAACCGACCCTCCAAAGGGGCTTCGCTTTGCTGTCCTTGGGTGCAGGTGCCGGGGAGGGGGAGGGACGGGGCACCTGGTGTCTGTTGCCAGCCATTGCTGGTGGAGTTGAGTCGCTCTGCTGATCCCAACCAGACCTGTGCTCTCTCTGTCTCTCTATAGGATCAACAACTGCGTTGGCGAGTTAAACCAGAAATACTTCATCCAGTTCCTCTTCTACACTGGTACGTGGCTGCCGAGTGGGGGGAGCCGGCCGTAGGGAGCTCTGATGCGGGCATGGTGATGCAGCAGTGGGTGGCGCTGCAGCTCACAGCACCAGCATAGAGCTGTGCCCTCCCCTGCCGTGGGTCCCTGTCTGCTGCTTTCCTGCCAGGCCCCTGCCATTCTGCTGTCCCTCACTAGGGGGAGCTCTGGTCCCACAGCCCTGCATGCAGGAAGCTGGCCAGCCAGAGTGGGTGTCTCCCTGGCGCCTCCTAGGGCCCTTCCGCAGCAATGGCCAAGGGGAGCCGGGGCGGGAGGACCCAGGAAGCCCAGCTACATGCACCAGCTACCTGCATAGCCCCTTCTCCACTACTGCCTGCCAGGCCTGCTCCCTTCTGCTCTGCTCCCTACGTGACCCCCAATCCCTGCCCCCCTCTGCTCTGCTCCCTATGTGACCCCCAACCCCTGCCCCCCTCTGCTCTGCTCCCTACGTGACCCCCAACCCCTGCCCCCCTCTGTTCCGCTCCCTGTGTGACCCCCAGCCCCATAGCCACCGCCTGTCCCCCTCTGCTCTGCTCCCTATGTGACCCCCAACCCCTGCCCCCCTCTGCTCTGCTCCCTACGTGACCCCCAATCCCTGCCCCCCTCTGCTCTGCTCCCTATGTGACCCCCCAACCCCTGCCCCCCTCTGCTCTGCTCCCTACGTGACCCCCAACCCCTGCCCCCCTCTGCTCTGCTCCCTATGTGACCCCCAACCCCTGCCCCCCTCTGTTCCGCTCCCTGTGTGACCCCCAGCCCCATAGCCACCGCCTGTCCCCCTCTGCTCTGCTCCCTACGTGACCCCCAACCCCTGCCCCCCTCTGCTCTGCTCCCTGTGTGACCCCCAACCCCTGCCCCCCTCTGTTCCGCTCCCTGTGTGACCCCCAACCCCTGCCCCCCTCTGTTCTGCTCCCTGTGTGACCCCCAGCCCCATAGCCACCGCCTGTCCCCCTCTGCTCTGCTCCCTACGTGACCCCCAACCCCTGCCCCCCTCTGCTCTGCTCCCTATGTGACCCCCAACCCCTGCCCCCCTCTGTTCCGCTCCCTGTGTGACCCCCAACCCCTGCCCCCCTCTGTTCTGCTCCCTGTGTGACCCACAGCCCCATAGCCACCGCCTGTCCCCCTCTGCTCTGCTCCCTGTGGGACCCCCCAGCCCCATAGCCACTGCCTGCCCCCTCTCTGCTCCGCTCCCTCCGTGCCAGCCCCCGCCCCCCTCTGCTCCACTCCCTGTGTGACCCCCAGCCCCATAGCCACCGCCTGTCCCCCTCTTCTCTGCTCCCTGTGGGACCCCCCAGCCCCATAGCCACTGCCTGCCCCCTCTCTGCTCTGCCCCCCTCCGTGCCAGCCCCCGCCCCCCTCTGCTCCACTCCCTGTGTGATCCCCAGCCCCATAGCTACTGCCTGCCCCCTCTCTGCTCTGCTCCCTGTGGGACCCCCCAGCCCCATAGCTACCACCTGCCCCCCTCGGCTCCACTCCCTGCTCCCCCTTGACGTCTCCATGTGTAGAAGCTGAAAGGACCCTGGGGTAGAGGGGGCCAGGACTGAGAAGGTGTGGCGGGGGGACTTGGCTGTCCCACTGAGGGGTGAGCGTGAGGGTGGGGTGGTCAGTAGTGAAGCAATTAATGGTGGGCGGCTAGGCCCTGGGCAGCCCTCACAGGGCAGGTCAGGTGAGATCAAACGGCATTAACTGGGGCTGTGACTCCAGAACTCTGCTCTGCAGCAGCTGGCACCTGCCCTTTCCCCGGGGCCGCCTCCTGGCCAGGCTCTCTGGCCTTAACCTGGGCTGGAGATTCTGAGCCCGGCCCAAGCCTGGGGCGAGGGCGCTCGTCTCTGGCCTGCGCTGACCTGTGGCTCTGTCTCAGGGCTGGCAAGTCTCTATGCCATGGGGCTGGTGTTAACCACGTGGCTGTGGCCGGTGGACAGGAGCTTCCCCGGGAAGATGGAAGGTGTGGCTGGAGGCATCTCTAACAACCATGTCCAGATGTAAGTGTGCAGGGGTCAAAGCCAGATTCCCCCCGTCCCTGGCTGCTGGGTGTAGGCAGATCCCAGCAAGGGGAGGAGAGGTCCTAGAAGTGGGACACCTGGGTTCCATTTCAGCCCTGCTCCCTGTGGGTGACACTGAGCTCCTGCCCCATAGAGCTGTGGGGGAGGGAGTGGCCCCGAGTCCCTCCATGAGGTGCTAGAGGAGCAGGGTGTTGTACCAAGCCCATAGCCAGCTGGAGGTTCCGGCTGTCACTGCTGCGTGCCAGGGCCCTCTCCTGCCCCCAGAGCCTCTTTCCCAATCCTCAGTAGCAAGGCCTGAGCCTGCCCTTGAGAGCTCCTGAGCAAGCTGAAACTGACCGCTCCCTTCTCCCCAGGGCTCACTGCATCGTCCTGCTGGTGGAGTCCATCCTCTTCGGGGTCTTCGTCACCGTCATCTTCTATGACCAGGTTAGTCTTCAAGGGACACCACACCAGGCTTCGCGCCTCGTCCCCCACAGCACCTCCTGCTGGGAGAGGCCAGGACTGGAGTAGCTGTGAGCTTCCCCGCATAGCAAGCGTCCCTGCCCTACCCCCACAGCGCCCCCTGTTGAATGAGGAGTGTAGCTGTAAATCCATGTGCCTCTCTCCCTGGGAGGGCTGGGCAGTGCGTCAGGCTCCCCTCTTGTTTCTCAGGTGGTCTCTATCATCATGGACGAGACTCCGATCGAGCAGCTGCGGAACCGGCTGCTGAAGGAGGCGCGCCGGGAGGTGGCACACACCCGGAAGCCGAAGATTGCGCTGCTGCGGGAGGTGTTTGGACGGGGTACGTGACCTGGGCAGGTGGAGAGTGGGCTGGGGCTCCTCTGTGGGGGCAGTTACTGGGGCTGCCCTGAGGGCTCGTATTTCCTGGGGAATTTAGACTAGTGTGAGCCAAGGTGTGACCATAACCTAGATCCCAGGCTGATCCCCCACCAGGACATTTGTACCTGAATGAGCGCCCCCCAGGGGTGACACCAGGGTAACTACACTTGAACAGCCTGTGTGGGCCAGGGCAGGGCCCGGGGCTGAGCCTGTCTGGGCCAGGCCACGCTGTGATGCCCCATGGCTCCCTGCCCACACTGACCTCCCCTCCCCTACTCTCTCCTCTTCTCTTCCAGGCTTCGTGATCTGCTGGTTTTTCCCATGTAACTGCAGCCCCCCATCAAGCGGGGCCCCTGCCTACAGCTACCTGCCCAACTACGATGTGTGACCTCCATGGCCCCTCTGCAGACGCTGCCTCTTCCCCCTCGGGGAGGGGACTTGTCCTGCCGGTGGCTTTGCAGAACTTGCCGCCAAACGGCTCATTTAGGCCTGCCCAGCTGCCCCCTGGTGGCAGCCTGGGGCCAGGGTGCAGCTGCAGCGCCCAGCTCTGCTGGGTCTGCCGTGCCCGGCCCTGCGACTCCTCCTGGGACATAGTGCTCCTGCGAAGCTGAGATCCTGAGCTGTGGAGGGGCACTCTCCAGCCCCCTGCGCCAGACTCCCTGCAGTGCCTGGCTGCCCAGCGGGTCCCAGCGCATGGAGAGCGATCGCTTAGGCAGGGTGGGCCCCGTGCATGACCCTTCCCCTGGATCAGTGTTAGTGCTGGGCGGCTGCCCCCCGAGGCTGCAATCTGACGCCCCCCCTCTCGCCACAACTGCATCTGGATCCTAGCCCCCTCCCTGGAGCTGGGCATCCTGCCCCCGGCTGCCAGCACCTCGCTGCCCGGGGATGGAGCCCGTTGTTCTCTGCTCCTGGCCAGGGAGGGATGGCACCACTTGTACATAGCCCTGTGTGGCATTACCAGCGCGCTTGGCTCTGGGTGCCTGCTCTGTGTGTGTGTCTGTCTGTCTGTCTGTCTGTTTACGGTAGCTGAACTCGCTTGTGTCCAGGCAAATCGGAGCTCCTGTTCTTGGCCCTGGCAGCAGCCTCTGCTGACTCGGAGCCCCCCCCCCCCCACGCCGTCCCCAGGGGGATGGCCTGCTCCATATCACGGGGGCGGGGAAGGGGGCATTGGCACCCCTCGCTGGTGGCCCCCTCCAGCCCAGCAGGCAGTGTTATTATTTATTAGGTGTATTACAATAGCGCCTAGGAGCCCCAATCCTGGACAGGATCCCTGGTGCCAGGGGCTGTACAAACACAGAACAGAAAGATGGTCTCTGCCCCAAGGAGCTCAGTCTGAGACAGGAGCTGGTGCAGACAGATGGAGGAGGCAGCAGCTAGAGCACTGGACTGGGGGAATCTTGGGTAGGTCACTTCCCCCTTTGATGCCTCATTTTCCTCATCTGTAAAATGGGCATAATGATAGCCCTTCCCATTGTAAAGCAGGTGGAGATCTGCTGATGAGAATTGCTAGACAAGAGCTAGGTGGTGTGATAAGGACTGAGGCAGGGCAGTGGGACCGGCAGTGCTCCCCACACGCCAGCAGCATAACCCAAGTGTTTTCTGCAGGCACCACCCCAAAGGGGGTTTGAAGGAGGATGAAGAGGGTGTGGATATGTATGGGAAGCTCCTCCTCCTCCCCCCAAGCAGGAGGGGCAGCCTGGGGGATGCACCAAGGGGCTTGCTTGGCGCTGGAGGCTGGCAGCACGGGCTGATGAGAGGCGGGAGTGACTCCACATCTCCATAGCGTATGGGAGACGCCAGGTGGGTGGGGACAGGCTGGGAAGGGAAGACGAAGAAGGGGGTGCCAGGGAAGGTGCCCAGCGCAGGGACGTGACTCCTCTCGAGGGAGCTGGCGTTGCCATTCCCCAGAGGACATTTGTCCTGCAGTGGCTGGGCCTGGCCCCCTCCCCTGGGGCTGCCTAGGGCAAGTGAGAGCGGGGTTCTTGGCTGCGGGATGCCATGGACCAAGTGGGGAGCCAGCCACACGCCCGGAGGAGCTATGCTGTGCGGCAGGGCCCTGGAGCCGCCTCCCTCATCCCTGGCCGGCAGAGCGGTTCCTGGCTAGCAGTGCCTAGTGCCAGGGGTGCCAGAGTCTCTGCTGGCTGCACGCTGCCCTGTGTGTCTGCCTCGGTGTCCTGTGTGCGAGGCCCCCAGCATGGCTACTGCATCCCAAGGGCCTGGTCTGGCCTCCCCTCTTCCTGGGGGTCTCTCTGGCTCTGGTGTGTGGCATACAGGGGTGCCAGGGAGTGGGTGCCTTGCTGCCCTGGCAATTGCTGGGGGCTGCTGCTGCCGCTCCCGAGTGGCGGCTCTGCCCATGGCCCTGCAGGTGATGAACCTTTTCCAGGGGCTGCCCGGCTGCCCTGCTGCCTCGGTTTCCACTCCAGGCTCCCCTGCCCAGTGGCACGGGCCAGAGCAGGGAGCTGGGACCCTGCCAAGGGAAGGAAGGTCCCTGGAAGATGTGGGCAAGCCAGCCTGGCACTCAGGTGAGGGCAGGGCCTGTGGTGAAGCCTTGCCCAGCTCCCAGCTGCTCCCCCAGGCTGGCCTGGCTTTTCCCAGAGCCCACCTCTTGGTGGGGTGCTGGTGACTCCCCTTGGGCCCTGAGTGCGGGGAGCTCTGGGCTGGGTACACTTGGGCACCATTGCTGGGGACTTAGTGTGCGGCAATCTGCCCTGGCGTAACCGGCCAGGCCCTTGCTCCCCACAGGGTGGGGGTGGGGAGCCAGGGCCCTACAGCGGGGGCGGTTGGTGGTGTAGCCTCGCTCCTGGCTGACCTGCCAGCTCCCTCAGCCCGGCGCATGTTAGCGGGACGCTGTCGGGTTCGGACAGCCCTTTGGCCTGACTCCTGCAAGCTGTGAATAAATCCTGCCTGGGAACTGCTCAAGATGGCTGTGACTCTGTCTGCCTTGTGTAGTGACTGGCAACGGGCTGCCTGTGTGCTCAGTGCTGTACATCCCTGGAACTCGGCCCTGCCCCCTGGTGCCTCACCCTGCCTGGGCTGTCCATGTGCTTGGTGCTGTATGTCCCTAAATTCAGCCCTGCCTGGGCTGTCCATGTGCTCGGTACTGCCCCCGGTACCTCGTTCTGCCTGGGCTGCCCGTGTGCTCGGTGCTGTATATCCCTGGAACTCAGCCCTGCCCCCTGGTGCCTCTTCCTGCCTGGGCTGTCTATGTGCTCAGTGCTGTACATCCCTGGAACTCAGCCCTGCCCCCTGGTGCCTTGCCCTGCCAGGGCTGCCCGTGTGCTCAGTGCTGTACGTCCCTGAACCTGGCCTCTTCATTCCCTCTGCTGGGTGTATTGATCACTCCGATATGCAAGCTGCAGTGGTCAGCCCTTGGGAGCCCTCAGGCCCCACCCAGATAACCCCCTGCCAGGCGCTGGCTGTGATGCCATGTACAGAGGCGGGAGGATGGCAGTGCATCTCCCTGTGTGCCTGGGATTCTGCCCCAGCAGCCTGTGCTCCCCGGGGCTGTGCTTCGAGGACCCTGGCCCTGTGTGTGCCTAGCTTTGGGGGGGAGAGGCTGTAATCAATGCCTCCAGCACCCCTGCTTTCCTTCTTGCACCTGGCAAAGGGTCCAGCTGGGGACCTGGCCTGTGCCTGTACTGTGGGGCCAGGGCTGGGCTGGGAACCCCCCCCTCACCCACCACATCTCCGAGGGGTGCAAGGACCTCCCCAGGGCACCTAGCGCGGGTGGCTGAGCTGGCAGCAGAAGCCTGGGGTCACTTGGGGCAGGTGAGCTGTGCCCCGGCTGGGATCCCCAGGTGGTACTGACCAGAGCTGTATCCTTCCAGGGGGAAAGCAGGCTGTTTGCTGCTGTCCATGGGAGTGTGTCCCAAAAGGGCCTGTGCCCCTATCGCAGCATTGCCCCACTCTGCTGACCCCCACAGGGGACAGGGATGGGGGCTGTGACCCCCCCCAGGTGCATGTGTGGTGGTGGTGGGCTCCCTCTAAATCCAGTGTGGCCCACAGGAGATACACCCTGCCCCCCACTGCAGCTGAGCTGCCTGTAGTGCTGGCAAAGGAGAGAGCGGAGGGGTGATGTTCGGGATGGGCTCCCTGCCAGCCCAGCAGCTCCCGTGTCAGCCCCAGGTCGGTGCAGACAGCAGGAGCCAGCGCCACGTGTGCCCAGCAATCCAGGAAACTGCCCACGCCTGCTTCCCCCTCCCCGGGGAGGGCAGTGCCTGGCCTCAGCAGGAGGAACCACTCCTGCCCGCTGCCCCCAGGCTCCCTCCAGTGTCCAGTGCTGGGTCTTGTCCTGGCCATGAATGTGAGAGCTGCCCTGTGGGCCCAATCCTGCTGGGCCAGCCCCCTGAGCTTCAGTGTGTGCCCCTTGGCACTGGGCGGGGGGAGAGGGGGCGCTAGACAAGCCCTCCTCTCCTGCAGCTTTCCCTGAGCGCCCACATGCTGGCCATAAAGAGGATGGGGGGTGGGGGCAGAGCAGCTGTGGAGGGGTCCTGGCAGGGCTTAGCCCTCTGGCCCAGGATCAGTCCTGGGAGCCAGGACCCCAGCCCTGGGCTAGTAGATCTTGTCCCATCCCCAGGGCTCTTGCTTGGCCTGCAGCCCCAGGGCCGGGCCATACACACACGAGCTGCTCTTTGCCGAGGCCCGGCACGTGCTGGGTTTGCATGCCCAACTATTGCAGGCCCTAGCCCTGGCACGGCGGCTTTGGGCTGGGGCTGCATGGTACCAGTGTGGGAGCCTGTAGGGGCACAGCCTGGCTGCACAATGGAACATCGGCCCTGCCAGAGCCTGGTGCAGGGGGAGCCTGGTGCCCGGTGGGGCAGGACGTGAGTGCCCAAGAGTGCCGGGCCTGTGTGGAGCCGGATGTCTGGGCAAGGCCAGTTCAGCCTGGGTCATGCCCCGTGGAGCCAGCACAGCTGCACTGCGGAGAAGGGGGGATTCGATTCCCAGCTGCCCTCGGGCCCGTGGGGGGAGCAGTAACAGGAGCCGCGTGGGCCTGGCAGCTGGCACAGAGTGAGCCCCTTGGGCGCGGGGGAGGGGCTGGCATCGCTCCCACTGTCATCAAAGGCTGGTGTCAAAGCGGGTCTGGCAGGGAGAGCCGTGGCGGGGAAGCTCCTGCAGCTTCCACCCCCACCGCCATGCAGCCCCCTGGGCTGGACTCCTGGCAGCAGCCAGAGCCCCTGTCTCCGTCCGACAGGGTGAGGGGCTCGATCCCATAGCGCGGCTCCCAGGGAGGGGGGCTGGGTGAGGACACAGCTGGAGGGGGCGGTTTGTCGGCCCCAGCAGAGCCCAGACCCCCTGCCCAGGGCGTTAGCTGAGCTGGAGCGGTGAGCTGAGCTCTCCAGGGGCAGTAGCTGCGTGCTGGATCCCTGGGGGAAACGGCCCGCGGAGGCCCCCTCTGCCCCCGGGCACTGGAGCCCTCCTGGCTGGGGTGGAAGGAGGCTCTGCCAGCTTGATTGGCTGCGGGAAGCTGAGGAGGAGCCAGCGGCCGACACCCAGGCCCAGGGTGGGCAGCCCATGGCCACAGCAAACCGGCTGAGCGGGGTCTGGTCTGCTCCGTCCCCCACCGGGCCTCCAGCGCTGGGCGCCTCGCTGGGACAGGAGCCCAGGGAGTGGGGTGTGTGTGTGTGTCCGTCCCCATCCCACCCGAGCTGACGCTGCCCTGGGCACTTCACTGCCCCACCACAGCCTGTCCTGGGGCGGGAGCGCTGACCTCCCAGAGGGCCAGGAGCAGCCGCAGCCTCCTCAGCTTCTCGGGGCTTAGCGCTTGCCCCTCCGGTGCTGGGCCGCTGGCAGGAGCCAATGACAGGCCAGGACAACGGGTATCATGCTGGGCCTTCTCCAGCCACATCACCCTCCTGGGCTCTGGGGACAGGCACCTGCGGCAAAGGGGCTGGCCTGACACTGGACAGCAGTGAGGATGGGGACGCGCCCAGCTACGCAGCTCCGGCCTCTCCCAGCACGGCGTGTTGTAGAGGTGGGCAGGGGCCCGGGCTGTGGGAGGTCCCAGCTCCGGTCCTGCTCCAGCGTGCTGGGCGCTATTGCTGCCGAGCGCGGCGTGACAGGGCGGAGCGTGGCTCCCGCGGGCCCAATAACCAGGCGTCACTCGAGCGAGGTCTATAAATAATTTGGCAGGTTTTTATTACAAAAAAATAATGACAATAATTAATAGAAAAATGCAACTGGTGCAAACCGGCAGTAGCCGTGCCAGCAGGGACTTGCCCGGGCAACGGCCCTTTGCTTTAAATAGACCTTAAATTATTACCCGCAGTCCCTCCTTTGCTGCGTGGGCAGTCGCTGACCAAATGGGCTGGGGGAGGCTGGCTCTTTGCTCCTGGGCACTGCCAGGCTGCCACGATGCCAGCGCAGCACCAAGACCAGACAGTGCTGGGATCACACGCAGCAAGGCCTGGCCCGCAGCCCCAGAGGGCTCTAACTCAGCCCTCGTATTCCTCTCTGCAGTGAAGGGGGACGCATCCTGCCTGCCCCTCCCAGCCCCCGGGACCAGGCAGTCCTCTGCTGCCCAGCGCGCTAATGAACCCTGTGAGACCCAGCTCTAGTGGGGATTGCCGGGGGACTGAGGTAGAAGCTGATTCAAAATGTGCTTCGTGGCTCGCGCCTGGCGGCACGTGGGGCGAGTTTGCCGAGGCTCAGCCAGGCCGAAGGAAGGTGCTGAGTGATGTACCATGGCCAGTGCCCATGGCCCCGGCCACGAATAAATACCCGAATAAATAGAGACCTGGCACACGCAAGTGTCCCTGCCAAACAGGAACGCCACAGTGGCTCCCAGTGCAGAGTCCCCTTCAAACGGCCAGACGCAGAGCTCTGTTCCACGGAGCCCTGGCCTGGCAGGGGGAGCCCCCAGGGGTAGCCTGAGCTGGGGGCTCCAGCATCTGATTCTGTCTTTGGGACGGGCTCCAGCCCATGGGTCCCTGGTACCAGGGGAAGCTGCACCGGGTGCTGCCACTCCAGCCATGCGCTAAACGGCTAATGCCGGGGGGGTTCCTTGCGGCCGCGCCGGTTCCTCAGGATCTCCAGGATCTGGGCCTTCTGCTTCAGCCACTGCTCTGTCGTCCGCTTCTGCTGCTTGGGCTCGAAGAAGGTGTATTTGAGCCGGGGGGCTTTGTGGTCACTCACCACCAGTGCCTGCAGGGTGAGCGGCTCGTGGAGTGGCCCGCGGCCTGTGATGATCTCCGTGGCCTTGGTGGCCCCGCTGTAGCGCAGTGTCACGCTGCCCGCCAGGCTGACGTCCAGCTCCGAGGGCACCAGGACATAGTTCCCGTTCAGGGCGTAGGTGCCGTCCTGCCTCCGCAGCGCCAGGTAGATGCCATCGCTGGCCGTGGCAGAGCTGCTGCTCTGGCGGATCAGGATGTGGGTGGCCCCAGCTGGGATGGTGACCACGTCATTGTAACCGTAGCTGAAAGGCAGAGATACAGGCATCAGGACGCTGGAGCGAAAGCAAAGGGAGGGACTTGGGGGCTGGCCCCGAGCAGAGCCCTGGAGACGTGGGCTCCGGCGCCCGCTCCAGCACTAGGAGAGTTTGGCATAGCTCCCCCTCATGCCTGCGTCTCAAACCGCCCAGCCCTATGCACCGCCACTGCTCCAGGAGGGGAGAGGACTGGGAGGCTGCAGGCTGGGATTGAGGAGCCCAGAGCTGGGGGGCTGCGGGTCAGGATTGAGGAGCCCAGAGCTGGGGGTGGAGACCCTGTCCCTGCTAGGGCTCTCGCTATTAGCGCCTCGTTACCATAAGCTGGTAATGAGCTGAGCGTGGGGGCCCTGGCATTCCGGTCCTGGAGCCGCTGCTGTGACGCTCGCCCCCTGCCTGCTGTGTGCACACTGCCCCATGCCCAGGCCCTGCCCCGGGGCCAGCCTGCGAGGTGGGGTGGGGACTCACCGGGGCTTGGCGAAGGAGCCGTAGGTCTTGGAGCAGTGGGACCCATCTCCCCCGCACACCATGCACTTGTCAAACTTCTTCTTGGAGCCGATGACGCGGTCGCAGCCGGCGTGGACGCAGCGCCCCTGCACGCAGACCGAGGTGCTGTCGGGGGAGCAGGGCGTCCCATCCGCAACCTGGAGATGGGCACAAAGTCAGTGAGGCCTGGGCCAGTCCTCTCCCACCACGGCTCAGCTCTACAACCTCCCCCCACCCCGTCCCCACAGATGGCTGCATTGCAGGGTCTGGGGAGCCCTCACTCACCCTCGGTTCCAGCACGTAGTAGTAGCCCAGGGCCCGCGACTGGCACGTCAGCTTGCACTGGTCCTTCTCGGCCACTCCGCTGTAGCGGGGCACCCAGTCCATGGGCGCGGGGAAGCCCTTGAACAGGTCTGAGCGGTGGTTGTAGACGGCGCATTGCTGCTCCCGGAAGGTGAGGGCTGGAACGAGACACGGGGCGGGTGCTGGGTGAGTGTGGGGCCGTGCTGGGCCTTGGCTCCTGGGGACTCCCCCCTCCCTGTGCTGGCTTCTGGGACACACTCTCAGAGCCTTGCACAGACTGCCCTGCCTGACCCTTTCCCTGCCCCAGACCCGCCCCCGTGTCCAGCTGGGGCCAGCTCAGCCCACGGGCCCTTCCCAAGGGGTTCTCCCTTTGTCACCCCCGCAGCAGCTGCATCTCTGGCTCAGGAAGGGGAGTCGCTCAGTGCACAACCAGGGGTGCAGGGGCCTCCGAGCTCCAGGATGGTGCTGGCTGGACCCAGCCTGCCCTCAAGGAGGGTCTGTGCTCTAGCTGGCCAGTGGCTCCTGGCTTCTTGGTGCGGGGAGGGGAAATGCTGCCCCCACTGCTGCCCTCACTCACCTGTGCCGTCCGGGCACTCCTGGGTGTTGCAGGAGCGGTACTGGGTGCGCTTGCCTTCACAGTATTTGCCGCCGTTGCGTGGGACGGGCTTGTTGCACTCGCGGGTGGAGAACTGCACGCCCCCGCCGCAGCTCCGCGAGCACTCGCCCCACGGGCCCCAGGGCCCCCAACCGCCGGGGGTGGGAGTCTGCAGGGAGACACAGAGCAGGGTTAGAAATGGGGATGGGGGGAGTCAGAGCCACATGGCTGCCAGGGGGCGCCCTGGGCCCAGGCACCCAGCGCCGTTCTGCAGCTGGGAAGCATAGACTCCATCCCTCCCAGTCCCCAGCCACTCCCCACCTGCCCCGTTCCCTCCACACTCTGCCAGTCCCTGGGCCCCGCCCTCACCCCTCTCCTGGCTCCCCTGTGCCCTGTTCCACCCCCGCAGAGGTAGGCAAGTGCTTTTCCCCCTGCCCCGTCTTGCAGGTGCCCAGAGCCCATGGGTAGCACAGGGCCGGCTCCAGGCACCAGCTTCTCAAGCAGGTGCTTGGGGCGGCCGCTCTGGAGAGGGGAGTGAAGGACCCCGCCTGGGAGTGAAGGACCTCCCGCCAAATTGCCGCTGCAGATCGCGATCGCGGCTTTTTTGTTTTGTTTTGTTTTGGCTGCTTGGGGCGGCCAAAACCCTGGAGCTGGCCCTGGGGTAGCAGGACACTCACGTTGAAGGCCTTCATCTCCACTTTGCTGATGCAGCGTCCATTCATGCAAGCCTTGCCCTGTCCGCAGGCGGTGCCGTCTGCCCAAGGGAAGTGCTTGGTCTGGCACATGAAGTGCCCGTTGATCTTGCCCGTGCACCACAGGGAGGAGCAGGGTGGGTGCAGGTTGGGGCAGTGGCGGGAGTCCGGCCCAAAGGTCAGCTGACACTGCCGGTCTGCGTCATAGTTGCTGCCCGGGAAGGGGGCCGGCAGGCGCAGGGGCTCATGAGGCTTGTCCAGGAGGCAGTGACCTGTGGGGAGGGAGCGGGTTGGCACGTGAGGGGCCTGGGTATCACAGACACAGACAGGCTGGGGCAGAGCTAGCTCGGGGTGCTCGGCGAGGGGGCAGCTGAGACAGGAACACTATGCGGGGCGGGGGGATCATCCCCACACCAGCATGGGCAGCAAAATCTGCCTGGGCAGAGATGTCCCCTCCTTGGGCCAGGACAGGGACCCTGGTACCCCGGGGGCTGGCTCAGCTCCAGCCTGACTGGCAGGGGCTGGCCGAGGGCTGCTGGGCCCAGGGTGGTGGGGGCGGGTCTCAGCCCTGTTCCTAATGCTCAGTTGTTTGCCCCACAAACCAGGATCCCTGCTGGCATGGGCCGGCCAAGGGTCTGACAGGCGAGGGGGGCTGAACTGTAGACTCATAGGGGGAGTGCAGGGTTGGGAGGGCACGGGGCTGCAGGTCAGGATTCAGGGACACTGGCAGAGCTGCTTTGGAGAAACTTGCCCAGTCCTTGCCCACGCTGTGCCTGGCTCTGGCCAGCCCTGTCATGGCTCCGGGCTCCCAGAGGGGTCCTTACCATGGCCGTTGTCCAAGAAGTCTGTGATGAAACGGGCGCTGCAGGGTGACCACAGCTGGTCGGGGTCTACGTAGGACATCACCGGAGCCATCATGTGCCGGGTGCCACTGGAGTTCAGGTCCTCACAGGCCTTGGCGTTGTCATGGAGCATGTTGAACACGTGGCCTGGGAAGGGGGAGATAAAACGGGGTCAGTGTGTGGCATAGGGACCCGGCCTGTGGGGGCTGCCACGGGGAGGGCATGAGAGGGGGGCCCTGGGCTGGGGGGGGCACTGGGCAGCGGGGGCTCTGCAGGGGAATCAAGCAGCTGACGCTGGTGACACTGGGACCCGATCCCACGTGCTGTGCAGGAGAGGGAGAGATGGAGCGGGGAGATCGGTGTGCAGTGGGGAGAGATCGGGGGGTGGGAGTGGAGATGGAGCAGTTGAGCCTGGCCATGCTGGACTCTGATTCTGTGCCTGGCAGGGCTCTGGGCTCTCGCTGCCTCGTGATGCCCGGCCCTGCCCTGCCCCCGGCCGGCAGCACTTACCGAGTTCATGGGCCGCGGTGAAGGCCGACTGCAGCCCGTCATCCTCCACGATGGAGCAGCTGCGGCTGGGGTCGCAGACAGTGCCCACGTCCGCCATGCCCAGCGTGTCGCAGGTGGAGATGCCGCACAGGTTCTGCGGGAGAAAGAAGATGCTGGGGCATGTGGGGCGCTGGGACGGGGAGCCTGCTGTGCGGTCCCAGCCCCTGGGCCTGAGGCACACTGCTCTCTCACGCCAGTGGGGCCAGCCCCACCTCCCCCAACTGTGAGCCAATTCGGGGTACTCAGGGCTAGTGCTGGATTGGCCAAGCAGTCCCTCCATGGGCCCCCTGCCCCATCTGAACCTCTCACCCCCTGAGGGCTGCTGCTGGCACTGGCCATTGCTGATGTGATTTGGGCCCCCCAGAACCCCTATGGCTGGAGACGAGGAGAGTCTGGGAGAGGCGCTGCACTGGGGGGGCTGCACTGGGGAGAGGCTGTCCCAGGGGGCACCGTACCTGCCGGGTAAAGAAGATGGCCGTGTCGAAATGCTCTGAATCTGCGTCGTCCGGCTTGTTGAGTCCCTTTTGCCACTGGCAGAAGTTGCGCAGCATCTGGGCAGCGTTGGCCGTGACCTGCAGCCCGTCCTCGCCGGGCCCCAGCACCACCAGCCGCGTCACCACCAGCGTCACCGGGTTCCGCAGGCTCGCGTGGCGGAAGAACTTGGCGGTAGCGGCCATGACGGTCAGCAGGTAGCGGTTGAGCCCGGTGCCGTGGAACTGGGCCATGTGCTCGTCCGCCACCACCAGCGTCTCCACGTAGCGCGGCACCGAGGCGAACCGCTGTGGGGAGGGAGATGGTCAGAGATGGGGTGGACCTGGTTCATTCTGTGGCAGGTGTTGTGAGAGGGGCTGGGGGGCTAGGACCAGTCACTGTCTCAGCCTGCCCCATTTTATAAAGGGAGAAACTGAGGCACGGAACAGAAAAGGGACTTGCCTGGGGTCATAATGTCTGTGCAGAGTTGGGAATAGCACCCAAACCCCCCACCTCCCCCCTGCTCTGACCACTAGACCCCACTTCTCTCCCAGAGCTGGGAACAGAGCCCAGGCATCCTGACTCCAGCCCCTGCTCCTCAGTCAGCCCCAACCAGAGACTGAACGTGAACTCTGAGCTCTGGCCCAGGGGGCCTCAGCAGGGACAGAAAATGCTGGAGTTTTCAGCTCCTCTGGCGCCAGGTGATGGGCCAGGGGCAGCTGGGAGCCTGTGCCAACCCACCTGTCCCCGGGGCAGCTCCAGCAGTAGGGATGGGGGGGAGGGGAACAGCTGTTTCCATGGCAGCGAGCCACCCCTCCCAGCTGGGTTGGGAGGCAAATGGCCAAGGTAGAAATAAACAAATAACCCAAAGAGAGTTGGAGGGGAGGTGGCTGGCTCAAGGAGGGGACAGGGCTTCCCACAACAGCCTGGCCATGCTACAGGGATGGCAAATAGCCGGGATCCCCCCTCCCCCTAGGGACAGGAAACTAGCCGGGAATCTTACAGGTGCCAACCCTCCAGAATTGTCCTGGAGTCTCCAAGAATTAAAGATTAATCATTAATTAGAGATTATGTCATGTGATGAGACCTCCAGGAATATGTCCAACCAAAGCTGGCAACCCTAGCCAGGATCCCCCTGCCAGCCTGGGACAGGAAACTAGCCAGGATCCCCCACCCCCGGGAAGGGACGGGAAGCTAGCTGGGATCCCCCCTCCCTCCCAGGCAGAAATGGGAAGCTAGCCGGGATCCCCCACCCCCGGGAAGGGACGGGAAGCTAGCCGGGATCCCCCCTCCTTCCCAGGCAGAAACGGGAAACTAGCCAGGATCCCCCACCCCCGGGAAGGGACGGGAAGCTAGCCGGGATCCCCCACCCCCGGGCAGGAATGGGAAACTAGCCAGGATCCCCCACCCCCGGGAAGGGACGGGAAGCTAGCTGGGATCCCCCCTCCCTCCCAGGCAGAAATGGGAAGCTAGCCGGGATCCCCCACCCCCGGGAAGGGACGGGAAGCTAGCCGGGATCCCCCCTCCTTCCCAGGCAGAAACGGGAAACTAGCCAGGATCCCCCACCCCCGGGAAGGGACGGGAAGCTAGCCGGGATCCCCCACCCCCGGGCAGGAATGGGAAACTAGCCAGGATCCCCCACCCCCGGGAAGGGACGGGAAGCTAGCCGGGATCCCCCACCCCCGGGAAGGGACGGGAAGCTAGCCGGGATCCCCCACCCCCGGGCAGGAATGGGAAACTAGCCAGGATCCCCCACCCCCGGGAAGGGACGGGAAGCTAGCTGGGATCCCCCTCCCTCCCAGGCAGAAACGGGAAACTAGCCAGGATCCCCCACCCCCGGGAAGGGACGGGAAGCTAGCCGGGATCCCCCCTCCCTCCCAGGCAGAAACGGGAAACTAGCCAGGATCCCCCACCCCCGGGAAGGGACGGGAAGCTAGCCGGGATCCCCCACCCCCGGGCAGGAATGGGAAACTAGCCAGGATCCCCCACCCCTGGGAAGGAATGGGAAGCTAGCCGGGATCCCCCCACACCCAGGCAAGGACGAGAAGCTAGCCGGGATCTCCCCCCGCCCCCTGGGCAAAGACAGGAAGCTAGCCAGGATCACACCCCCCCCCGCCCCCCAGGCAAGGACGGGAAGCTAGGTGGGATCCCCCCCCCCCCGGCAAGGACGGGAAGCTAGCTGGGATTGCCCCATTCCAGGATTCCCCCTGCAGCAGGAACAGGACTAGGTCACCAGGCCAAAAGCCACAGGCCCGGGAGGAAGCCTCGTCTGGGGCGCATGGCCAGGGGAGGCGGGCCAGTGAGGACACTGCCCTGCCCCTTGTGGATGGTGCCAGCAGCCGCCCCTACCTTTGCTCTCCTTGAGGACGCTGCTGCGGCGCGGGGCTCCCTTCCGCTGGCTGGAGCCGTGCCCAGAGCCTGGGCGCCCACACTACACATGGTGCCATTGGCTTTCTCGGGTATCTTCTTCCTGAGCACGTGGGCACCGGCTCCATCTGCGGCATTGGGTGCCCCCCCATCCAGGGGCTGCACGTGGTACTCGGCACCGTGGTACTGCAGCACCCCCAGCAGCGACACCCCGTCATAGTTCACCGCCGCGACGGAGTCTGGGTCAGAGTTCACCGTGCCGGTGTAGTAGCTCCCTGGCTCGGTCGTCCCGTCAACCGCGGCTGGCTGCCCTCTCCTGCCCAGGTACTGCACAGTCAGCCCCTCCGCCAGGAAGCTGGGGTCCCACTCCAGGTCCAGGACTAGGTCTTCCCCCAAGGTGCGGATGCGGTAGAGAAGCCACTGGCTGGGGCTGCCACCCAGCCCCTCCCCAGACTCGCCCGCCAGGCGCTCCGGAAACACGATTTCCTCCCTGTAGCCACCAGCACCGGCTCGCTCCCCCGATGCCAGCACGAGGTGGCAGCCGGCAGCAATGAGAAGCGTCAGCGTCGCACAGAGTGGGTTTCCCATGGGGGCACAAGGGTAGATGGGGAACAAAATACGATCACAAAAGCTCTGTGATGTTACACTGCCGTGGGGAGGCCCTGGGACTTTCCTTTAACTAGCAACAGCAGCTGTAATTAACAACAAGGACCCGGGGCTCGTGCTCTGGAGATCCGCTCTGTCAACCGCTCTCAGCAGCACCTGGCACAGGGCAGCGCCTAACAGCGGCTCCTAGACGAGCCAGCCATTGGCAAGCGGGCTGTGCGCTCGGGGAGGTTCGCGGCAGATGCTGACCCGGAGCCAGAGGAGGCGCGCGCTGGCTGGCTGGCTGGCTCTTCAAATAGTTTATAAAACGTCTTCTCAGCTCTTTTGTTTCAAGTCCCAGACCTTCCCCGGAATATTCCTTCGGCAAACTGCAGGGTGGGCCAGATCCTGGGGGACTTTGTAGAGTCCCAGCAGGACGAGGCTGACTCTAGTTTTCAAATCTTGGTTGAGAAAAAAAATAGAGAAGGTTTTTCTTCTCCTTTTTGCAAAGAAATAGCAGGAAAAGTTCCCACCGGGAAGAGGTCAAGTTATTCCCTCTAGAAACTGGCTCCCAGTTCACAGCCCTCTCTGCCAATCCCTGCAAACTTGAGATTAGACTTTCTTTCTTTCTCTCGCTCTCTCTCTCTCTTTCGCTCTCTCTCTGCTGAGTTTCTCTGGCTGCTCATCCGCGCGCTAGCCCCTTTTAACAGCTGTCTCCCGAGAGCGGCTCGGCCCCCATTGGCTGTCACATCCCGTGAAGTTGAGTACACGTTTTTGCAATCTCTTCTGTTGCTTGACGCAATTGCCCCTGTCAGAGCTTTAGTCCTTTTATTTTTGTTGTTGTTGTTTTTTTAAATTAAAAATAAAGGAAATTGGGAGGGGGGGTTGGAGGTGGGAACAGAAACGGCTGGCGGCCAGCCCAGCCTTCCAGCATGAAGTTGGCACTTTGCCCTGTTTGCCCGAGTTTTTCTACAATTTGTAGCTTTGTTTGAGGAGTATTTCTCCTCTCTCTCTCTCTCTCTCACACACCCCCTCCATGAGAAGAGAGGCTGGATACTGCGGTGATGGGTGCCCTGCCCAGGACACGCAGCCAGTTGGCTCCAGATTCCTTGGGCTCAGATCCTCCTAGAGACAAATCCAGGTGGCCCCGCCAGCACCAGACGTTCAGAAATCATGAGTCAGGCCACAGAAAATCATGACATCGCAAAAAATAATATCGTAACTGTTGAGTCCTTTCCTCTGCCTCCTGCTTCATGCCCGTGGGCCTCTCTGCAGTCAGAAGGGCTGGAAAGTGACTCTTACTTTAATCCCAAACCACGTGACTCCTGGAGCTGGGGCTTTAAGAAAAACACCAAGTATCACCAGAGTCCCGCTGAGACCAGGAGCATTGGTGGCCCCGATTTCCTGTGCTCCCAGCACTGACTTCACTGCATCAGGACAGGGAGTAGCTCTGGGAGAGCCAAACTCCCTGTCTGACCTGGGCCAGTCCCTGACCCTTCTGCCACAGATTCCTCCTCTGTAGAGGCCAGCGCCTGGCACGGAGCAGGGCTTTTCATCCAGAGATCTCAAAGCCCTTCCTGAAGGTGGGGCAGTGTCACCACCCTCATTGGAGAGGTGGGGAAACTGAGGCATGGAAAGGGGCAGTGACCTACACAAGGGCACAGAGGAACTCAGTGCCAGGGCTTGGAATATAACCCAGGAGTCCTGACTCCCAGGCCGGGCCTCCATCCCAGCAGCTGGGGGCTGAGTTCAGGAGTGCGTGCCGAGCTCTGAGCTGGAGCTGGGCACAGCAGAGCGTGGTGAGTGGGAGGCTTGCTGTGCTGGGAATACAGGAATACAGCAGAGCTGGCTTGGGCAGGGGCAGACCCGGCGCCTGGGGCTGTGCCGTAGGTCCCCTTTGCCACCTGCTTTTTGCCATCGCTGCGCCATGGGAGACCAACACGTACAGAGGGAATTTGGGGCAAAGCCCCATGGAATCGGGCTGGGTGAGGATGGGCCCTCCGAGGGCAGTGAGAACAGGGGAGGGGAGAGGGCTGCCAGCCCCCTGAGGGAGATGGCCTGGCAGCCGGGGGTCCCCCGAGAGCAGGGGTTCCCCCTGTTCCGTCCCCCCAAGCCTGTCCCAGACACTCCACATGTGCTTGGGTCCTTGGGGCTGAAGCTGGCACGTCTGTGACCCCCTCCGTCCCAGGGGGCTGCAGTGGGGCCGGACACCCCTCTGCCAAAGCCTGGCAGGTCAGAGAGGGGCGGTCCCCCGGGGGCACCATGCCCAGGGGGAGTTTGGGCCAGCCGAGCTCAGCCCGGGCTGGGGGCGAATCCCCTCGGTGACAGAGGAGGTTTGGGCTGGCGCAGGCCTTGGCAGCTGGACCCTGCAATTATAGCCCAGAAGCCTCTCCCTGCTGGCCTCCCTTCCCTGCCCCCTCTCTTTCCCCCTTTACCCCCGTCCCGCGCCAAGGCTCTGGGACCGTGCGGCTGTGGCCGAGGGCGGGGGCTGCTGGCGCCGAGCTGCAAACGCAGGCCGAACCGCGCGGTGTCTTGCTTGGCCTTTTGCAGCCTTTGCTTTTTCATTGACACCCCCCCACACACAACATCTTCCTCCTTCCTCCCTCCTGCTCTTGGCTTTTAATTTTCCTTTTGATCTTCCCCGGCAGCCCCACCATCGAGGGCCTTCGTTCTCCTTTCGTTCCCTTGCCCCCCTTCCCCTTCCCCTCCCCCTCACATCTGCTTTCCCTGCACCGCGGCGCTCCTCCAGCCCTCTCCTCCCCCGGCCCGGCGGCGCACTCAGCCCAGAAGACAAAAGGCAGACACGGCTCCAGCCCGCGTCCCTCCCAGCCACACCACACCAGCGCCTCCCATTTGCTCTGGCCAGCGCATTAGCCGCATGCCCTACCCTTGCATTTCTAGGAAAGGCCAGTCACGCCCTCTCGGATCCTCTGCCCCACGCCTGTCCCTCCCTGAGGTGCCTCAGTTTCCCATCTTGCAGGTTGAAATTCCAGTGGACAAATGTCTCTTTAACTCACCTCTCCCCTCCACTGCACCCCACAGTTTGTTGTCTGAGCTCAGGGGCACGCCAGCCTTCATGGCATGCATTCAGGTGGGTTGGACACCTCCACCGCCGCTTTTCCCCACTGCCTCCCCCACTGCTGCGTCCCTCGTCTGGGTCCCCCAGTCACACGGCCACCGCCACCTCGCCCAGCTATCAGCAACCACAGCTCTCGGGTTGGCTGGGTAGAGGCTGCCCCTCGCGCTGCCCTGGGCCAGGTTCCACTGCCAGCCCGGTGCTTAGTGATTGCTCTGGGTAGTGCTGGGGAACTTCACTGTTGGCTGGTGTCTTTTCTGCTTCATCTTTCCTGTCCCCACACAGTATCCCCGTACCCAGGCTGCGTCTACACTTAAACCACTGCATCTCTGCAGCTGCACCATCGACCTAGCTACTGCCTCTCAGAACCCATCCCAAGTGTTTTAGGTGTAGACATGCCCTGCGACTCAGCCCCCCAGACCAGTTTATCAGAGTATGTCCACACTTAAAACACTACAGTGCTGCAGTGTAGACGCTACCTATGCCAATGGGAGCAGTTCTTCCATCGGTGTAGGTAGCCCACCTCCCCGAGAGGCGGTAGCTAGGTTGATGGAAGAATTATTCCATGGACCTATGCTGTCTACATGGGAGCCTTGGTCAGTATAGTTACATCTCTTGGGGATGTGGATTTTTCACACCCCTAGATATACTGACGTAAATTTCTAGCATAGATCAGACCTCGGTGATTTTGTTTTTAGGGGTCACAGACTACTCAGCTTTGCTTATAAACACTCAAGCCCCCCCGCAATCCCACATCCAGCTCTTAGAGACAAGCCGCCCCTTCTCCCTCTCACTTGGGTCACTAATCCAGATTTAGCAGGAAGACTAGGTCATGGTGACCCCTCAGTCAGGGCATAGTAAGAACCATTCTGCTACCCTTTAGTTGTCCAATAGGGATAACAACATTTCATTACCCCGTATCCACGGCTTAAGTGAATTTGAACCCAAAACAGCCAGCATTGAGCACCGTGACAAAGGAGGTGTGTCTATGCAAATAAGGTTGGCTCATGAGGACTTTTCCTCCGGTTCATCAATAGATGGCGTGAGAGAGCTCATTCAGGCCACTGGCTTACAAGTGTCGTGTTCTGTGGGTATGTCTACAGTGCAATGGAAAACCCAAGGCTGGCCGGTGCCAGCTGACTTGGGCTTTGGGGGGCTTGGGCTAAGGGATTATTTCATTGCAGATATTCGTAGCGTCCCAGAGCCCGTGCTTCACACTGAGCCAGAACATCTACACTGCAATTAAACAGCCCCTTAGCCCAAGCCCCACGAGCCTGAGTGAGCTGGTACGGGCCAGTCGCAGGTGTCTATCTACAGTGTAGACATACCTTGAGAGCTCCCGCTCCGGGTCTCAGGCTCACGCCTTCACTTCGCAGGGGTGGGATCCTTGATTCACCCACTCTCAGCCCTGGCCCTGGGCTCCAGCCCCCCATGGTTACCCAGCAGGCCTGATGGGGTCCGGCCCCTGTTGGGAGCTCTGCCCAGAGTGACCCCACCCAGACTTCTTGACCCAAAGCAGTGCAGGATCATAGAATCATAGAATCATAGAATATCAGAGTTGGAAGGGACCTCAAGAGGTCATCTAGTCCAACCCCCTGCTCAAAGCAGGACCACTTCCCAGCTAAATCATCCCAGCCAGGGCTTTGTCAAGCCGGGCCTTAAAAACCTCCAAGGAAGGAGACTCCACCACCTCCCTAGGTAACGCATTCCAGTGTTTCACCACCCTCCTAGTGAAATAGTTTTTCCTGATATCCAACCTGGACTTCCCCCACCGCAACTTGAGACCATTGCTCCTTGTTCTGTCATCTGCCACCACTGAGAACAGCCGAGCTCCATCCTCTTTGGAACCCCCCTTCAGGTAGTTGAAGGCTGCTATCAAATCCCCCCTCATTCTTCTCTTCTGGAGACTAAACAATCCCAGTTCTCTCAGCCTCTCCTCATAAGTCATATGCTCCAGACCCCTAATCATTTTTGTTGCCCTCCGCTGGACTCTTTCCAATTTTTCCACATCCTGAACCATGGGAACCCGTCCTAGCACGAGAGACGGGATTGAAACAACAGTCCGTCTGCTTGTGCTTCACTTAAAGGCTCAGGCAGGCCTGGCTTACCACCAGCCAAGCCGCTCCCCCACGGCCTCTGCCTCAGTGTCCCCAGTAACCGTCCGACTGCTCAAGAGAGTGTCTGTGTCTTCAGACCCCTCTGAAGTGTCTGATCCCGCCCCCCCCCCTGGGGAAACTTGTCCGGCAGGTCCAGGAGGGGCAAGCGGGGAATCAAATTGAACGTCTTTCTCTCCAGTTTCCCCAGGTGTTGGCCAGGAGATGTGTCAGCACCTGCCCAAGTGCTCATGGAATATGCAGCAAGGAGCGAACTGAGCCAGCGATGGCAGCTGCACGGGGAGCAAATTGTGTGTGTGTCGCTGTTTGTATGGGGTTGTGTGTGTGTGTGTGTGGGGATTGTATATATAGGGAAGGGTTGTGTGTGTGTGTGTGTGGATAAGAGTTATGTGTGTGTGAGCAGGGAGTTGTGTGTGAGGAAGGGTTTGTGGTCTGTGATGGCTGGAGTTGTGGGTGGTGGTTGTGTGTGGAGGGAAGTGTGTGTGCACGTGGGTGGGTAGGAGTCATGGGGGGTTGTGTGTGTGTGTGTGCAGGGAAGGGTTTTGTGTGTGCTCGGGGGTAGAAGGTGTGTGCGGGGAAGGGTTTGTGTGTGTGTGTGTGTGTGTGTGTGTGTGTGTGTGTGTGTGATCCCCCTAGTGGTTCCCCAGAGAGAGGATCCTGGCCCTTCTCCTTGTTCTTGCCCTGGGCGGGTCTCCCCTCTGCGAGTGGCTGTGGGTTAGTCCCTGAAGTTCGGGGGTTTAGTCCCAGGGGTTGGGGGTGTTTTGTGACAATTGCTGCCTGGCCCCTGGCCCCATGGCAGGGCTGGCAGCATGGACCGTAGCTCTGCTCTGGTGCCGGGGAGACCCCTCGAGTATGTCTACACGGCAATCAGACCCCCGCACCACCCTGTGCCAGCTGACTCGGGCTCAGGGGCTGTTTAATTCCGGTGTAGCCGTTTGGGCTGGGTTCTAGGACCCTGCGAAGGGGGGGGCGGGGCGGGTCCCAAACGTCTGCACTGTAGTTAAACAGCCCCATAGCCCAAGCCCCTTAGCCCGAGTCACCTGGCCCGGGCCGGCGCGGGCGTCTGACTGCGGGGCAGACGGACCCTAGAGGCCGGAGCCGGGTGCTGCGGCAGGAAGGCCTGGTTCCGCTCCCAGCGAGGCCAGCTGATTGCTGATGGCCGGCGGCCAGGCATCGCTTCCGCCCCTCCCCCCATTGTTGCCTCTTGCTCCATGAAAGGGAGGACGGGAAAGCGTGACTCAGTCATGGGAGCGGACGGGCCCAGCACCTGAGCCCTGACCCACGCCAATGAGTCCATCTCTGTGGGAGGGGGTCAGGACCAGCAGCTCCTTTTACTCATGGGAAAAACACCCTGCCCAGCTGTCATCCAATCCTCAGCTGGATCGCCCACGTCCCAGGGAGCAGGTCAGTCCTTCCCCCAGGGGTAGCGGTGCAGAGGGGACGATCCAGTCACACACCGAGCGCATCAAATATTCCAGACAATTCCCCAATTCGCCACGCTGCAAGGCCATGGGAATAGAGCCCAGGAGTCCTGACACCCAGCCCCCCTGCTCTAACCATTAGACCACACTACCCTCCCAGCGCCAGGAATAGGACCCTGGATCCTGACTCCAAGCCCTAACAGCTGTCCAGCTTCGCCTCTTGGCAGCAGGAGGTGTGAACTGGACAGACCCACTGACCTCGTCCTGCCATGTTTTTCCTTCCAATAGTTCCAGAGAACTCGGCGTAAGAGCTGCCTGTGGGCCAGGCTGTGTCCTCGGTGCTGAGCGCCCAGCGCTGCCACCCACACTGCAGAGTAGACACAGCCCTGAGCCCATTGCTACTTCCTGCTTTGCAGGAGCTGGGCCTGCAGATGGGCTTATCTATCTATCTATCTATCTATCTATCTATCTATCTATCTATCTATCTATCTATCTATCTATCTATCTATCTATCTCCATAGCCCGGATCTAGCCAGGCATCCCTGGCACCACACCCCCTTTACTGTAGAGTCAGGCATGACACCCCTGCCCCCCCAGCACCTACTGCAGTGGATCTGGAGGCTTTGCAATCTGGGCCTGCCCTGGGATCTGCATTTTGCCAATGGCCCCTGTCTCTCTAGGGCAGGTTGAACAGAGTCCTTGCTCTGCCCTCAGGACAGGCTGGCGCAGTGCCATTGAAAGGCTGAACGGGGGAGGGAACCATGTGTGGCCAGTTCCAGGCCCTGTCAGCGTGCTGGAGTCCCAGCGAGGCAGAGCAGAGCAGGCCGCATGGGTCCAGGGCAGGCCAGCTCCAGGCCCAGCTGCTGGTCATCCAGCCCATGGTGCATTGGGCCTGGCTGGTGCAGAGACCCCTCCACAGACTATGGGCCAAGGGAATGCTGCTGTGATGGCACCCAGAGCCTGCTGGGCTGGGGCACTGGTGCCAGGTGCTTTCAGTGACCAGGCCCCTGGCTGGGGATCAAGCCTAACCCTAACCCTAGACAAATTAGAGGATTGGGCCAAAAGAAATCTGATGAGGTTCAACAAGGACACGTGCAGAGTTCCATGCACTGCTTATCCCAGGCACTGCTACAGACTAGGGACCGAGTGGCTAAGCAGCAGTTCTGCAGAAAAGGACCTAGGAGTTACAGTGGACGAGAAGCTGGATATGAATCAACAGTGTGCCCTTGTTGCCCAGAAGGCTAACGGCATATTGGGCTGTATAAGTAGAGGCATTGCCAGCAGATGGAGGGACGTGATCATTCCCCTCTATTCGACATTGGTGAGGCCTTATCTGGAGTACTGTGTCCAGTTTTGGGCCCCACACTACAAGAAGGATGTGGAAAAGTTGGAAAGAGTCCAGCGGAGGGCAACAAAAATGATTAGGGGGCTGGAGCACATGATTTATGAGGAGAGGCTGTGGGAACTGGGATTATTTAGTCTGCAGAAGAGAAGAATGAGGGGGGATTTGATAGCTGCTTTCAACTACCTGAAGGGGGGTTCCAAAGAGGATGGATCTAGGCTGTTCTCAATGGTAGCAGATGACAGAACAAGGAGTAATAGTCTCAAGTTGCAGTGGGGGAGGTCTAGGTTGGATATTAGGAAACACTTTTTCATTAGGAGGGTGGTGAAGCACTGGAATGGTTACCTAGGGAGGTGGTGGAATCTCCTTCCTTAGAGGTTTTTAAGGTCAGGCTTGACAAAGCCCTGGCTGGGATGATTTAGTTGGGGATTGGTCCTGCTTTGAGCAGGACTAGATGACCTCTGGAGATCCCTTCAAACCCTGATATTCTCTGATTCTATGCGCTGGCCGAGCTCTCCCATCTCCCAGGGCTCAGTGCACAAGGCATCACATTGGTCAGGCTCCCGAATGGCCACCGGGGCAGCTCGAGGGCAGCACAGATGAGGGGGTGATGGTCAGGAGATGAAGGTGGGGCTGATGTCACCCTGCTCAGCGCAGGGGACGGATGCACTGATTCAACCTGCTTCCAGGGTGTGTGATTGGCCCCCCCAGGGTGACCCCAAACTGGCTCCCTCCCGATCTAGCTGGGACCAGAATTCAGCTCTAGGCATTTCGGACTCCATCTCAGCTCGCCAACTGGCTCCTCTGCCTGGCTGCTTCTGGCCTGGCCTGCAGGGCGGCGCCTCCCTGTAGGGGCAGCTGGAGGGAAGGGCTCCTTGCTGGGGGAGGTGCTGGGTACAGGGCGGCTGCGTGTCCACAGGCCTCGCTCCATCCAGCTACCACATGCTTATTTAATTACCGCCAGCAATGCCTTGTGCCGGCCAAGAACAATAGAGCCGGCCTCAGCGGCGCTGCAGCCCGTGATATATTAGCCAGGGCAGCCAAGCATGCACCGGGCCATGGAAATCCCGGCACGGGGGCCGTAAATCCTTCTTCCGCCCAGGGGAGGGGACGGTGCAGAACAGAGACTGATGCTGCGCGGGGTCCTGGGTGCTGTTGGCATGGGACGGTGACCAAGGGAAACACAGACTCTGCAGGCTGTGGGGGAGGGGACTTACCTTTCTACTGCTGGGGAATGCTCCTGGGACAAGCCAGGTGGGCAGGGTTTGCAGGGGCTGGGTGCGGGGGCGCACCACCCGGAGGCTGCAGGGAGGTAAGGACTGGAGGCAGGCCCCTGCCTGCCTGGAGTGAAGCCCTAAGACCTGGTACCTCCCAGTGCCACAGATCCCGTCTGGATGGCACTGGCACCATGCCCATTCCAGCACAGCCTGCTCCCAGCCTAGCTCAGAGGAGCTGGTCCTGAACCCATCCTTGTTCCAGAGTCCTGGCCGGGACCTGCCTGGGACAAAGGGAAGCTAAAGTTCAGCTCCCAGACCCAGATTTGGGCCCCTGAAGAGCCAGCTGGTTCCCAGGGCTCTGAGCGCCCACAGCTCCCCTTGGGTCCCTGGAAACTGAGGTGCTCAGCACCCCTGGAAACCAGCCATTTACTGAGGTGTTTAGATGCTGTGTCTCTGCCCAGAATCGTAGTGCCAGGACTAGTGATCAGTGCTGATGGGTTAGAACATGGGCTGGGTCTAACACCACGTCCCAATGTGTCTGTCCTGACTAGAAGGGCCTGGGAACCGCCAACAGGTGCAACATTGTTGCTACTAATGTTCTAGTCTGCAGCTAATTGTTGACTGTATTTCAGTTTGACGCTGGGTCTAGTTTTTCCACCTCCCTCCCGAGTGACTGACTCAAGCTGTTTGGGTTACTAGCCCCTGGCCCCGGGAGACCCCCTGCTGCATCTTACAACAGCCAGTCATTGCTAATGGGGTCCAAGGAGATGTTTGTTGCTTCCACAGACCCTGCTCCCCATGGCTGCGGAGCCCTGGAAGCCCTGTCCACCATCTGGGCACAGTGGGCGGGGCTCTCGCAGGAACCAGGCTCCGCTCTCAGATGTCTCCTGTGAAGGGCAGGAAGCTGAGAGCTTGGGGGAGGTGGGGACAGCGACTGGCCCTCCCAGCTGCCAGCCCCACCCGCTCTTCAGCCAGGCTGGAGCCCTGCGGACAGGCAGCAAGGCTGAGCCCCACGGCTGTGCTCCCTGTGGTGACTGTCAGCTCAGCGCTTGCCTTGCCAGGAGATCTGGGCTCTATTCCTGGCTCTGCCCTGAGTTGCTGGGCGACCCAGGGCAGGTCCCTTCCCTTCTCTGCCTCCATTTCCCCTCCTGCCCATGGTCCATTAGACCGAGAGCTCTTTGGGGCAGGAACGTCTCTCACTCTGTGTCTGGGTATCACCCGGCACCCCGGAGCTGGGTCAGGGCCAGTGTAGTGCCCGGCACGATGGGGCTCTGACCTTGGTCGGGGTTTGCGCAGCAGTGGGACCCTGAGCTGGATGCAGCCCCCTATCTTGTAAATGACAGGTTTCAGAGTAGCAGCTGTGTTAGTCTGTATCCGCAAAAAGAACAGGAGTACTTGTGGCACGTGACTCATGCTCTTGAGTCCCAAATGCATGACCTTGCCTTTGGCTGAGTTAATAAGCACGTCGTTCTAGTGTTCACCCAGCTTGCCAAGTGCTCCAGATCCCCGGGTCAAGTCCTCGGCGTTCTTCACTACTCCACCACTCCGGGTCATCTGCACAAGTTACCAGCAATGATTTTATTTCCTTCCAGATCAGTGCTCAGGCTGTCAAGGAGCATTGGGCTGGAACAGAGCCCCGTGGAAACACCCCCCCGCAGGGCCAGCTGCTCCATCCACAGATATCGTTTGAGAAGATCTAGCACTTAGCCAGTTTTTAATGCATTTAATAGGGGTTATGCTGATTTTGTACAGTGTTAACTTTTTAATTTTAATGTCACGTGGAACTGTATCAAACGCCTGATGGCTTTCTGCCAGCACAGTTACCTGTCACCCAAACTTGTCATCCCAGCAAACAAAGCTCCCCCTTTTATTTGAAGAGACCTGTCTCCCAGAAACCCAGTTGAATAGCATTAATTATGCTGCTGTTCTTTACATAGGTGCAAGGAAGGATGGCCCAGTGGTTAGGGTGCTAGCCTGTGACTTGGGGGAGCCGAGTTCAGTCTGACTCCTTGTGTTGCTTAACATCTCAGGGCCCCAGTCTCCCCCTCATACAGTGAGGCTCAGAACCCTGCCCTGCCTCACAGGCGCTGTAAGGAGAAAACCACCGACTGTGAAGCACTTTGAGCATTACCGGTGACAAGCGCTGTGTCATAGCTAGGGACCCGATTATCCAGACTGCGGGACCATGGCAGCACCGGCCACCGACATTCTCCCAGTGTTGTACTGAAGTGGGCAACCACATTATACCACTTGTGAAACAATCTCACAGAGGAACTCGCAGGCTACACTGGGACTAGAACCAGCCTGGCTCTACACACCTTCCCGAAGCCACGGCTAGAACCTGGGAGGCCTGACTCCCACTTTCCTAGCCATTAGCTACGCAGTGGACAGGGCAGGACACTGGACACCAGACCTAGGGAATTGTTACAAGGCAATTGGATTATTATTATTATTGCCTTAAAATGTGACCTACAAGCCAGGCTGGGGACCCCATGCAGCACAGCTGATGCCCCTCAATGCCCTCTCACAGCCCCCAAGCCCGCTGGTCCAGACAGGGGCCCTGCACAGCTCCTCCGACACGCCTCACCCCTAGCACACAGCAGGGGTGTCTCTGGAGCAGAGTGGCACTGGGCAATGGGGTCAGGCTGGGTGCTGGGCTCCAGGTCGCCGAGTGGCCAGGCGGGACTTCGCAGAGTCACTCCCAACTCATTGCACTGGTGAGCAGAGCTGGGCGCGAAGGCTGGTCTGCAGGGGACACCTAGCCCTGTTCTCCCGGCCGCTTCAGGATGCACAAGCCGGTTCCGTCCCTCCTGCTCCCTTCCCGTCACTCGCTGTGTCACAGCCCAGGCGAATCACTGCCAGTCCCAAGCGGTGGGGCATCCTCTCCCAGCCCTGCCCAGGGGCCATGAGCAGTTCCCCTTCCTGGCCCCCACCCCACCCCGCCGGCCCAGGGACAAGCTGAGCACTGGAGGGAGGAAGCCCTGGAGTGGAGCTGGAAGCTGGGAATTTCCTGCTAGTGAGTTAGTTTCCTCATCCTCTCCCATAACCGGGCCTGAGCCGTCTCTGACCCTGGGGAGCTGTCAGCAGGGCGGACACCCGGTGGAAATGGATGGATAATCTCCACATCCTCTCCTTGCCCCCCACCTCCAGCTTTTCTGCTCCCCCCTCCCTGCTTTCCACCCCTCCTGCCCCCACCCCTCCACCCCTCCTACTCCCCATCACTCTGCTCCCCACCCCCTCCCTGCCCCCCATTCCCTGCTTCCCATCACTCCTGCTCCCCACCACTTAGCCCTCCTGCTCCTCACTCTCCTCCACCTCTCCCTGCCCCTACTCCTCAGCTCTTCTACTTCCCACCCCCCTGCCCTCCACCCCCTCCACCTCTCACTGCCCCTCACCCCCAGCCCTCCTGCTGTCCACCCCTCCTGGCTGCCCCACCCCTCTTGCTCCCTTGCCCTCTTGCTCCTTCGCCCCCTCCATGTCACTCCCCGCTGTCAGTGCAGAGCACGGCTGAGGACTCCAGGCCCAGCACCCCAGACTGTGATTGTCTCACGCCCAAGGTCTCCAGGACAGCTCAGCCCTCCCCAGACTCCCCAGGGTCAGAGCCATGCTGGGCGCGGGTCCCTCTGGCTGCCCCCTCCCCCGCACAGCATGGGGGGCTCAGAGGGCACTGGCAGTATTGTTGGGGGAGGGGAGGGGAGGCCCTACAGGCCCAGCAGCGAGGCGAGGCAGCAGGGGGCTTGGCTGGGCCTGGTTGCACCGCAGGGCGGCTCTCACAGGTTGGCAGTCCCAAGGAGCTGGCTCTCAGCAGCGGGGCGGCGGCGGGGGGGGGGGGGGGGGGAGAATGAGGCCGTGTCAGGAGGAGATGTCTCTGCACCCGGGGCCAGGAAAGGACAAACAAACCCGTGTCACAGAATGAGAACAAAGGAGGGTGACGAGCACCCACAACAAAGGGCCTCAGTGCCCCTGGCACCGTGGGGTCACTGAGCCAATGGTGCCGCCCCCTGGGCAGGGCCAGCACATAGCAGCCTTGCTGTCAGCTGGATTGCCAAAGGCGCTGGGACCCCACCCCGACAACCACGGTCCCCCCCGGCTGCAACAGACCAGAGCAAGGCCCCCCACCCATATCCTCCCACTGCCCCAGACCCTCTCAGGCCCCCACCCCATATCCCTGCTGCCCCAGAACAAGGCCCCCCACCCCATATCTCCCTGCTGCACCAGACCAGAGCAATACCCCCACCCTTATCCCCCCACTGCCCCAGAGCAGAGCAGTGCTCCCCCACACCCCATATCCCTCCGCTGCCCCAGACCAGACCCTCTCGGGGCCGCCGCCATATCCCCACTGCCCCAGAGCAGAGCCCCCCACCCCATATCTCCCTGCTGCACCAGACCAGAGCAATACCCCCACCCTTATCCCCCCACTGCCCCAGAGCAGAGCAGTGCTCCCCAACCCCATATCTCCTGGCTGCACCAGACCAGACCCTGGCGGGCCCCCATTGTGTCCCAGCTGCCCCTCCCCTCAGGGTCCTGCCTGAGCCTGCGTCTCAGGCATCTCCTCTGCCCGGGGCCAGCAGCTGTGTGGCTGTTTGGGCCTCTCTTCATCAGGGGGTGGCAGGACTCTCGCCCCAGGACCCCAACCCAGCCCCCTACTCCTGGTGCTTGGCCCAGGAGGGTTTCCCAGGGACACGCTCTGACCAGTGGCTGGCACCTGGTCAAGCTGATCTCTGGCTGCCAGGGCTGGGAGGAGCTACCAGGGGACAGGCCTTATGAGTCTGTGCCCGGTGCCACTATCCCTTCACCTCACTGCCTAGCGCCCCATCCTGACAGCTCCTGGAGCCCAGCCCCACGGAATCCAGGCCTCTCGCCGGGGTGCCCTGTGTCCCACCACCCATGGGAGTGGAGTCAGAGGGTCCCTGGTCCCTGTTGTTGCTAGAGCACCTGGTGACCAGGGACCGTGGGGAGCCTCAGCATCGCACAGGGCTCAGCGAAGTCCCACCAGTGCCCCATGGCGTGGCAGGTTCTCCCGACGTGACACCCCCCACCCAGCCTCCTGTCAGCAGGGTTATTGTCCAAACATCAGCAAATCACCAAACAAAGCCCAGGCCCTCAGCCCCCGCTTGTCCTAGGGGTTCACGGCCTCCCCGTCAGGGGTCTCTGGTCATCCTGCTTCGGGCAGCTTCCCAGGCCCAGCCTCTCCCTTCTCGGCCAGTCCTCACTCAGCAGCTGCATCGCTCTTCTGGAACAGCAGCTCCAGGGCAACCTTCCCAGGCACCTGGTCTGTTGCCCATCTTAGAGTAGCTCCATCTAGATTGTATTTCCCTAGTTTGTTTATGAGGCGGTCATGCGAGACAGTATCAAAAGCCTTACTAAAGTCAAGATATACCATGTCTACCACTTCCCCCCATCCACAAGGCTTGTTACCCTGTCAAAGAAAGCTATCAGGTTGGTTTGACACGATTTGTTCTTGACAAATCCATGCTGACTCTTACTTATCACCTTATTATCTTCTAGGTGTTTGCAGATTGATTGCTTAATTATTTGCTCCATTATCTTTCCGGGTACAGAAGTTAAGCTGACTGGTCTGTAATTCCCACGTTGTCTTCATTCCCCTCTTTATAGATGGGCACTATATTTGCCCTTTTCCAGTCCTCTGGAATCTCTCCCGTCTTCCATGACTTTTAGAAGATAATCACTAATGGCTCCGATATCTCCTCAGTCAGCTCCTTGAGTATTCTAGGGTGGATTTCATCATCATAAATGGTCCCATTGCCACTGTTTGGGGGATGGGGGGGCCAACCACATGAGGAACATTAAAGACTCGCTCAGTGATGGGGAACATCACGCATGGAGCTGCACAAAACTTTACTTCCCCCCCAAAAGTCAATGAATGCCCCCTACCTTTTGTGGCCCTAGTATTGCCTCATATCCTGCTGCTCTCCTGCAGGAAGCCCTCACTCAGGACTGGGGGGTGCAGAGGGAGATGATGATCTGAACTCTGCCTTGCTCCTGGTCGAAAGCAGCAGCTGTGCCCAGCGCAGGAAGGAAAACCCTGGGGAAATGAGAAGGAGGTGCTGGTGGAAGCTGAGTGACCTGGGCAGTACAGCTCCAAGCAGTTGCCAGGGGAGCTGACGTACAGCCATGGCAGAGGGGGTGTATTGAAGTGGTTCCCCAAAACAAGGTGCACCCCAGGGCAGCAGGAAGAGGTGGGGGATGGAGGGCTGAGCCAGGGCAGTGGGGTGAGGTGGGAAGGGGCAGAGAAGCTTACCTGACAGGGGAGCCCCTGCTGCCCAGGGTGGACTGACATCTGGAACCTCACCCGCCATGGCTGACAGCGATTTTTACGTAAAATGAAGCCTGGCTCATGATCTCAGGCTAGAACTCGTGAGTGTCAGGATTTGTTTTTTCAGCCGTGGCTGACATTCGAGAGTTCTCTGGCAAACTCCCGAGCAAGGCTTCCTTTTACTTAGAAATCACGTCTCTCACAATGAATTCGCCAGAGTTGGCATGTCTGAACTAGTGAGCCAGGAAACTGCCTGCCATTGTTGGTTCCTGCGGTGTTCAGGGAAACAGGACTTTGTGCATTCTTTGTAAATAAACAGCACTTTGCACCCAAGCAATACCTGACTCGTTGCATCAATGTCTCCTCCTACCAGAAAAGGCTCAGCAAGGGCCTGGAGATTGGCTAATACTCGGCCTAAAGGACACCGCATTGTTCTGCTTCTCCCATACAGCTCCTCATTGAGCGTGAGCACAAAGGGACTCTGTGATCTGCTCGCGTGGCCACAGGCCAGCGCCAGCCAGGTGCCTGAGGAAAGTCTCCGAAGGCCTGGTAGGGTCGGGCTCTGTCTGCGCTAGCAAGTGCTGGCGGATCCAGCCCCAAAGAGCTGTCAGTAGCCAGAAGAATTCCCAGCACTCTTCCGATGGCCCCAGCTCCGAGCAAATATCCCAGCTCCTCGTCCCATGGTTCTGTCCCAACCACCATGGCGCAAGAGAGGGCGGGACCCACACGCTTCACAGCTGCACTGGTCCTCCCAGTGCAGTCCCACAATGCATCTGCTTGCTGGCCAGACAGCACTCTAGACCAGTGGTTCTCAACCAGGGGTCCGGGGTCCCCTGGAGGGGGCTACGAACAGGTTTCAGGGGGTCCACCAAGCAGGACCAGTGTTAGACTAGCTGAGGCCCAGGGCAGAAAACCTAAGCTCTGCCGTGCAGGGCTGAAGCCTGGGACTGAAGCCAGCTGGGGCTGAAGCAGAAGCCTGAGCAACTTAGCTTCATGGGGGGGGGCCTGTGGTGTGGGGCCCCAGGCAATTGCCCTGCTTGCTACCCCCCAACACCGACCCTGGCTTTTATATGCAGAAAACAGTTGTTGTGGCACAGGTGGGCCGGGGAGTTTTATAGCGCGTTGGGGGGGATCTAAGAAAGAAAAAGGTGGAGAGCCCCTGCTCTAGATCAGGCTCCTTCACACTCCCACTGCACGGGGCGTCCCGGAATAACGGGCCCCTCCCCTGTAGACACTGCAGGAGGCGCTGTGTGTGTTGCTAGTGACATATTGCTGTATACTGCCTAGTCCCTCAGTCCGTGGCAGATTCTCCCACTAGCTTCTGCTTCAGGGATCTGTGCCGGGAGTGGCAGAGCTGGTATGTGGGGCGGCCCATGCTGCACTGGCGCTGTGACGGTGCGGAGGGTAGTGTGTGCACCAGGCAGGCTGGCTCGTGCGGGAGAGTGCACGCCGGCTCTTGGAGCAGTGCAGGACATGGCTTAAGCTGTGGGGAGGGGCCTTGCCAACCCCAGCCTGCGCTGTGGGGCTGTAGAGCACCTGCCTAGAGCTCTCGCCAGCCCCTCCCAGCCGGAAATATTGTCAGCTGTGAAACTACAGCCCAAACTGTGGGGTAGATGGGGCTTGAAGCCCACAGAAACCCAGGTGTAGCAGCGTCCCAGCCACCTGGCTGCTTGGGCTGCGGGACAGACATACGTTACTAGTCAAAGTCCTGGATTTCCAGTCTGCCCCTGCCGGCTGACCTGCTGCACCCCCCGGCCCCAGGGTTCCAGCATCTCGCCCAGCTCTAATGGCCGGGCTAGTATGCATGTGATGGCATTGCACAGCTGCCTCCTGCTGGGCAATTGGTACATGACATCGTGTCACCCCTCTTCGCAAGTGTCCCTCAGTCTGGGGGCGCCTCTTGTTTTCAACTCAAAGCTCCCTGCAGTTCCCACCAATCTCACCCTCACCCCCTTTTCTGACTGAGCGTTATTTGCATCGGAAAGGCCAAATGCTGGAGCCGAGGCCCGAGCGCCATTTGCTACAGCGGTCGCAGCTTCCGTCCTCATTTAGCGGACGCTGTGTCCCAGGCATGGCCCGGGCCGTCCAGGATGTGCCTGTGTCCTTGAGTAACATCCCATTGCAGGACCATGCCTCTGCACAGCGTCCGCATTGCCACATGCCACTGTGCTGCTGTGCAAGCTCATTGCCCCACCAGGGGATGTCACTGCACCGCAGGGTGATGTCATCGTCTAACCCACTACTCAGCACGTGCCGTGTGTCCCCTGCGGTGCCCACACCACCCAGGAAGTGACTGGTGCAATTCGCAGGTGACTCTTTAGCTCAAGCTGAAAAGACGCCTGCTTTTAGCTCTCCAGGTGGCCGGTTCAGTCCCTGCTGGGTCAGCCAAGGGGGTGGCGAGTGCAACAGCATGGCTGGGTGATGTCGCTGCAGCTTTGAGTGACGTCATTGTGCTGCTGAGTGATCTCATTACAAGGCTTGGTGAGATCACTGCGGCACTGAGTGATGTCATTACAAGGCTTGGTGAGGTCAGTGCAGCACTGAGTGATGTCATTACAAGGCTTGGTGAGGTCAGTGCAGCACTGAGTGATGTCATTACAAGGCTTGGTGAGGGCACTGAATGGCGTCCTACCCTGCTGAGTGAGTCATTGTGTGATGTTGTCACTACATAAAGACCCATTTTTCTCCAGGAAATACCTGTGGAAGGTGAGCCCTGCCCTACCCCTGGCTGCTGTCCAGCAGGGTGGCACTCTGGGGTTTCTCAAAAGGCCCGTCACTGTCTGATAGGTTGATGTCATGGTTCTTCGGCTTTCTCTCTACTTCTGAGTGTCTTTAGCTCACCAAACCCCTACCAGCCCTGCCGGGGGGCTCTCAGCTGGGACTGGCTCAGCGTGACCCCTACCAGCCCTGCCGGGGTGGAGCTTTCAGCTGGGACCGGCTCAGCCCCTACCAGCTCTACCAGGGGGCTCTCAGCTTGGACTGGCTTAGCGTGACCTCTACCAGCTCTGCCAGGGCGGGGCTCTAAGCTGGGGCCGCTCAGCGTGGCCCCTACCAGCCTGGCCAGGGGGCAGGTCCCATCCCAGACTGGCTCAGCTTGTTTTCTTTCCCTCTGTCCCGTTCTCGAGCATCTGTCACTTGGATCACCACAAAGAGGAGTTAATCTCAAGCCCCCCTAGGCCCACAAGGAGGTTTGGACTGGGTGGGTGTAGAGGGCTTTTGCTGAGGCTTGTTTTGTATGGGTGTGTGTGCGGGGAGGTGGCCCATAGGCACTGACTTTTGTTTTTGCGGGTGGGTGCTTTTGAAGAGATGTGTGTGTGTTTGGGTGGGGAGGGGCACTTTGCCAGTTTTGCGGGGGGAGGCTATTTTCAGCATAGTTATACACACCTTTCACATTCTAGTTACTGAATGTGGCTATCTTATTCACACGTAGTTCCCTGATATGGTCTTGATCAGGGCCGTCCCTACCAATTATGGTGCCCTACGCAGCCCGAGCACCTGCTTCCCGCTCCGCCCCCGTGAAAGGTCTGTGGTGCGCTCAAGGCGTGCGGGGCCGCGGAAGCCCAGAGTGGCCCAGGGGATTAGCGAGGGGGCCTGGCGCTGAGAGCAGGAAGTGGAACCGGCCCCAGCCCGCTCTGCTACTGCCCCAGCCGTGTCGCTCAGGGGAAGGGGTCCGCCCCCCCGCCCCCACTCACTGGCAGCAGGAAGCGGAGCGACACAGCGAGGAGCCAGCGGAGTGGAGCAGGCTGGGGCGCTCTGCTTCCCACCACCGCTGGTGAGTGCGGGGGGTAGGCCTGACCCCTGCTGCCAGAGCCAGGCCCCCCTGCTAATCACGTCTGTCGCTGGGGGAGGGGGCTTTGGAGAAGGGGTGGAAAATGGGGGCGGGTTGGGGGCAGGAAGAGGCAGGGAGAGGCGGAGGGAGTTGTCCCAGGCCCTGCACCCCCTAGGAATGCATGGGGGGCCAGCTGGGGGATGGAGCTGGCTGCCGGCGCTGCCGCATACAAAGCACGCAGCTGCGTAGGGCACCATGAAATTTGGGGCAATTTGGTGCCCTACGCAGCTGCATATTCTGTGTATGCCTAAGGACGGCCCTGGTCTTGATGCACATTAAGGACAGCGAAATGATTCAGTTGCGTCTGTCCCACTGATGACTGGAGATAAGTTTAAGTCTTCTGAAGCTGGAGAATGAGTTCAGGATGATACAGGCACAGTGAGAAGGATTGTTATACATTTGCAATACAGTGATTCCGGAGTCCTGAAAATGTGTCCAAGGTCTCTTTCTTGAGGAGTAACAGCTAATTTAGGCACCATCATTTTGTATGTGTAATTGGGAATGGATTATATTTTGCCATGTGTATTTCTTTGCATTTAACATTGAATTTCATCGGCCATGTTGTTGCTTAGTCACCCAGTTTTGTGAGATCCCTTTGTACCTTTTCACAGTCTGTTTTGGACTGAACTATCGTGAGTAATTCTGTATCAGCTGCAAACTTTGCCACCTCCCTGTTTACCCCTTTTTGCAGCTCATTTATGAATGTGTTGAACTAGGGTTACCATATTTAAAAAATAAAAAAAGAGGACACTCCACGGGCCCTGGCCCCGCCCCTTTCCCACCCCTGGCCCCGCCCCAACTCCGCCCCTTCCCCAAAGTCCCCGCCCTAACTCCCCCTCCTCCCTCCCAGCCACACGAAAAGGGCTGCCCCAGCGCTACCGGCTTCACGGTTTGCCGGGCAGCCTCCAGACCCTGCGCCTCCGGCCGGCGCTTCCCCATCACAGCTGGAGCCCGGGAGGGGAAGCGCCCAGCCGGGGGCGCAGGGTCTGGAGGCTGCCCGGCAAACCGTGAAGCCAGTAGCGCTCGGGCTTCGGGCAGCCCCCTTGCCTCCGGACCCTGCGCCGCCGGAGCAGAGCAGCTGGAGCCCGGGAAGGGAAGTGCCCGGCCGGCGGCTGGGGTCCGGAGGCACGGGGGCTACCCGAAGCCGGTAGCGCTCGGGCAGCTTTGCTCTTAAACAGAGCCGAAGTCTGAGTCAGGGGAGGAGCAGAGCAGCCGCGGGAGGGGAAGTGCCCGGCTGGCAGTATTTTTCCCGGACATGTTCGGCTTTTTGGCTATTCCCCCCCGGACGGGGGTTTGATTGCCAAAAAGCCGGACATATCCGGGAAAAAACGGACGTATGGTAACCCTATGTTGAACAGCCCTGATCCCAGACCAGCACAGACCCTGGGGGACACCTCTATTTACTTCTCTCCATTCTGAAAATGGGCCATTTATTCCTACCCTTTGTTTCCTCTCTTTTAACTGGAGTGCCTGGCAATGCTTTCAGGATCATCTAATGATCCTTAATTTAATTTAACTGACAAGCCTTTTGTTATCTTAATCACCCTGCCTCTGTTTATAAACAAACTCCCTGTCCCAAGAGCAGAGGTTGTTAGCAGTCCAGAACTCATCACATTCCACACTCAAACTCTGCCGCCTGGGTGCTGAGCACCCCCTATTTTTTTTCATGGGTGCTTAAGCCCCACCTGGAGCACCTACGGAGTCGGCGCTTATGAGTGGACCATACAACCAGACAGGAGTAGAGACAGAGGCAGCGACAAGGCCGAGCAGTGGCCTGGAAGCAGGGCGTGACGCTGGCAGAAGTGCAGAGGAAGGTTTGGGGCTGGGGAATGGCCGGCTGAGAGAAGCCTGAGCTGAGAGCCAAGAAGCTCTCCCTGGGCTGGGGTCCGCCTGCATCCTTGAGGACTTTGCATGTTCCCTGCTGTGCAGGGTCGCCCAGAGGATTCAGGGGGCCTGGGGCAAAGCGGGGGAGCTGTGGCGCTTGTATTCACCCGGCAGCGGTCCTGGTCTTCGGCGGCATTTTGGCAGCGGGGGGCCCTTCAGTCGCTCTGCGTCTTCGGCAGCACTGAAGGGCCCCCCGTCGCCAAAATGCTGCCGAAGACCCGGACTGTCACCGGGCCCCTGTGGGGCCCAGGGCCTGGGCAAATTGCTCCATTTCCCCCACCTCCCCTGGGCGGCCCTGCTGCTATGCATCAGATAGGCTGCACCAAAGCAGACACCAGACTCTGTCGTCAGTTTATGCTCCCAGCTGGAAGATCCCCAGCATGGCCCGTCTGGGGCCGGAAAGGGGTCACAGCGCTCTCCTGCCCTCTGCCCTCTCCCCTGCCTTTCTCTGGCACTGCCTGCTGCTGGGACATCCCGTTCCACTCTGGGGACTTCCTCGTGGAACAGCACTGGGACACTGCAATGAACCCCATCTGTGCCAGCGTCTTTGTGTTTCCAGAGCAGAATCCCATAAGGGAGCAAGGCAGGGCCCTGGCCGGCGTGTGTGTTCCTGTCACTGGGGAACTGGCATCGCCCAGGGCTCCGGGCCAGGATCCCGGCTGTTGGTTACGTCAGAACTTGCTGCAACTCAGTTTTGCAAATTGAGATGTTCTTCCCCTTTGTAAAGGAAACTGAAGGACACGGTGAATCTCCTGCCGGTGGTGGGAGCAGGGGCAGTGGGGGGACGCCAGCACCAGCCCAGTGAGCTCACTGCAGTGCCCAGCACAGAGTGGATTCCTGGTGCTATCTGTGCTGAGGATCATGGAGCCCAGCTAGGTCTTCCCAGCTCTGGCCTGCAGTCCACACTCCTCCCCAGCCAGGGCAGCAGATCATGGCCTTTCAAATGAAAGGTGAGAGTACCCCTAGCCTGCTGGAGCTATGGGGAAACACCCAACCTTGCAAGAGCAGCAATAACATTGTGGGAGTTGGTGACACCACAATGGTGACACACATGTGGTCACCCAAGGAGATACTCACATCTCTCTCTCTCTCTCTCACACACACACACACACACACATACACACACATATATATATCAGTGACAGGCATATACTCACATGGAAACACCAGAAAGAGAGACATACAGCATGCATACACTCCTGGACACATCAGATACACACGGACACTAGAACCTGAAGATTTTGTCCACACACAAACTGGAACTAAAGCAGTTGATTTGTTCCTGATTTAATCTAAATTGAAATCGGAGGCTCTTAACCAGCTGTATAAGAATTAACACTCAGACCAGTGTAGCAACATGACTGGAACATGGCAGGAGAAACACAGGTTTCAGGAGGGAAGAGTTTGGAAGAGGCATCAAGGAGTCAGTCTGTATGCACATGGCTGGAATGTCAGCTGCAGTTGCAGCGTCTCTGTAAATAGTTATCTTAATAAAGAGTCTGTTTAATTTTACAAGCACTGTTATTATCCAGAATAAGGTACAGGAAACATGGTGGCAGCGGCCAGTCTAGTGTGACACACAGTAAAGAAGGGAGTATGATTTACAGGCAAATAAAGCAGCATCTAAAACCACAGCAAGCAGGCAGCACAGAGGGATTCAGCGCACCAGGAATGCTGGATTTTGAATCTGTGCCCAGAGCTGCTTATGGGGGAGGAAGAGGAGACAATTAAAGGGAAAACTTTTGTACTGTATCACTGGGGAAAAGGAGGAGAAGTGAGTGAGACGCGTGCCAGGAATAATGCCCCAGGCACTGGAAGAGCTGATAAAGGGATCTGACCCCAGACAGACTGGAGAGAGAGCATAGACGACTGGTGCCTTCCCATACTGGGGGGCACCAGCTAAAGGGGAGGACATGCGACCTCCCCATGTGGCCTCCCCATGCGACTCCTCCCTGCCCTGCCCCCAGCTCGGGGCCTCCCTGCCCTGCCCCTGCGCTCTCCCAGTCCCTTCCCCACCCCATGGTACCAGGGGGGCTCTCCCTAGCAGCCAGACCCAGGGGCCACTCCGGATGTTGCCCGGTGCAGCACAGCAGGTGCCTGGGAGAGTGCCTGGCTGTGGTGGCAGCGGGCTGCCCCCTGCCTAGGCTTGGCTTCCCGGACAGCAGCTGAGCGAGTCGGAGCTGCCCCCGGACCCGGCAGGCTCAGAGTCGGCTCTTGTCCCCAGAAGCTGAGCCTGAGAGACTGTTTTTTTACACAAACCCAAGAAACAGACGGGGGAACAGAGCCTGACGTTACACAGCTGAGAACTCTGGCATGTCCGTGTAACTGGAGACATAAGAGATTCTCTAATTAGAGACAGGATCATTCCTGGGGCCTGGGAGTCCTGTTTTGGGAGAGCTTGTTGAGAGAAGCAGATCTAACCCCAGAGAAATGCCTCCAAAGAGCAACGGCAGCTGAACTGTCCAAGGAAAGGATCAAACGCAGCCAGCCATTAGTGCAGGCTCGAGCACAGGGAACCCAGAACGCAGGAGCGAGAGATGGACTCTGAACGCAGGCAGCATAGGCCAGTGCTGTGGAAAGCAGCTTGAAAGGCTGAAAGACAAATGCCTGCCCTAAGGGGAGCAGCACAAGGGATGTGGGAAATAGAACCACTTGATGCCCCCAGGCTGCAGCTGCCCCAGGCCGGAAAGAGCAGCAGTCCATGCCGTGATCCAGAGGGAGATCTCTGCAGTGTGACTTTAGCAGATCCAAAGACTCTCCGTGCAGGAGAAGGCTGCCAGCCACTCAACTGCCATGTCTACAGCTCTTCCATTAGATCAGCCAGTCCAAGTCCAGCTGGATTGTGGAACCAGCTGCAGTCTAGTTCTAGCATCACCGATAAGCAGCAATATTAGACTGTAGAAATGTGATCAGGTGCTGGGGTTGTGCCGTCAAGCCATGCTGAGGCCAGGGGGCAAATGCAGGCTGTTGACAAGAAACCCACAAAACAAGAGATGCTGCTGCTTGGGGTTTCCAGCAGTTGACACACAGGAGAACCACCAAGTGCTGGGCAGCAGGGTAGGGCAAGCCCTGGATGTCAGTACAGCACCATGATAACCTCAGTGTGTGAGAGGAGAGAGAACAGGGACCGTGGGCCCTGCCCAGCGTGCTAGAAGACTAGAATGTGCTGCCAGGAGATGGACACCCACAGGGCGAGCTGAAGTTCAAAACAGACCCTCTCACGCAGGCTGGGAGTCTGCCACGCGCTCTGATGGAGCCACGGAAGGACCTGGCAAGTCTGCAAAGAGGTGTCATTCCACCTGTTGAAATTAGCACCCAGTGGCTGATTACTGCAGGGGCCAATTTGTGGCCCCTGGAAAAATCTCCCCCAACCACGGCCCTGGGGCACAGAGCTTCTCCAGTCTCAGGGCCGCAGAACGGGAGGGGGGCAGAAAGGAGCAAGCGGGGGGGGGGGGCAGAGCCATGGGCAGAATGGGGCGGGGCCGTGGGGGGAAGGGGCAGGGCGGGGCTGGGCCGGGGGTGGAACAGGGGCAAGGCCCCTGGGGGAAGGTGCGGAATGGGGTGGGGCCGTGGACGGGTTCGCAGGTGGAAGGGACGGAAGGGACCACTTGCTCGGGCCCCAGGAGACTCTAATCTGCTTCTGCTAGCACCAAGTGGATCAGCAGCTGGGAGTGGTGAGAAAACCGGCAGGTCAACTGCAGATCTGCATTGACCCCAAACCAGGGCGTTGGACAGAAGTGACTCCCCATTACCAACATGGTGAGAACATACTTCCCGGTTGACCAGGGATGGGTCCCAGTACACGGCGTGAGATGAGCCAGCCAGCCAGCTGACCACCTTTGCCACGGAGCGGCAGAGTGACAGAGGCCTGGCCGCGTCACCAGAGCCAGGTCCTCATGGCCGGGCTGAGCTGGGAGGCTCCATGGGAATTTGAGGTTTGCGGGTTAGAGTTTGTGTCTGCTTCCCCCATGCGTGTTGTGTCCCTCAGCCCCCCAGGCTGACCAGAGCCTTGATCACCAAGGAGCCCCAGTCCCTGAGGGGTCCCTTCCCCCAACCCACCCTGGGCAAACGCTGCCTCAGCGCTGGTGCCGTGCTCCCCGCTCTGACGCACTCGGAGCCCCGCTGAGTGGGAAGCTGCGTTACGTCGCTACGGCAGCACGGTCCCCGGAAGGACATGCTGAACGCTGTCCATGGAGCAGCACGCACAGCGCGAGCGTCAGTCCTGCTCCGACGTGGCTGCCGTCCAGAGCCTGGGCCTCTGGGAACGTGGAACAAAGTCAAGAGGCAGCGGGAGGGGGAGGAGATGAGGAAGGGATGAGGATGGAGAGCTTGGCTGCAAGCTTGACTGAGCCCATCCCTCTGGGGAGAGATTTGCTTCCCTTGGGTCACCGCATGCAGGGCCGGCTTCAGGAAGTGCGGGGCCCAATTCGAACATTTTTGGCAGGGCCCTGGCAGGGATGACTTAAAAAAAAAAACCATGTAAAAAAAAAGCCTTTCATTTCTTAGCAACCAGTTCCCTATAAAAAGTTCTGATTTAAGGGATGTGCCACAGTATGTATTTTTTGTACCAATAGGGTTACCATGCGTCCAAAAAGAACCAAAAAGCCTGACATGTCCGGGAAAATACAGATGTATGTTAACCCTACCTAAAGTTCTTTTTTAAAAAGATGGGCCTGAACTAGAAATGAGCTCTGTTTCACATGTGTGGGTCCCCACCACTCCCTGGGGGGTGTGCACATGTGTGGGTCCCAGCTGCTCCCTGCCCCCCTCATTGAAGCAGGTGTGAAGGGTTACTGCCCTGGGGACTGCAGGGCACCAGTGGACCTGGGGCTGGCTGGAGGCAGGGCGGGGGCTGACTGGAGGTAGGGTCTGGCTGCAGGCAAGGAAAGGGGTGCAGGTCTGGCTGGAGACAGGGGTGTGTGGGGTGGGCTGGCTGGCTTCAGGCAGGGCCGCAGGGGGGTGCGGCATGGGTTGGCAGGGCTGGAGACAGAGGAGTGTGGGACTGGCTGGCTTCAGGCAGGGGGGTGCGGCGGGGTTGGCTGGAGACAGAGCCGGGGGTGTGGGGCTGGCTACAGGCAGGGCAGGGGGTGCAGGGCTGGCTGGAGACAGGGGCTGGTGCAGGCAGGGCAGGGGGTGTGGGGCTGGCTGGAGATAGGGGCTGACTGTGGGCAGGGCAGGAGGTGCAGGGCTGGCTGGAGACAGGGGCTGGTACGGGCAGGGCAGGAGGTGCGGGGCTGGCTGGAGATAGGGGCTGGCTGCGGGCAGGGCAGGAGGTGCGGGGCTGGTGTGGGCAGGGGGTGCGGGTACAGCCCACCCTGTACGGTAAGTGCCCCCTCCTCCTCCCCCACCGGGCAGCAGCCCGAGGCTCAGGGGCTATTTAAAGGGCCCTGGGCTCCCCTGCTTCCACCGCCCCGGCCCTTTAAATAGCCTTGGGAGCCCTGGGGAAGTGGCGGGGCTCCAGCAGCTATTTAAAGGGCCGGGGCAGTAGAAGCAACAGGAGCCCCGGACTTTTAAAATAGCCCCCAGAGCCCCGCAGCCCTACCCCAGGGCTCCAGCAGTGGGGCTCTGGTGGCAATTTAAAGGACCTGGGGCTCCAGCCCCTGCTGGGAGCCCCAGGCCCTTTAAATTGCCCCCTGGGGAAGCCGGGCCACCCTGATACGGCACACTGGCTCTTGCCGGTACACCGTACCGGGGCTTGGGCGCGGGGCCCTCTTAGGGGCGGGGCCCGATTCAGGGGAATTGGTTGAATTGGCCTAAAGCCGGCCCTGCCCGCATGCCAGCGGCTTCCTCTGCACAGGCGAGGCAGCAGACAGGGCTCCTGCTCGGGCATAAGAGCAGCAGCTCCCAGTCTCCTGTGAGCTCTCCCACGCAGCCCCGTCGGGGTAAGACACGGACGCTCTCCCGGGACCCAGGCGTGGCCCTGTCCGGGCTGCAGCAGGAGGCTCCCTGGAGGGTGGTGCGCGGAGTGCGCGCGTCGGCCCTGAGACCGTCGCGTGGCGCTAACCGTGTGTTAGACCAGGGTGAGAACTGCCCGGGCTCCACGGCAGACTGCGTTCCACTTTCGCCGAAACGCCTCGGGAAAGGGGGACGACAGCACGCTGGGCTGGACTGGTGCAGGCCTGACTCTCCTCTGTCTTCCCTGGTGTAAATCAGTGGGGCTGAGTCCCTGTCACATAAATAGTTTTAGGCCAGTGTAACTCCACGAATGGGCCAGCTCCTCACCTGATGTCAATCTGCATTGCTCCTTTGAAACCCGTGCCAATTTACACCAGCTGAGAATCTGGCTCAGTGGAGTTACTCTAGATTTCCTCTGGTTCCAGGTCAGAGTCAGGCCCAAGCAGCCTCCAGGGGTGCAGCCCTGGTGGGAATGAGAGGAGAACGTGGCCCAGTGGTCTCCGTGCCGTTGGACACGTGTTTGCATTCAGCAGCTACTGGAGGCGTTGGAGACACAGTTCCCGGCTCCGCCGGTGCCGGGCCCTTGGCATGCGATGTCAGCTCTGCTTGGCTGGAGACATTTAACTGTTTCCCCGTTGGCTTGCCAACCGCTTCCTGAGTTGCTGACTTGTGCAATAACAAATGGAAGTGCACTAGCCCATTGTGCCCAGGCTGGACCACTCAGCTCGACCTCCTCAATCCCTGAGTGCAGCCCCTGGTGGAGCTGGGGCAGAGTTTGGGTTTAGTTTAGAAATTCCCATCTGGTTTTGGGTTAGGCAGAATTCCTGCCATGGCTCTGACATGGTTTCTGTGCGAGAAACATCTGCTCTGAAACCGTTGGGACTGGATTGACAGGGAGCAGCAGCACTACAATAACTGGGTCAGGGCATGAGCCAGCCCCATGGATAACAGACCTGACTCAGACTTTCTGCTGGCTTGACCCAAAACCTCAGGTCACACACACTGAGCTTAGAACCAGGTTGGCTCTGTGGTTGGAAGAGGCGGCTCTGAAACAAATCTTTGGTGCAGGTTCAATCCGGCAGATGACTCTCTACAGCGGGGGAATGCAACCCCACCCTTGGGGGAGTTCAGAGGTTAATATGGGCCTGAACTCTCCACATTCAGGAGGGCTCAGATCGATCCGTTTGTCCCCTTACGGAGCTGAGGTTCTGGGCCAGGTTTGGGTCGGGCTCTTGACAGAGATGAGGATCAGGTCCAGAACAGCCATCATTGCAATATTTCTGCCCCCTCCAACCAAGGGTTCCGGAGAGATTTCTCAGTCCAGTTTTGCAAACTCTAGTTGCCGTGCAAGCTTTCTAACGCTGATCCAAAGCAAACCTTGACCCTATTACTCACTGAGAAGGGGAATGAAAAGGACCGGGGGGATGGAACAGCTTTCATCCGAGGAGAGATTAAAAAGACTGGAACTGTTGAGCTTGGAAAAGAAATATGATAGAGGCCTATAAGATCATGACTGCTGTGGAGAAAGTGAATAGGGAAGTGTTACTTACCCCTTCACGTAATACATGAACCAGGGGTCAACCAATGAAAGGTTTAAAACAAACATAAGGATGTACTTCTTCACACAACGCACAGTCAACCTGTGGAACTCATTGCCAGGGGATGTTGTGAAGGCCAAGGCTATAACTGGGTTCAAAAACTAATTAGATAAGTGTCTGCTATTAGCCAAGATGGTCAGGGATGCAACCCCTTGCTCTGGGTCTCTCTAAGCCTGTGATTGCCAGAAGCTAGGACTGGACGACAGGGGATGGATCACTCGATAATTGCTGTTCTGTTCATTCCTTCTGAAGCACCTGGGATTGGCCACTGTAGCACTGGCTAGACCCAATCTGGCCTCCCGATGCTCTTGTGTACTGCTCTGAAATCCTGGTCTGGATGCCCCGTGGCAGGGACATGTCACAGGGTCTGTCTGCACTGCAGGCTGAGGGGTGACTGCAGCTTGGGCAGGTGTACGCACGCTAGCTTTAACCCTGATACCATTACGAAAAATAGCCGTGACGCTGCAGCAGTGTGGGCAGTACAAGCACACCCGGAACCTGGGCTGCCTATTTATGTTTCTGAACAGGTTGCCACAGTTACACTAGCAAAGTTAGAGTGAGTGCGTCTGCCCGACCTGCACTCACAGCTCGGATTGCAGGGCCAAGTGCCCAGTGCTGACGTCCACTCAGTGCAGCCAGGGTCTCATGGTGCATTGATTCCCAGGGGGCCTGGAAACAACAATTCCTCAGCATCCTGCTCCAAGCCCAGGGGCGGCTCCAGGCACCAGCGCACCAAGCGCATGCCTGGGGTGGCCTGCCGGTCGCCGTGAGGGCGGCAGTCAGGCTGCCTTCGGTGGCATGCCTGTGGGAGATCCACCGGTCCCGTGGTTTCGGTGGCAATTCGGCGGCGGGTATGCCGAAGGCGTGGGACCGGCGGACCTCCCACAGGCATGCTGCTGAATCTGCGTTACCAGCGGACCTCCCGCAGGCACACCGCCGAAGGCTGCCTGACTGCCGTGCTTGGGGCAGCAAAATACATAGAGCTGCCCCTGTCAAAGCCGCTATCCCTCATGCAGGGCTGTGGGGTAGGAACGGAGCCTTCTGCCTGGGGGCCCAAGGGCAGTGCTGCGGTTGGCTGGCTGGTGCCCGCTGGGTGACATTTTTCATCCAAAACTTTTCCTGTTGAAAAATGCAGCTTTGTTGATTCATGTAAATTCATGTAAAAAATTCTTTAAAAGTTGAAACATTTCAACATTTTCTAAACAAAACATTCGACCTTTTGGGTCAAAATGTCCTTCAATGTCATTTAACAAATGTTAAAGTATTTTAAAAATCCCACTCAAATCAGCACAAAACGTTTAGTTTGGGGTCAAATAAAACTAAGGACATTTTCCTCCCAGCTTTTCGATTCACCAAAAATTTCAATACATTTAATTTGCAGTTGGACCCGAAATGTTTCCCCCCGTTTTTCAGAATTCCCAGTGAACCAAAAACCTGTTTCTTGCCCAGCTCTCCTGGTGGCTTGTGCCCAGTGGCAGTTAATTCAGAGTGCTCCTGCACTGGGCACCTTACCTGTAAGAGTGAGTATCCATCAATAGACACAGCAAGGGCTAGGCAAGGCAGGACAAGGCAAGGCAAGGCCGGGGCAAGGCGTGAGCATCCAGAAATGAGCTTCACACCAAGCTCATGAACTCGGGCCTTGAAGGATGGACAGCCAACAGGCCCCTTCCCTCGAGTGCCTGACCTCCCGAGTATCATGCTGGATGGATGCCCTCTTGTGATTTCAACACAAGCCTCTCAATCTTGGGGTTTTACTGCAGGGCTTGCAGTGAGCTGGTTCCTAGAAAATCGAGCAGTAAGTTTCTAGCCCTCCTGGGGATGGAGACCGTCTTGAAAATGCGGCCTCTCTCGGCTGCCAGGCCAGGAGGTGAATGACAGGCTTCATATCTAATAGTGGTCAAACCTCATGATTTTTAAGCCAATCTCTTGGTCTTGGGGGGCAGGCTGCTGATCTGCTATTTTTATACGTATGGGGTTGGCCAGGCAGCGAGAGATGGTGGGGGCAATGTGGGAGGGGGCCCGCAGTGCTGATCCAGGCCAGGGCTTGGGGAACCATGGGTTCTCCACTCCCTGCACCTTGTGTTGTCGTTACACCAGTGTGAAGTGCCGGGGCCTCTCCCCACTCTTCCCTGTACCCCCGTTTCAGGCTGGGGGCCTCTACTTGACACACTTGTGGGGGGAAGGGGAATCCCCCGAGGGGCAGAACAGGGGTGGTTAGGTGGCTCCTTGCTGCATTTGACTCCAAGAAAGGGAAAATGGCTGCAAACATCTTGGAGGATTCAGGTCCTGGGGCTGGCTGCCTGCAGAGCTGTTATCTCCCAGCTGTGGGCCGGGGGTGCTGATGCTGCCCAGATGGTGTGTTCCCCCTGTGAGCAGATGTTTTCTCAATTTACAGCTAATTTATCTGCTTTTCCCACATCCTCTGGCTGGCTGGAAGGCCCTGGGCTCAGGCCAGCTGGAGGCTGCTGCCAGGAGCAGGCCTGACGTCACACCTCGCTGAGAACACTGCGAATTCTCGGAAGATTTCAAAAGGGGGTTCTCTGCTTGGCCCGGATGTAGGGAAAGGGTAAGAAAACCCTGCAGCTCCCCCAGGGCTGTGTGCACACTTGCTCTGACACACACTCACTCACAGGCTCCCAGAGACTGTCACATTGGGACACAATCACACGCACTCACCGGAGAAATGGTCTCAATCTGACACAATCACACACATTCATGGCTCCCAGAGATCATCACACACTAACACAATCACACACACTCACCAGCTTCCAGACACTGTCACAATCTGACACAATCACACACATTCATGGCTCCCAGAGACCATTATACACTAACACAATCACACTCTCAGCTCCCAGAGATCATCACACACTGCCACAATCACACACACTCACCAACTTCCAGAGACTGTCACACTCTGACACAATCACACACACTCAGTCACGGGCTCCCAGCCACACGCACACATCCTCCCTCTTGCTGCGGGCTGCAGTGCTCCTGACACAGAGATGGATGCCACCTGGTCCTGTCAAGTCACCCTCCCAGCTGGTGTCCAGCCTCCAGGTCCCGACACAGCGAAGAACAGTGGTCACAGCCCTGCCCCAGCTGCACTCCGCTGAGGCCTCCTCTGAACATACCCCTCATCTTGATTACGGTGGGACATCCCCTGGTGTGGAGGCAGCTGATCCCCAGCTATGTGTGTGGGTGCAACGTCCTGCTCCTCACCGTCCTGCTCCCCAGCTATGTGTGTGGCTGCTCCTCACCGACCAGGCCCCAGCTCCCAGCACCTTCCCCCAGGAGTCAGAAAGTCCAATTTGGAGTGAGCCTCCCTCCCTAAAATCCCGCTGCACTTTCCATGGGATATCAGAGTCTCCTTCACTTCCTGTCCCAAATTATTCCGTGTGGTTGTTAAACAGCTGCTATGCACACCCCAGATGTGGCTGCATTTCTGCAATGGGTGACATGACCCCTCTACGGAGTTCATGAGATGCTGTGGGATTCTTTGGGCTGGGGGGAAGGTGCTGTGTGAGATCTAGGGGTCATAGAGACGTCTCTCTGTCCCCTCCCCCTGCTATATCCGTCTCCTGAGGGCTGTGAATCAGCTGGCTGATGCTTACAGCTGCCAGATGACTTCCCTCCTGTGGTCTCGCTTCGACTAGCAGGACAGGGCTATCTGCTCGGGGTGACAGAGCTTCGTGGAGCTGGGTGAGCCGAGGACCAGGTTTTAGACATGCTCTGCTCTCGTGCTCTGGGACAGGCAGGGTCCTTCCACCCATGCTCCCCTGGTCTCCTGGAAACCCAGGGGCTCCTGGGGGTCCAGCCTCTCGGCTCATGCTCGGGGCCCTGGGAGTGTGATCCAGCGTCACCTTGCCCTGTGCCTGCTGGGTGCGGAGAGAGACGCTGAGAGCCGGCCTCTGCCTGGCAGGATTTCCAGTGGGTGCACTGACGCAGGAACGGCCTCAGCAGGGTGCTGTTACCGTTACCCCGTCTGCAGCAAGCCGGCGGATTCATTGCCCAGCCTGCTGTCGATGCCCGGCACTCCCTGCGGGACACCCCCCCCCCCCGAGCCCATGGAGCCGGGCGCAGCATGCCAGGGCCAGCATGCAGCGATTAGCCCTGAGCTGCGGCTAACGTGTCTCTCAAACATGGCTTTGCCCTCTCCCGGGAAACCCTTCACCAACGCACAGAGCGGCAGGTCCCACCTGAACCCCCTGGAAGCCTCCCCGCTACCGTCTTTGTCTGGGGCACCAGCAGGGCAGCGTCTCCCCAGTCCCCTTATGTATCAAACCTCATGGGATTCCCAAACCGCGCCCCGCCCCGCAAAGGCCCAGGATACTCAGGTGATCCCCTACAGGCGGCGCAGGGGGACGATCAGACTCGTGCTGGTAACGGCCTCGTGCCCAAGCCAGGAGTGGGGAGCCGGGCCTGAGGCCTCATCATCAGCTAGGGCGAGGCACCAAGACAGATGCTCATAGGGGCCCAGGCCTCTTGCCAGCCCAGCAAGCGGGGTCGGGCCGGGGCAGGCAGAGACATGTGGAAGGGACAGGGAGAAAGGAACTGAGAGGCTCCCCTGCCTGGCAGCCCTGTACCCTACATGCTGGCAGCCCCCCTGTCATCTCCCTTACCCCCCAGCTGACAGCCTTATTCCTGCCCTCCCCCACCCTATCCCCTGGCTGGCAGCCCCATCCCATCCCCTGGCTGGCAGCCCCCAACCCTGAATGCTGGCAGGCCCCCTGCCCTCCCTGGCATATCCCTTACCCCCCAGCTGACAGCCTTACCCCTGCCCTCCCCCAGCTGGCAGCTCCACCCCATCCCCTGGCTGGCAGCCCTGCTTCACATGCTCAGCTGCCCCCTCAGCGTCACCTTCTTGTGCAAACCCAGGCTCGTCTGAGTCTCATTAGCAGCTTTTGCAATCCGGACTTGGGAGTTTCCCCAGCTTTTCCGGCAGGGGTGGACTGGGGCAGGGCAGCTCTTGCCTTCCCCCACCCGTCCCATCCTGCCAGCTGCCCCTCGCGGACAGGGCTTGATACCTGTGCCAGTGACGCTGGGACAGGGCTGGGAATGGAACCCAGGAGTCCTGTTTCCTGGGCCCAATGTACTGGTTGGCCCATATGACCTCCTCTCCTGGTGTGGCCTGCCCGGAGCCCGGGGCACACCTCGCTAGCAGCTATGCCCTGGCCAGACGCCTGGGCAACAGAACCAAACTTCCTCGCTGGGGCTGGGGGGCAGAGAGAGGAGTCGCCACTGGGGAGCAAGGGCACGATACCCCTGTCCTGGGAGGAGGATGCAACGGGGGGGGAAGGGGGGAGGGAGGAGTGCTCTAAGGCCTGGGGCCGGCCAGCCATGATACTATGGGGTCTCCTGGGAGGGGTCAGGTGATTGCCCTGTGATGATCAGAAGGGAGTGGTGGGCGGAGAGTGTGGGAGATTGCTGGGAGGGGGCCTGTAGCAGGGTGGTCACCCCGCTCCTGCCCTGAGGGGGTTAAAGCAGTCCTGTTAAAGCAGCTGAGTTTGGGACGTGCGGCTGAGACGCCCCTGCAGCCCGGGGGAGCCTGGGAGGAGGAAGAGGAGGTCAGGGGGGACTTTGTTCTGGGATTTGGGGGGCGGGGTTGGAGTTTCCCATATAGTGACAGACCCAGGGCTGAGCCTGGCTCTGATAGCTCCTTTCCTATCCTCCCCTCAGCCTGGCCTGCTGGGGTCTGGGCCAGTCTGGGACCTTTGCTCTGTCTGGGTCTGTTGGCCAGACATACCCCCCCTCCCACAGCATCTCTCACAAAGGCTGCAGGTTCCTTTCCAATGAGCGGATTGTCCTTCCCCGGGGCTCTGAGCCCAGAATTGCTGGGAGGGGGTGTGTGTGGGGGGAACTTTCCCTATGCCCAGGCTGGGGGCAGAGGCGCCAGCAGGGCCTTTCCCATATGAACTGTCTGATCCTGAGTCATCTCAGCAACAGGGTCACTGCTCCCAGCTCCCAGCCTGGGCGGGATTCCCAGAGCGTAAAGCCAGAAGGGACTGATGTGGTCACTCAATCTCGCTCTCTGCCGAGCATAGGCCAGTCACTTCCCCAGTTACCCCTGTGTGGAGCCCAGGAACTGCTGTTGGACTAAAGCTTTTTCCAGATAACCCCCAGGCGGGATCTGAAGCCGTCAGGAACCGGAGAATCCCCCACTTCCCTTGGCAGCTTGTTCCCGCGGTTAATCACCCGCCCTGCTCTATTGCTAGAGCTGAGCCGAGCTGGAATTTCCATCTGGCGGGAGGGGCTGAGGTTTCGACCTATTTTCGCTCTGAAGTAGGACAAGCAGTTGAAATATCGAAATTCTTCATGTCTTCATAAAAGTCCACAAAATGTGGCTGTGGGGGTGATGGCCTGGAGCCGTCCGTTCCGGCCTTTTCGCTCCAGCTGAAACGCGCTGAGGGGCCCAAAGCAAAACGCTTTGTCTGGAGTCTGTTCAGCACCAGGCTGCATTTCCATGTGGTGCATCCTGGGAGTTGTAGTTCAGGGGCCTGATTCCCCTTTTCCCCACTGGGCCAGCCTCCCAGGCCAGGTGTTCCAAGAAAAAACACCCCAGCATTTTAGCTGAATGGGCCCAGCTCGCCAAGCAGTGCTGCTCGCTCTGTATGCCCACCCTGCCCTCCTCTTCACCCCACCAAGCCTTCTGTCAGCAGTGAGTTTGCATCTGCTCCCAGCTCGTTGGTGAAAATCCAGCCCAGCATTGGGCTAGGACCAGTAAGAACGTCTCTGGGAGCGCTGGGCCTGTTAAACACACACGGACTCAGTCACGCAGTCTTATGGGAGGCTCAGCCCTGGCTTGCAGATACTACAGCGAATGCAATGCACACAGAGAAGCTGTGGCACGGAGTGGGGCAGTGCCTTGCTGTCGGTCATACAAGGAGCTAGTGGCAGGATCAGGAATAGAACCCAGGAGTCCTGCCCCTCCCCCCCCCCCGTTTGCGCCCAACATGGAAACCACGTCACTAGGGCCAGGGCAGCCTGCCATGTGGGGGGTGAGAGGGGCAGGGACGGTGCCTGCGGCTGGAGGGATGGCAGCCTGGTGGGGATGGCTGCCTGGGCTGGGCCCTGCATTAAGATGTGGTACAAGCACAGGTGCAGGAGTCAGAGGGGGATGCCGGCAGGTGGGGATGGCTCTCCGGGCCCTGGTGAATGGCTCTGAAGCGACACTTGCAGGCAGCTCCTTGGGGGGGAAGGGGGCATCCTCCAGCCTCGTTTCCCATCTAGTGCAGGCGGACGTGAGTCATGCAATGGGAGCTGGGCGTGGCCAGGGAGCAGCTGCTGCGGAGGCCACCGGATCTGGATTCCCTGTGGCTGGCACCACTGCAGCTGGACGGAGTAGCTGCCTCTGACGGCGGGTGCTGGGAGCGATCCCACGGAGCATCTCCCGGCCACATCACCCCAGCCAGCACCCTGACGCCCACTGCTTGGGTTTCACAGCCCCACCTCCTCAAGCAAGCCATTGGCCTGTGAGGCCTGCCCAGAGCCTGGCACCAGTGCCCAGCAATGCCCCAGGGGCCTCACAGGCACAGGCTGCTCTGGGGTTGCTGAGCAGATCAGTCAGGTCTGCCTGAACCAGGGGCTGCTCTCTGGGGCAGCTGGGAAGCCACAGGCCTTGTGGCTGCCTTGGGTCCTACCAGCTCCATCCCCAAATGCCAGGCTTCCCGCTGTCCAGCAGCAGCGCCAGGCGCAATGAGACCGGTGCTGCTGGAGCCCCAGAATGCACCAGGGCAGCCGTAGCTGGAAGGTGGCTCCAGCAGAGCGTCCGCCCAGCCCGGTCCCTTCCCGCTGCTGGGGGTAGCTCGTGGTGCAGGGCAGGGGAGAGCAGCGCCAGGGCTGTCCTGTGGAAGGGCAGTGGGGAGACACCCCAGCCCAGGGGAGTTTCAGAGGAAGGGGGAGGTTGGAGAAGTGGGGCCGGGCAGGATCAATCCTGGAGGGGCTGCTCTGCAGCCTGTTTGGGTCTGTGGGTGAGTCCCAGGCTCTGGCCGGTCTGGCAAACAGAGCTTCCCCCGTCCAGGAACCCTGAGACCCTGCTGGGTCCTGCCCCAGACAAGGCGAAGGAGGTGGGAACGAGTCCCCAGTGACTCACGCTCTCCAGCTAGGGGGACAAGAAAGGCTGCTGGCTGCCAGGAAATTCCTGCAGCTGCTCCTCAGACCTCCCAGGCTCCTGCTCTGAGGTGACCTCGCTGACAGTTGGGCCCTCGTGGGGTGTGGCTGGGCCGGGTCAAAAGCTGCCTTCTGGTCAGCACGTTCGCCAGTTGCTGACACAGCAGGGCCCGGGGGCAGGCATGAGTCAGACCTAACGGTTCTGGGTTTCCAGGACCTGGGAGGAACCCTTCAGTGTGTTTGCAGTGAGCCATCGCCCATCCAGGCTCCTGGTCTGCCAGTCCCAGGTGGGCTCTGCTGTGTCTCGAGGACCTGGCACAACTCGGATGAGGGAAATCCAAGAGTTGCCAGGAGAGGGGCCAGCTCAGAGCCTGCCGGACAGCCCCTCGGCCCCACCATCATCACTTGAGTCTCCCCTGGCCTGGTCTTCTCTGCACCCTGCTCACCGGGCCGGGCTTAGGAGCCTGCCCTCTCTACTCGCCAGGCCCCGTCCTGCTTCTGGGCAGGGTCCTCGCAGATTGGGGTGGGGCAGGGCGGGGTCCTGGCCAAAGGAGAGCTCAGCATCAGCTGTTGACCTGTCCAGCCAGTGGCCTCTCAATTTGCTCGCTCACAAAGGTGGAGCTTACTTTGTGGGTGGAACTTCGAAGATCCCCATCCCCCTTTCCTACCCCCAGGGGCTCCATGAGCTTGGAGGCTTGGACAAGGGTGCCCGTGATTGGGAACACCCGTCTGTCTGCAGTACTGGGGTGGCTCTTTTGGGATGCGCACCCTGGAGGATCAGTCCCTCCCCTGCCCCCGCTCTGCTTTCCTCAGAGCCCAGAAGCGGCCCCCTCGGGGTGGCTCCCAGCCCAGCTTCCTATGGAAGTACAGCATCTGTCTGTCTGTGCAGCGCACCCATCACTGATGTCTGAGTGCCAGGGAAGGACCCTGGGTGCTGGGATCTCCCCCGCTCCCTTGGGAAGCGGGGGGTTCTGGATTCCCATGAGTTCTGGGAGCTGTCTCTTGGTTCCCGGGGCCCCGGCTGCAGAGTGCGGGGGAGAGCGGCAGGAAGGGAAGGAGGAGAGGCAGGAAAGACAGACGAAATTTCTTCACTAATTACCTACAGCGCTTGCTTGGGAGACAAAGCACAGAGAGGGAGGGGACCCGGGGCTGGTGCTTTGCCCCCTTGGCACTGCCCGTGCAGGCCTGTCCCTAGCCTAGAGGCTGCAGCCCATCCCCTGAGCCGCCCAGCCCCACAGGGCCCGGCTGAGCGGGGCTGTGGGGTGAATTTATGAGTCTAAACATTTGCGAGTCCCACTGGGCCTTTCAGCAGCAGATTCCCAGGCTTGGAGCCGCTGACAGCAAGAGATGGAGCAGGAGGGAGGGAAACGCTGTGTCAGGAGAATCACTGGCCCGCATGTGCCCTGCTTGGCTGGAGGGGTTTGGCAGCAGGAGCGGGGAGGTCAGACTGTGGGGTGCCTGGGGCCCAGTGGGCTGATTGCTCTCTCCCAGGGCAAAGAGGCGACCAGCAGCACCCCCTGCTGGCCACTGCAGGAGCCACGGCTCATCATGGAAAGTTTGCAAAGCACTGAGGAAATGTGCAATATAATAATGATTTTTCCTTATGGCTGGGCATTTCATTACCGTCGGTACTGGTACTTTGCAGGGAGGGGCTTCACCCCTATCTTACAGGTGGGGAAACTGAGGTACGGAGCAGGGAAATGACTTGCCTGCCTTCACACTCACGGGCAGACCCAGGAACAGAACCTTGGAGTCCTGACGCCCAGTCCCCTGCTTTACTTCTCATAGAGTGACAGAGGTAAAGGCCAGACGGGACAACCACTTAATCCGGTCTGACCTCCAGTATAGCATATGCTGCCAACCGCACCCAGCACCTCTCAGTGCTGAATAGCATTGGCTGGAGACAAGCCGCCCAGAGGATTCAGGGGGCCTGGGGCAAAGCAATTTTGGGGGCCCCTTACATAAAAAAAGTTGCAATACTGTAGAATACTATATTCTCGTGGGGGCCCCTGCGGGGCCTGGGGCAAATTGCCCCACTTGCCCCCCACCCCGGGCAGCCCTGGCTGAAGAAGCCCCTGCCTCTCTGTGCTGGTGGGGAGCAGGCGGGACAATATGTGTTGGATTGGGGAGGGCCTGGGAACAGATTCCTCCGGGAGGTGACAGATTCCAGGGACATGGGATCCTGAGCAGGGCCCTGATCCTAGCTCAGCAGGGGGCTCCTCATGCCAGTTTTAATGAGCCGCTTGGCTCCATGCCGAGAGAGAGCCATGATGCCGTGGTGAGGGGCAGATGCCTGGTTCTCTCCAAGCGGTTGCACACCACAGAGCCGGGCCCCCTTGGAGGTACAGCATGGTGTGTGTGTGTGTGGAAGCTTGCCCTGCGCTCTCTGTGCCTTCCCAGCCCCTGCCCAGTGTTAATGGGACAAGCCAGACCTGAGTTTGCTATTTAACCCCCCAGCACAGCCTGGGCCTCCTAAACTGGGAGTCGGGCCTCTTCACTGGGACTGGTCAAATCCCCAGCCGGCCAGAGCCACGAGCGTGTGGAGACTCTGCAATCTCAGACCAAGCTCCGTGACCTCTAGTTTCGATGGGAGAGTGAGGGGCCAGGCCCTGGCGTGGGGATTTCCCTTGTGTCGCCTTTCCAGGCTGCAACCCAGGCAGCAATGCCTGCCAGAGGCTGCAGGGCAGATGCCCAGAGCCGGCAGAGCAATTTCTCCCTGGGGGTGTTCGTTGACATAGCCTGGGTGGGGCACTGCAAAGCCACCTGCCCACAGCCCCCAAGACTCTGCTCGGGGTCTGGTGCTGGCTGGAGCCTTCACAATCGCTCCCCGTTTAGCCCAGTCCATTTACCCGGGGCAGCTGCTGCATTGCGCGCCTGGTGCCCGCAGCCATGGAGGGTTGAGGATGGAGGTTGCTGGGGGACCCCTGTCCTTGCTGTCACCAGCAGGTGGGATGCTCCCACGCCAACGGGGTCTGTACGTCCCGCAGCCAGGCGCACGGGCGGTTCTGCAGTGCACAGCGAGCGAGCTCCCGCGCCGACGGGGTCTGTACGTCCCGCAGCCGGGCGCACGGGCGGTTCTGCAGTGCACAGCGAGCGAGCTCCCGCGCCGACGGGGTCTGTACGTCCCGCAGCCGGGCGCACGGGCGGTTCTGCAGTGCACAGTGAGCGAGCTCCCGCGCCGACGGGGTCTGTACGTCCTGCAGCCGGGTGCAAGGGGGGTTCTGCAGATGGAATGTACTGGCAGGTAATGCGGCCTGAGATAAAATGAGTGAGAGACTTGGAAGAGATTAATGTCCAAGAAAGAATACAGAGCGCATAGAATCATAGAATATTAGGGTTGGAAGGGACCTCAGGAGGTCATCTAGTCCAATCCCCTGCTCAAGGCAGGACCAATCCCCAACTAAATCATCCCAGCCGGGGCTTTGTCAAGCCGGGCCTTAAAAACCTCTAAGGAAGGAGATTCCACCACCTCCCTAGGTAACCCATTCCAGTGCTTCACCACCCTCCTAGTGAAATAGTGTTTCCTAATATCCAAACTAGACCTCCCGCACTGCAACTTGAGACCATTGCTCCTTGTTCTGTCATCTGGTACCACTGAGGACAGCCGAGCTCCATCCTTGTCGGAACCCCCCTTCAGGTAGTTGAAGGCTGCTATCAAATCCCCCCTTATTCTTCTCTTCTGCAGATTAAATAACCCCAGTTCCCTCAGCCTCTCCTCATAAGTCATATGCCCAGGCCCCTTAATCATTTTCATTGCCCTCCGCTAGACTCTCTCCAATTTGTCCACATCCCTTCTGTAGTGGGGGGACCAAAACTGGATGCAATACTTCAGGTGTGGCCTGACCAGTACCGAATAGAGGGGAATAATCACTTCCCTCGATCTGCTGGCAATGCTCCTACTAATACAGCCCAATATGCTGTTGGCCTTCTTGGTAACAAGGGCACACTGTTGACTCATATCCAGCTTCTTGTCCACTGTAATCCCCAGGTCCATTTCTGCAGAACTGCTGCTTAGCCCTGTCCAACGCAGCGAGTGGCTAGAGAAACCTCTCAACATGGACACCCCTGTGTGCCCAGCAGCGTGCCAGGACCTGCAGGGTGCAGCGCCTCTCTGGATGGGTTAAACCCTCTGCCCTCTCTCACCTCCCAGGCTAGGGTGACCAGACAGCAAGTGTGAAAAATTGGGACGGGGTGTTGGGGGGTAATAGGCATCTATATAAGACAAAACCCCAAATATCGGGACTGTCCGTATAAAATTGGGACATCTGGTCACCCTACCCAGGCCTGGAGAGGTTGCTGTATGTTCCAGTAATAACTGTGCAACCTCCAGGCTTGTCTCTAGTACCTCCTGCCTGGGGATCAGTGACTCTGCTTAACAACAACCTGGGAAGCAGGGCAGGAGGGGCTTGGGCTGAGCATAGGACAAAGTGCCAGGACACCTGGGGTCTATCCCTGTCTCTGTGACTGACTCCCGCTGTGACACTGGCCAAATCCCTATGCCTCCATCTCCCCAGTGGGAGCCACCTCCTTGCAGTGTGAGGCTGCTGAAATCACTGAGGTTTGTAAAGTGCTATGAGATCTGGATGTGGTCAGAGAAGGGCCATGAAAAACAAAAATACTGATGGGGAAACTGAGGCAGGGAGCAAGGCAGGCACCAGCCAGACTACAGAGACAGCCGCGTTTGCCTAGCAGCAGAGGTGGATTATGTTTTTTTGGGGCCCTGGGCCAGAGCAAGTAGGGGCCCCTCCCCAGCCCTTCGTGCTGGGGAAATGGGGTTGCGGTGCGGGGGCTTGCCACATCCCGCCTCCCCGCCCAGTGCGCTTGCTGGGGAGCGGGGTCAGAGTGCGGGGGCCTCCCCCGCTCCCCAGCAGGAGTTCCAGGTGGGCGGAGCAGCTCGGGGAGCAGGGGCGCCCATTTTCCCGGGGCCCTCAGACACAGCCCCATTGGCCCGGTCACTACTTCACCACTGCTAGCAGGCCCTGAGACGCCTGGCTCACCCAGCTCTCTCCACGAGCCCTGCTTCTAAGGTCCCCCAATGGGGCTCCAACCCAGCCCCCGGTCCTGCACTTTCCTTTCCTTGCTGTGAGCCCCCATCCCTGCAGCCCAGTGCTGTGTTCCATGCAGGGCAGGGGGCTCTGAGCATCCTCGCTCACTTCCTTTGTTGCTCTCTGGAGCTGGCGCGCTCTGCCTCCCCCTCCATTGTTCTTTCCCTCACTCCAGCCTGAGTCGCTTGGGCCTTTTTTCTTTTGCTGACACAGGTTTGAGTCACATCTGGAAATCATCAGTGTTGTAAATAGATCTAATTCCTGCCTCTCCGCAAGGACTCCGGGGGAGGGGGGAGGGGAGGCGTCTGGCAATTGTGAGCTCTTTTTTGGGGGGAGGGGGGCTGTTCTGTGGATTCCAGTGAGAAGTAAGAAACGTCCTGAACTCTTCCCGTGATTGTGTAGAAAAGAGACAGAGTGGACTGTTCCCGCGTGAATCATGACCCAGATGTGCGCTGCAGTGACACAGCTGCACTGCGTCACCAGCGGAGGGCTGGAGCGGGGTAGCGAGGGGGAAGGCCCGGCTTGTCTCTGTGCGTCTGTGATCCCAGACAGACCTATTCCCATTCAATGCCAGGCCTTCGAGATGTGGGACACTGAGCCCTGACGCAAGCTGCCTGGGGAGAGGGGGAGGGGGAGAGAGAGAGGGAGGGAGGAATAAACAAGAAATAAGAAGCGGGTACATTCATTCCTATTGTGAGGGTCAGACACCCCAGTGATGCGGGCTGTGTATGATAGATAGATGGGTGTGTCTGGAGAGAGACAGGTGCATCTGGGGATAGATAGATGGAGAGATGGGGTGTATGGGGATAGATAGATGGAGTGTGTGGGGATAGATAGATGGATAGATGGAGTGTATAGGGACAGATTGATAGATGGATAGATAGATTGATAGAGGGGGTGTATGGGGATAGATGAGGTGTACGGGGATGGATAGATGGGGTGTATGGGGATAGATAGATGGGGTGTACAGGGATAGATAGATGGGGTGTACGGGGATAGATAGGTTGATGGATAGATAGATAGAGGGGGGTGTCTGAGGATAGATAGAGGGGGTGTATGGGGATAGATCGACGGGGTGAACAGGGATAGATAGATAGAAGGGGGTGTCTGAGGATAGATAGAGGGGGGTGTCTGAGGATAGATCGACGGGGTGAACAGGGATAGATAGATAGAGGGGGGTGTCTGAGGATAGATAGAGGGGGTGTATGGGGATAGATCGACGGGGTGAACAGGGATAGATAGATAGAGGGGGGTGTCTGGGATGGACTGACAGCAAGGAGAAGGTGGCAGTGAGTTAGCCAGGAGCAGCCAGCACTGGCCGAGGTGGTCGCGCTCCCAGCAGCTCTGTGGGTCAGTGGCTGCTCCTCCCTGGGCTGTCTGGCAGCGCTGCCTGGGAAGAGCTGCTTTCCCCTCCGGGTGATGTTCCCTTTGATTGCAGCACCATGAAGCGCGTCATTGCTTGGCCCTGGCTGGCTGCGGGGAGGTGTCACAGGCAGGGCAGTGTGTCAGTAGGAGCAGGCCGGCGTGCTCCAGGGATGAGAGATGCCAAGTCTAAGGCCAGAAAGGACCATGCTGATTACCCCATCTGAGCTCCTGTGGGGCCTGCACTGAGCCCAATGGCTGGTGGCGGAGGCAGCGCGGGGCTCTTAGGAATATGGCCATTCTTGATTTAATGGCTCCAAGCACAGGAAAAGGTGCTGGCCAGATGGCTGCAGTCCTGGTAGCCTCCCTGTGCGGCCGGCCCTTCACCCCCAGCTAATCCATGATCATATGACAGCACAATCCCCCTAGAACCTTTAACGCGTCCCCTCCCCAAGCCAACACAGAATCTTGCTTCGCTGCCGGCTGCCCTGCATTAAAGGGCTTCCCCAGCAGCCTCCTCCCAGCTCAGACCCTGGCTTCGTAGGAGACGGTCTCCAAGGGCCTCCCGGGCACTGTGCTTGGCGATACGGTCACACAGACGGACTGCAATGGAGAGAGACTTTCCACTCACTTTCGGTATGCATCCGAAGAAGTGGGCTGTAGTCCACGAAAGCTTATGCTCTAATAAATTTGTTAGTCTCTAAGGTGCCACAAGTACTCCTGTTCTTTTTCCACTCACTGAGATCCACGGGCACAGGTCCCACAGCACGGAGATCTCTGTGTCCTCCCCTTCCAATCTCCCGGCTGGCATACTGCTGGCCTATCCCACCCTTGTGCTCATGGCTTCATCCCCATCACCTGTAAGGCAAGTGAGAAAACCTAATCAGGGATGGGTGTTAATTAACTGGCTGCCGCCTGGCCAGGGCAGGGAGGACAAGGAGCTGAGCGAGAGCTCGGTGCAGGAGGAGAGGTGCTAGGGGGAGTTCTCTCTCGCTGGGAAAAGGCCTGGAGGAAGGGCTGGCAGTTTAGGACTGGCTGTGGCTGGGACAGAGCTCCGGGTAGGGTTCATTCCTTGGGGCGGAGTGCCTAGCGGGTGGGGGAGCCCCGAGCGAGGGTTTGTGGACGCCCATGAAGGATGGAAAGTCAGGTTCAAGGGTAGGCTCCCTGCAGGGGACAGCCTGCCTGGCCAGCCCCCTGACAAAGGAAGAAGGATCAGAGGCAAGGCCAGGAGGGGCAAGGGACCTTTTGATTTAGGACTAACCCCCAGAAAGGAACTGCACTGTGTGTGACGTGGCCGGAGGCCTGAGCCCAGACAGGGAGTCCAGAGAAGAGATCAGCTGGGACTGTCCTGAGTCCAAGCAAGTAACCACCATAGGGAGCATGAGAGGCCAAGTCCCCCGCAATGCTGCGTCTGGGCAGGAGGGGGCGCTCCAGAGGAAAGGGCAGGCGTTTACAACCTCATTGTCCCCACCTTGGGAGCACAGGGCCTTCCCGCTGGGGGCTGGTGCATACCACAGCAGGGGGAGCTGACGCAGCAGGGATACGTGTTCCTTGCTCTTGTGGATGGGGCCAATAATTGAGGGACAACCAGAGGGGATGGCCCTGGACGTCTCTGTCCTGGCCGTGTACCACCCTCGCCTGAGCACCCAGTGTCCAGTACAGAGTGACCTGCAGGATAGACTGGTTTTATCTTGCCCGCCCTGGCTGTCCCAGGCCAACATGGAGGCTACAGCACAAAGGGGAAGGCTGCAGTGGGGGTCACACCCACACAGGGGGTGGCTACACTACATGTAAGCCCGGGCTCAGATTCAGGCTGCAGCCCAAACCCCCCTTCTGTCTACGGACAATTCTGGGCCAGAACCCCAGGAACCCGCAGGTGGCAGCGGGGGGGGGGGGGGGGGCGGGGGGGGGGAGGGGGAGGTGTCAAAGCCCAAGCCCATGCACCACAGGCGCCATCTTTCCAATGTGCTCTGCCCCAGGCCCTGCCCCCACTCCACTCCCCGGCCCCTTCTGTCCCTCCCTCGAGCGTGCCACGTCCTCACTCCTCCCCCTGCCTCCCCCAAGCCGCCTGACGCCGTGAAACAGCTGACTGCTGTGGGCGGGAGGCACAGGGAGGGAGGGGGAGGTGCTGATCGGGGGGGACTGCCGGTAGGTGCTCAGCACCCACCATTTTTTCCCCATGGGTGCTCCAGCCCCGGAGCACCCACAGAGTCGGCACCTATGCCCTGCAGGTCTCAGGGCCCGAACTCCTTCTTTTTGCAGTGTGGACTCAGCTTGGCTTTGGGTCTGGGCCCCCCCAGACTTGGGTCCTAATGGCCTGCCAATGCTATCCCACAATCCCATGGGACAGCATCCTTTGTTCTTTCTATCTCAAGACTGGCCAGTTGACTCCCAGAAAATGGAAGCAGGCCCCTGGTTTAACCCTCGGCCTTTAGCCCTTCCATTTTATTGTGGCCGCTGAGTGGCAAGTGAGACAGCCTCCTCCTGTGTTTGCGATGGCCACCGACTGACACGAAGAAGCCCTTTGCCAGGCGTGCTGCTCCCTGGTCGCGGGATCATGGCCAGATTTTGGTGAATCTCTGGTGCCAGGCCAGCAAAATGTTTGACTTCAGCATGAGTTCCTGGAATGACCACATGTAGTGGGACCTAGCCAAGAGGCCTGCAGCATTGGAGATTCCCTGGACCAGTGAGCAGGGCAGGGAACGGATTAATCAGCTCAAGAACAACTACTGGAAAGCCAGGGAGGAGAACCACACCTCTGGGAGCTCCCAGTCATCCTGCCTGTTACATGAGGTGTATTTCTAGAGGCATCGGCGTTTCCACATCCTACGGTGACTGCAAGAGAGAGCCGCTCCTCGGGGATTGCTGTGTGCAGTCAAGGGCAGGTGGGCATCAGTGTCTGATCCCGTCTGAAGAGTTCCAGGCTTGAGCAGCTCGTCTCCTCCTCCACTCCTTTGGCAAAGGGGCTGGGTTAGCAATACCCGTGTTTGGCGGACAGCAATGCAATTGGCCTGGGCAGGAAGCCAGCAGCCCTTAGGAACTCAAACGACTACAGAAAACTGCAGCACAGGCTACCATGAGCACAGTCAACCATCCTCCATGACCTGCACTGGCTTCCCTTACAACAGAGTCAAGTTCAAGGTCTCGGTCCCTGTGTTCAAGACGGTCTAGGACAGGGGCCCAGGGATCTCAAAGAGTCTGAAGCTCCAGCATGGGGACTACAATGGACAGCTCTGCACCTTCATTCAGGCCTCCATGTCCCAGGTTTATCATGGATCCAGCTGGCCTTTCCTGTGTGCAACATCTTCCTCTGCAGAGGCACTGCACAACCCTCACCACCTCCCTGCTGTGCCAGTGACTGTCAGGCTCTGCAGGTCTTGAACCGGGGTCCTGGGAGTCATCTCATCTCCAGTCCTCCATGCAGCACTCACAGACAGCAGCTTGTCCATGAAGCCCAGATGGGGCACAAGCCCCACCCCTACAGTCTGATTGGAAGAGATCCAAGGGTTCTGATTGGTCCATAGCCCCTATTTAAGCCAGAAGAGGCAACAGGAGTTGTCTGTACAACTGGGCTTCACCCTGCCATGGACCACTAGTCTGGTGTATACCGGCTCCTGCCTTCTGATCGTGACCTCCCAGTATCCTGACTCTTGATCCCTGCCCTGCGTTTGTCTCTCGATTCTGATCTCCTGGCATTCCAACCTAGGCTGATTCCCTCAGCTGGCACCCGACGGTAACTGCTAGGCAAAGCTGCCCATGCCCGGGCCCTGATAGCTTGTATGGACCACTGTAACCGCAGGAGTGGGTCTGCCATGAGAGGAATGGACCCAGCAGCCCAGCCACTGCCTCTGGAATCATTGGACTCACCTGAACGGGCCATCCACCATCAGGACTGGGGTGTTCAGCTGACCATGGTGAACCAGCTACTCCAGGAACAAGTCGATCAGCTGCGTGCAGACAGCATCGCACTCCAGGAATGCTTTGAAGCGGCCTGCCCTGAACAGGGTCCTATGTTCCCCTACCAGAACGTTTTGATGGGTCCTGGCAGCGATTCTGGGCTTCATGTTCCTTATCCTGACGTGCCCCCAGACCTGTGCCTCTGATCTGTCCTGAGTCAGCCTGCTGATGGGAGAAGCACTAGACGGGCCCTCCCCCCGCTGGACAGCCTGGTGCTGTTGAACTGGAGTGTTTTCCTCCAGTCTGCGTCTGTAACATCCAACGATCCGCACCGGGCTCCAACAGCCGAGCGGCTCCGTGGAAACTCCGGTACGGCAGGGTACCTACGCGGTCTCACAGCAGACATCACATGGACTGGGGCAGTGCAACTGTCTCAGTTGCCATGGGTTTGGCCGGCAGAAATAAAAGGTGGCCCATGTAGAGATGCCTGGAAGTTGAAATGCCTGCGTGGATCTCGCTCTTCGTATAGCTAACCAGCTGTGTGAAAGAAGGGGGGGGGGAGGGGCTCCCTGTAACCCCCCCATCCACGTGTTGTTCCCTTGATGCCCATAGTTCCTTCCTAACCAATGCAGTGGATGTGGCCCAGAGGAAAGGGAATGCTGCTGTCAGCACCGCCTGTGCTTCTATTGTGGGGTGTAGGGCCGTTCTATTTCCGTCTATCCCATGTGAGCCCCAAAGGGTCTGGGAAACGAGGTGGCCCAGGCCCGCTAAGGGGGAAGGGAACGGCCTAGGCTCTGAAGGAAAGAAGGTCCCCCACACTTCAGTCCTGACTGGGCCACGTCCTGCCCTCCATCAGGACGTCCTTCCCTTGCAGGTATCTGATCAGCTGCACATTCCCCAGACAGACCAATGGATTCTGCTCCAATGGGCTCTTGTCAGCAGTTCCTGAATCGACAACTTCATAGACGTGGCAACAGCCCTCGTGCTGCAAATCCTTTGGCAACGTGAGGTCGTTCCAGAGCTGATAGAGACTACTGCTGGGTCTCCTCCGTCTTCAGGCCCAGGGACTGAGGGACCCGCCCTTCTGAAAGCAGTGATCCAAGGGCACTGCAAGACAATACAGTTCAGCTGCACTTCCCCCGATTCTTGGAATTCCCTGGCTGACCCATCATCATCCCCTCATCCACTGGCAAAAACAAGAAATCAGCTTTCCGTCCGCATTCTGTGTACAGGGGTTGGTAAATGCTGTCCCAGCACTTGGCTCTTGGGAGGTGCAGGCAGGGGTGATGGCCCCAAAGCTACATCAGCCCTTCCCCCGAAATACCAGGATTATGTAAGATCCAGGCCATTCGTGACTGGACTACCCCCCACATGACCTTTGACTTACATGCTTCTTAGGGTTCATCCATTTTTATCAGCTGTTTATCCCACACTTCTCAAAACAAGGTGGGCCCCTCACTGCTCTGCTCCAGAAGAATCTCCAGTTCTCGTGGTCCCCCAAAACCCGGTGTGCATTCGATCAGCTGAAACTCGCCTTTCCCAACGCAATCCTACTGGCCATCCCAGGTGCCATGTGAGCCTTTCTGGTAAAAGCCGATGCCTCTAGTAAGGCAATTGGGACCCAGCGACACGGACCCGAACAAAAACGACACCCGTGTGCCTATTATTTGCAGAAGCTTACCCCGGCGAACGTAACTACGGGATCCTGGATAAGGAGTGCCTAGCCATTAAGGCGGGATTGGAGGAGTGGCAATGTTATTTAGAAGGGGCTCACCATCCAATCCACTGACCACTGACCCTGGAGTATCTGCGCAGGGCAAAGGCATTAAACCAATGGCAGCTCCGGTGGCTCTATTCTTTTTGCGGTTCGACTTCATCATTATGTACCACCTGCAACGGCAAGGCTGAAGCCCTGTCTGGGAGCTTTGATACTGAAGCACGTGGACCTAGCCAGGAACCAGTCCACATCCTCAAGCCCCACAAATTCCTGAATGTTGCTGTTCCCTAGGACCTAGTCACACTGATTTGTTCTGCCTTGGCCTCGGCAATTCTGCCTGACGAACTAGCTGCCATCGACAGGGAACCACACAACACTTGAGAGGGGGTCTGTGACATACCAGGGTACAATCCAGAGCAATGAGTAGCTGTGTCACACCTGCCCTGTAACCTGGGGTACCCTTTACACTGTTTTGCTGATGTAGCCTCCAGCTTGGGCGACTCACAAACAGCCTCCAGTGTGCAAGTCACTCCCAGCTATGTCTATGTGTGTGCTGCAGCCAGCCAGTCATACCTTGTCTCTTACCAGCCTGGGTTATACTGCAGGGTAACCCCAACACACTCCTAGTCCTAGATTTCCCCCAGAAATGTATGTCCCGGGCTGCCCAGCCCTCTCCCGGGCAGTGCACATATATTAAGTCTGTTATTCCTTTAAGGGAATAGTATGCAAACAACTTGTTGCCCCAAATGGAGTTACCCAGACACTTCATCTTGAACACTCTGGATTAGATAAAACAGTAAAACAAGTTTATTAACTACAGAGAGAGAGAGATTTTAAGTGAATACAAGTAATGAGGCATAAAAGTCAGAATGGTTACAAGAAAAATAAAGATAAAACACGCACTGGTGCTTAACTTAAATTAGGTTAGATTCAAAGCAAAGTTTTCTCACTACATGCTTTCAGCCGTCCTTAGGTCAGGTCCCCTCCCCCAGAGTCCAAAGGCTGCTTCCTTTGTCTCTTCGGGTGCAGTGAATGCAATGGACAGGGAGAAAGAGAGAGGGGTGCCTTGGGGTGTTTGTCTCTCCTTTTTATAGTGTCAGTCCCCCTCTTGAAAAACATTTCCAGCTGAGACCCAGGAGACAAAGAGTCGATGTGGAAGGATGTTCCCTGCTGTTTTTTCCACCTGTTTGAACTTCCTTTGTTTTCTCTCCCTGCTTGATGACTCTGTTTACTGATTACATTCAAATTAAGACAAGCACACATTCCTTCTTTTGTTTAGGACAAACCTGACTTCTGCCTGGGCAGGGCTGTGGGATTTGGAACATGGGGTTAATAACCCCAAAGAGGGGAATCCTATAACTTCATGTATAATGTTGGCACACATATTTTACCAGGATGATACTGACCAGCAAATTATGAGTTTTCAAATGATATCTCACAAAGTGTACCTTGTACAAAGATTATCACAATGGTGTGTAGGGTGTGAATACAGGTGTGTATTCTGTCACAGGGCAAACTTGTGAATAACCACATTTATGCTCCTCTGGATCAGGCAAGAGTGGCTGCCTTGCAGTTATGCCCTGACTCCCCGTGGCGGGACCCCTGGGTTGCCTTGAAACTCAGCAACTGATATCCCATCTTTTCTGGTGGCCTGGAATGTGCCCCATAACACAGGCCTTCACAGCATCCTGCAATATGCGTACTCAAGCCAAGACACCGTGCCACAAACCCTGCGGTCGCCTCCAAACTCTATCTAGACACTCCACCCCAGCCCGGGCCCCTATTGGATTTTATCACGGAGCTCCCCGAGTCCAATGGGTTCCTGACAATCTTGACAGTGGTAGACCATCTCACCAAAATGGCCCACTATGTGCCCTGCACTGGGCTACCTTCTGCTAAAGAGACAGCCAAGCTGTGGATTATCCATGTGGCTCTTCTCCGTGGTCTACTGGATCACATCACCTCTGACTGAGGGTTACAATCTACATCCCAATTCTGGCGTGAGGCCCTATGTCTCCTGGGGGCCCAGCTGCTCCTCTCCACCATCTACCGCTCTCAGTCCAACAGCCAGATGGAAAGAGATAATCAGATTTTAGAGCAATACCTGCGATGTTACTTTAACCACATCTGCATACTTAGTCCTTGCTGATACCCTACGTGGAGTGTGCATACAATAACACAGATCACGCTTCTTTGCCAACTATGGTACCACCCCCCTTTCCACCCACAATTACCTCTGACCTCTCCTAACCTGACCATCTTGGACTTGGTGCAGGGGATTCATCAAATCCAGAAGAAGTAAGGGCCACAACAAGCGACACGCAGACCAACATCGTCAACCAGGCCCCATCTATTCAGTGGGACAAAAACTGTGGTTTTCAGTGGAGCACGTCCATATTAACGTAACCTTGTGTAAGTTGGCCCTTGGCCCTTATCAAATCCTTTGCCAAGTTAACCTGGTCGCTGCTGAATTACGCCTACTCCGATCTCACAAGATCCACCTGGAATTCACATATCCCTCCTGAAACCCCATACCGAGTATTCGCCTCTCCCACCAATGCACGTACAAGGCCATGAGGAATATGTCGTGCGTGAGATTTAAATTAAATTAAATTAAATTAAATTAATGGAGATCTCCTATCTCCTAGAACTGGAAGGGACCTCTTGGATTCTAAACACCAACAGGGTAAACGTTTATACCTGATTGACTGGGAAGGCTATGTCCCTCAGGAGCGTACATGGGAGCCAATGGAAAACATTCATGCACCCACCCTAATGCGAGCCGTCCATGAGAACCACCCCGAGAAGCCTGGACACTCAGTGCCCAGAGGACACCTTTGGGGAGGGGCTGATGTCAGGCTTATGGGTCTCAAACCTGCATCTATGGGAGACCCGGGAATCACCACACTCCAATTCTCCACCTGGTAGCTCACAGACAGTAGCTGAGACCAGGGTCCATGAAGGCCAACTAGGTCACAAGCCCCAGCCCTATGCTCTGATCGGGAGAGAACCAAGGATCCTGATAGGGGCTGTAGCCTCTAAGCCAGAGGAGGAAACAGGAAGTTTTCTGTACCACTGGGCTTCACCCTGCCATGGACCCCCTGGTCTGGTTACTTGTTTCTGGTGCCTGGTATCCTGATTCTTGGTAACTGACTCTTGGTAACTGACCTCTTGTTTCCCTCTCAATTCTGATCTCCTGGCATTCCAACCCAGTCTGATCCCTGGTAATTGGCTCCTGACCTCTGGACCTTTGACTCATGCCCGATGCGAACTGCTAGTCCAGGCCCCCCATGCCCTGGCCCTGCCAGTGGCCGAAACAGAACACCCTTCACCAGGGCCGTCCCTGGGACGGGTGCGGCCCGGGACATAGAAACTCAGCACCTATCTGCCGGGGGGTGCTCCCCACAGCTGCGCCCAGGCCCCGCCCCCATTCCACCTCTTCCCCAAGGCTTATCCCATTCTCACCTGCCCCGCCTCTTCCTTGCCCCCTACCCCAAGTGCGCTGCGCCCTCGCTCCTCCCCCCAGCGCCTCCAGACGCTGCGAAACAGCTGATCGGAGGTAGGCACTGGTAGGGAGGGGGAGGCGCTGATCGGCGGGGTCCGCAGGTGGGTAGGAGGTGCTAGGGGGAGGGGGAGGTTGGTAGGGGGGCTCCTCCTTGACTCCACCCACTTGCCTGCCCGTCTCCTGCCTCACCTCCCTGCCCGCCTCCTCATGAAGCGCAGGGCCTGGGGCGGTCGCCCCAATTTGCCGTACCCTAGGGACGGCTCTGTCCTTCTCCCAGGCTGGGCCCAGACACATACCCTACCCAGCACAGTGGGTTCAGAGAAGGAAGGCCCAGCACTGTCTGCGCTAGTAACGTTAGCTTGGAGCTGGGACCGCTGCCTAGAGAATTCTGAGCCAAACATGAGGAACATCTTTGCTGGGAAAAAAACCAAACCCACATTGAAGAGCTTCTTTGGCCTGAGCTTTCCAGCCGCCTCCCCCTCGTGAAACCCGAGAGATCCTGTCTTCGGCTCAACCAAGGGGTTAGCCACCCTCCAGCTCTGCAACGTGCAGAAATGTGACAGCCAGAGATAAGCCCTGGAACACCTTCAGTACAAGCCCAGGCGCAAATCGGCCTTCAGCTGCGCTGGAGACAGGACGTTAAGACTCCGTTATTTATGGCCTCCCGAGGTCCCTTCCAACCCTGATAGTCTATGATCCAATGTACACGATGCTCCGATCACACAGTTCCAGGCATGTGAGAAAGCAGGGATGAGATGGAAATCTCTGAGCCGGGAGCTCCAGCTTCAGCTGGGTGGGACAGAAAACAGGAGCTTTGTTGAGCAGGGAGATTGGCACCATGCTGACTAAAGCCTTGACCTGGGATGGGAGCAAACCCTGGGCGGATACTAGTGCTGTCTACACTGGGGGTTAGGTAGGCTTAACTACATTGGTCGGGGTGTGTGTGGATTTTTCACAGCTGAGTGTCGAAGCTGGGTCGATCTAACTTCTTAGTGTAGACCAGGCCACAGCGACTGTCGGTAAGAGCTGATCTCTCCTGCCTTGGAACAACACAAAGAGAGGGGTGTGGCTTGGATGATGCCTGGTTATAGCCAGGCTGAGCCCTGCTCCCCCTCCTGCTTAGCAGGCGTGATAAGAGCCCCCCTCTGGTTTCACCACTGCCGAGGGGACCTGCAAGCCCTTTGCAAACACCCGGTGAGCTCCCAGCCCCCGGGGCAGGATGCGGGGGGTCACTGAACTGAAATCCCAGGCCACGGGGAATGCCATGAATTCTAGGTTCAGTGGTGGGGCCCCTCAGTTCCTCTGGGGGAGTCTCCAACAGAGCAATGGGGATTTTCCAGGTGGGAATTTGTAGGTCTCAGTTGGATGGAGATGCCCATGCCAACCATCCCCGAGAGGAGATGTGAACTAGGAAGGAGCTGGGAGAAGCACATTGCTTAACCAAACTCCCAGCCTCATTGTGACTGAATCCTCACTACACTGCCCTTCACTGAACCCAAACCTACAGCCAAGCCCAAGCTGAGTCAAACTGACCAAACCCACATGACCACGGGCAGGGCCGGCTTTAAGCCGATTCACCCGATTCCCCGGAATCGGGCCCCACTCCGGGGGTCTTCGGCGGCATTTCGGAGGCGGAGGTATGTGTGTGTGTGTCATCCTTTGGTGCCGTGGAAGCCCTGGAGCGGACCCCCCGCCGCGAAGTGCCGCTGAAGCCCTGGACTGCCGCCGGGTATTGGAATCGGGCCCCTCGGGTCATAAAGCCGGCCCTGACCATGGGCTGGCAAGTGGGGTGGTTGGGGCTAATGCCCTGATTCCACAGGTGGGCAAACTGAGGCACAGAACGTGGACGTGGCTGGGTGAAGACCATACAACAAGTCAATGACAGAGCCGGTATAGCGCCCAGGTGGCCTGAATCTCAGTCCTCCGCTCAATACACTGCAGAACACTGGTTCCCAGCCCCAGGAACAGAGCCCAGGAATTCTGACTGCCAGCCCCCTGCTTTAGCCAGTAGCTAACACAGCTTCCAGCTAGAGAATAGGGCCGGAGCCAATGGCTGCTTCCCACTGGAGCTTTCCAGATTATTTCCAAAACACCGTTACCAGGAGTCCTGGCCTCTTCCTCCAGCATCAGCCTCTTTTGAGGGCATCAATCCCCTGGGGCCAGCAATCGCGGTGTGAGCTCAGATGCAGCCCAGTGGCGCGGTTAAAGGTGAGCAGGCCCCTCAGGTGTTCTACAGAACACCCCCGATAAGGCACAGCAATCAGACAGGGACCTGACGGCATCTTTCCGTGCTGGGGCCCAGCGCAGCAGTGACAAGGCTGCATTATTGTCAGACACTGCGAAACGCAGGGGCCAGCCTCGGTCCTGGCCGAGCAGCGGCCCCCTTGCTCGTGGTCTCAGCAATGGTTCATGGCAACTCATGTCCCTTTTGCCCCCGTTGCGGGTCGCTTGCCATCAGGACCAGAGCACACTGGGCTTGACTTGGGTGCAAGGGAATCCCCAGCTGGCGGCCTTTGCCTCTCACTTTGCACAGATGTAAAGGCCGCCCCCGTGCATGGGCATCGGGCCCAGTGGCAGTCGGCCACCCTCCCGTACCTGTGGGTAAACAGAGGCTCCCTGCAGGGCCCTGTCACTGGTGCTAAATTGAGCGGCAGCCCCAGAGGATGTGCAAGGAAGGAAAAGGCAGATGCAGCAGCTTCCCCTCCTGGCTGGGTCACTTGAGGCCGTCTGTGGGATTGACTGACCAGGGCCCCGCTGCGCCAGCCCTTCCTGCATCCTACAGGAAAGCCAGGCAGCAAAGACCAGCCTGTCACCTGGCCATCTCTGCTTCTCACGGACGGGGAGCCAGCCCTGTCAGCGAGACCCGGGCTGGAGGGCTAGCTGTGGCCAGGAGGGCAGCGGGTGGCTGAGGGTGCTGTCCCAGCTGCACATGGGATGTCAGCACTTGGAGAGCGAACAGAGCCCCACAAATCACAACCCCGGCCCCATCCCCTCCCCCCAGCCCCGTTAGGAATGTCTGCGAGGGATGAAACCGCAACCCAGAGGGGGAGGGCAGAGGGCCTGTCTGGCACCGGTGGCTAAGGATGGGAGTAAAGATTTCCACTGACTCACCACAGCCTCCCCAGCAGCACCCCAGGCACCCCCCCGCAATACAGCCCAATGGCCCCACTACACGCTACTGCAGTCAGACATACTGCCACAACCTCCCAGCACCCAAAGCCTCCACCACAAACAGACACACACTGACGCAATCTACACACACAGCCACGTGCCTGCAGATGTGCACGCTGCACACAACCCCCATCGCACACACTGACACAATCTACACACACAACCCCATGCCTGCAGATGTGCACGCCATGCACAACCCTCATCGCGCACACTGACACAATCTACACACACAGCCCCATGCACCACTCCCTATCACACACAGCCCTTCACAAAGCAGCTCGCCAAGCACCTCCCAGCCGTGCGCCCGGGGTGCAGATTGCAGGGCAGGCGCCGGGCGCTTGGGGTAAAAGGTTGTAGGGCAGGGGCCGAGCACCCGAGGTACAAGGTTGCAGGGCAGGCGCCGGGCACCCGGGGTAAAAGGTTGCAGGGCAGGGGCCGAGCACCCGGGGTCTGAGGCTGCAGGGCAGGCGCCGGGTGCCTGGGCTACAAGGCTGCAGGGCAGGGACCTGGGGTACGAGGCTGCTGGGCAGGCACCTGGGATACGAGGCTGCCTGGCAAGTGCCGGTGCCTGGGGTACGCAGCTGGGTAAAGACAAAGCCTAGGTGTTGGAGTCAGGTCAGACTCAGCCTGAAGACCTGCTCCAGGAGCCCCCTTGTGGCCATCGGTTCCTGCAGTAGTGAGTTCCCAGTGGCTGATTGAAGAACCCAACTGAAGGGACTTTTTCCACACTCAGCCCCTCTTTCCATGCCCAACCCTTCTCCTCACCCTGTGGCGGCCTCCCTACCTGCCAGGAGAACAGCTGTGGGGGCTGCTCCGTGTGCCCGCTCCAGGACTGATTCAGCACTTTTCCTGCAGGACAATCCCCCAACTGGGCTCCTGGGCTCCTGGGCATCCTCGCTGACCCTCAGAAGAGCACAAGCTTGGGGTCCTGGCTGTTGCCCAGTGTGGTGTCTCAGAGGCTGCCCGCGGTGCCCCCTCTGTTGAAAGCAGGGTTGGAGCAGAGCCCTTCTCCAACAAGGCAGAAGGTCTGAGCGGGGCGGGGGCCTCGTCTTGTTGCCAGTCTCCCGGACATATGCAGTTGATGTTGCAGCCGATTCCAAACCTTTGACCGCCCATTCAGGGCTCTCCAGGCAGCTGACTAAGTCTCCTCCTCCCAGATGATTTCACCCCAAGGACAGCATCTTGACTTAATGCCCAGCAGGGCTCCCAGCTGTGTCCCACTGCACTGCCAGCTCTCCGCAGCCCCATCCCAGTGCCCAAGGGCAGCATCAGCGCAGTTGCTGTAATCACTGTAGATAATCTTGGCTCCACAAGGACAGACAAAGGGGGTTGAGCCATGAGCTGAATGGGCACTTCCCGGCTTAGCAGAAGGCCCAGTAGAGTCTGGGATCCTTTGCCTGGCCTCTGTTGGAGCGACAGCCCCAGGAAGCAGCAGCCAGGGACTAGCGGAACGAGACCCATTGCTCTGTTCCTAAACCTCGCTGCCAGCTGGAGCCAGCAGGAACCGTCTGACAAGGATCCCTGGGAATCCCACCAGGCAGGAGCCCCCAGTCCTGCTACTCCCGCTCTGCGGGCTCAGCTCTGCCCTGAGCAGTCCTGGCTCTGCTGTGGCTACTCACCACAGGGCCTAATAGCTCCCCTCCCAGCCCAGCCCCATGGCGCTCTGGTTCTGCTCAGCCACATGCCATTGGGCCTTTGCACGGACGTGTCCCAGAATCCCTGGCACCAGGTGCCCCATGACTCAGGGCTGCAGGCGGCTCGGGGAGCATGGCTGAGAGGAGGGGTGGAGGTCTGGGGGCTCTGCGGGGGGAGAAGGAGGGGCAGGGAGCTATGGGGGGCAATGGGAGGGGACCTCAAATCCACCTCCCATTGAGCGCCCAACTCTGGGGGAGCCGCGCTCGGGAGCCGGGCCCAGCCTGTGGCTGCCCAGGCCCTGCCCTGGGGGGTCAGCCCCAGGAAAGGCCCCCCTGGTGCTCTGATCATAGAGCCAGGCCAGGTGCCCCCATCACTCCCAGGATGCCCTCATCCAGCATGGCGCCCTGCTGTTCTTCAGGCCACTCCACTGGAAGGGAGACAAAGCAGCGAGGCTGCCTGTGCCCAAAGTAAAGATGGTGTCCCACCTTCACTCCGCACGCTGGGGTTGTATGGGCGGTGAAGCCACGACAGGCTCCCGGATATTACCCATAGGAAAGATGGAAGCACCTTGAACGCGGCCACGGAGAAGGAATCGAGTTGGTGTCCCGGATGTTGCCCGTACTAAACATGGCGGCCAGCTACGCTGTTGGTCATGGCGGCGCCGGCCCGGTTTTCCGGCTATTGCCAAGACGCCTCCTTTGCCCTCACTAAAGATGGCGGCTCACCGCCAGCCTTTCTTATCGAGTTGAAGCTGCAGAGGGCGGCCGTGTACTTCCGTCCCGGCTCGCCGCGGCGCCGCTGGGAAGATGGCGGCGCTTAGGGCTCTGCGGAGGCTGCGGGCACCTTCAGGGTCATGGCTCCCGGGGCTCCGGCTGGGGGTAGCGCCGAGCAGGTGAGACCCAGCCCGGAGCCTGCCCGCACCCTCGATTCCCCCCCCTCCCCGCGACCTGCCCCTGGCACCTCTCCCTTGGGAGCTCCCCTTCTGCCTCCCCCCCCGGATCCTAACCCCTGTCCCTCGGGAACCCCCCCCCGCCTTCCCCTCCCCCCCCGAACCCTTCTGGGCATTTCCACCCCCCCCCAACAGGACTCCCCCTTCCCTGGGATCTCCCTCTGCCTTCCCTGCCTCCTGCGGCCACCCCCACCCCTCCGCGGACCTCTCCCCTGGGATCTCTTGCCTGCCCCCATGATCTATTCCTCGGGGACTCCTCCCCTGTTTCTTCCCCACTGGGACCCTTCCTCTGCCTCCTGCCCCTCCCTCGGGACCCCTCTCCCATGTCCTGCACCCCCAGGGCATTGTCATCTCCCCTGGTGGGGACCCCACCTTCCCTGGGATTTCCCGCTGCCCTCCCCTGTCTCCTTGGCACCTCTCATAGAATCATAGAATATCAGGGTTGGAAGGGACCTCAGGAGGTCATCTAGTCCAACCTCCTGCTCAAAGCAGGACCAATTCCCAACTAAATCATCCCAGCCAGGGCTTTGTCAAGCCTGACCTTAAAAACCTCTAAGGAAGGAGATTCCACCACCTCCCTAGGTAACCCATTCCAGTGCTTCACACCCTCCTAGTGAAAAAGTTTTTCCTAATATCCAAACTAAACCTCCCTCACTGCAACTTGAGACCATTCCTCCTTGTTCTGTCATCAGGTATCACTGAGAACAGTCTAGATCCATCCTCTGTGGAACCCCCTTTCAGGTAGTTGAAAGCTATCAAATCCCCCCTCATTCTTCTCTTCTGAAGACTAAACAATCCCAGTTTCCTCAGCCTTTCTTCATAACTCATGTGCTCCAACCCCCTAATCATTTTTGTTGCCCTCTGCTGGACTCTTTCCAATTTTTCCACATCCTTCTTGTAGTGTGGGGCCCAAAACTGGACACAGTACTCCAGATGAGGCCTCACCAATGTTGAATAGAGGGGAATGATTACGTTCCTCGATCTGCTGGCAATGCCCCTACTTATACAGCCCAAAATGCCGTTAGCCTTCTTGGCAACAAGGGGACACTGTTGCCTCATATCCAGCTTCTCGTCCACTGTAACGCCTAGGTCCTTTTCTGCAGAACTGCTTCCTAGCCATTTGGTCCCTAGTCTGTAGCAGTGCATGGGATTCTTCTGTCCTAAATGCAGGACTCTGCACTTGTCCTTGTTGAACCTCATCAGGTTTCTTTTGGCCCAATCCTCTAATTTGTCTAGGTCCCTCTGTATCCTATCCCTACCCTCCAGTGTATCTACCACTTCTCCCAGTTTATTGTCATCTGTAAACTTGCTGAGAGTGCAGTCCACGCCATCCTCCAGATCATTAATGAAGATATTGAACAAAACCGGCCCCAGGACCGACCCTTGGGGCACTCCGCTTGAAACCGGCTGCCAACTAGACATGGAGCAGTTGATCGCTACCCGTTGAGCCCAACGATCTAGCCAGCTTTCTATCCACCTTATAGTCCATTCATCCAGCCCATACTTCTTTAACTTGCTGGCAAGAATACTGTGGGAGACTGTATCAAAAGCTTTGCTAAAGTCAAGGAATAACACATCCACTGCTTTCCCCTCATCCACAGACCCAGTTATCTCCTCATAGAAGGCAATTAGGTTAGTCAGGCATGACTTGCTCTTGGTGAATCCATGCTGACTGTTCCTGATCACTTTCCTCTCCTCTAAGTGCTTCAGAATTGATTCCTTGAGGACCTGCTTCATGATTTTTCTAGGGACTGAGGTGAGGCTGACTGGCCTGTAGTTCCCCGGATCCTCCTCCTTCCCTTTTTTAAAGATGGGCACTACATTAGCCTTTTTCCAGTCATCCGGGATCTCCCCCGATCGCCATGAGTTTTCAAAGATAATGTCCATTGGTTCTGCAGTCACATCTGCCAACTCCTTTAGCACCCTCGGGTGCAGCGCATCCGGCCCCATGGACTTGTGCTCGTCCAGTTTTTCTAAATAGTCCTGAACCACTTCTTTCTCCACAGAGGGCTGGTCACCTCCTTCCCATACTGTGCTGCCCAGTGCAGCAGTCTGGGAGCTGACCTTGTTTGTGAAGACAGAGGCAAAAAAAGCATTGAGTACATTAGCTTTTTCCACATCCTCGGTCACTAGGTTGCCTCCCTCATTCAGTAAGGGGCCCACACTTTCCTTGACTTTCTTCTTGTTGCTAACATACCTGAAGAAACCCTTCTTGTTACTCTTGCCAGCTGCAACTCCAAGTGTGATTTGGCCTTCCTGATTTCACTCCTGCATGCCTGAGCAATATTTTTATACTCCTCCCTGGTCATTTGTCCAATCTTGCACTTCTTGTAAGCTTCTTTTTTGCGTTTAAGATCAGCAAGGATTTCACTGTTAAGCTAAGCAGGTCGCCTGCCATATTTACTATTCTTTCTACACATCAGGATGGTTTGTTCCTGCAACCTCAATAAGGATTCTTTAAAATACAGCCAGCTTTCCTGGACTCCTTTCCCCCTCATGTTATTCTCCCAGGGGCTCCTGCCCATCAGTTCCCTGAGGGAGTCAAAGTCTGCTTTTTTGGAGTCCAGGGTCCGTATTCTGCTGCTCTCCTTTCTTCCTTGTGTCAGGATCCTGAACTCGACCATCTCATAGTCACTGCCGCCCAGGTTCCTATCCACTTCTGCTTCCCTTGCTAATTCTTCCCGGTTTGTGAGCAGCAGGTCTAGAAGAGCTCTGCCCCTAGTTGGTTCCTCCAGCACTTGCACCAGGAAATTGTCCCCTACACTTTCCAAAAACTTCCTGGATTGTCCGTGCACCGCTGTATTGCTGTCCCAGCAGATATCAGGGTGATTAAAGTCTCCCATGAGAACCAGGGCCTGCGATCTAAGAGGATGTGGGAAAAGCTAATGTAATGTCTCCCCTGCCTCCTGTTCTCTTGGGATCTTCCTCTTCCTCAGGGATCCTTCCCCTGCCTCCCGGGCATTGCCCTCCTCTCCCTATCTCCTCCCCTCCCCCTGGGCATTGCCAGCTCCCCACATGGGGACCCATTCTCCAGCCCCCTAGTAAGGACACTGTACTTGGCTCTTACCATAGGTCTCCGTGCATGCTGTGGGGCTGTTCACTTTGTTACTCCAGCTGCTGCAAACAGGACCCAGAAACTGCAGAAACCAAACTGCCATGCTCCTGACTGGTTCCTGTCACTGGGTGGCTACTGGGTGGCTGTCATACAAGCTCCCTAGCTTGTGGGTCAGGTGCACTTCCTTGCTGATGATGCTTGATCTAGGAGACTAGGTAGCTCAGGCACTTGGGAATGAGCCATGAAGCCTTTCTCTGCATGGTTACCGGTTCAAATCCTGCCAGTGCAAGTCTGGATTTTGATGGTTTATGAAATTAGTGGAGAGGCTGTCTTGCTCCCACTGCATGACTACGCATGGCACAAAAGTCACCCTCCCCATTGATGCTAACTGACCTATTGGCAGAGAAGCAAGAACAAGGATTGAGTTGGCCATGGAGACTGAACTCCCATCATCCTTAGACAAGCCCCATGCGGTCAGGCTTGAGGGCAGTTGGTGGGGAGCAATATGTGGGCAGCTTGTACTGCTGCTCCCCAAACTACGGAGATATAGGCTCCTGGGCTGCCAAACCGCTGCCTTCCCCAGGATGAAGCTCACCCATCCAAGAAAGAGTCTTGTTTTTGATCCCCTTCTTCTCCCTTCCTCCCCTACCTGCCTGGCAACAACCCTTTTAAAAGCCCATGGAGTCTGAGACTAGAGACAGGCAGGTTTGACACCCTTTCCTTATCTCTGTGTCCAGAGGCTCAAAGCAGTGGCAGCCGGATGTCGAGTGGGCCAAGCAGTTTGCAGGTGTGGTCATGTACCCCACCAAGGAGAATGAGAAGTGGGTGGTTCCCTGGAATGGTGAGTTCTGTCGAAGGCACCTGCCCCATTAAATGCATCATCACCATGCGGATGCTCTTGTGTTGGTGGTTGTCATGTTTTAAGTTTGGAGCCAAACCTGCCGCTGGGATGTGCAGTCCCCACCTCTGTGAACATCGCTGGATTGCAGCTGATGACCCCTCTTGGGCCTGATCCTGTAGTGAGCTCTGTGTAGATGGACCCCTGTATTTTCACGGAGCGTATTGCTGAATCGGGGCCTTACATTGTCCCAGCTGAGATCGCGGGAAAACAAATGTGGTCAGCGTGGAGGGAGCTTCCTTAGTTTAAGGTGATCTGGGTAAAGAAATAAGTCTGGGTTTGGTTGTTGGTTTTTTTTTTTTGTTTTGTTTTGTTTTTTTTTTGTAACCAGCATCTCCCTTTTTATAGAAATGATTCCATGGCTTTTATTTTAATGTAAGTGGAAACAGGATTTGGGGTTTGAGACGTCTCTTTGCTGCATCTGAAACCCAAACACAACTGCTCTGTGCATGAAGCGATGATGGGGACAGGTCAGTTATACAGAGCGCTAGGGATTGCCTTGTAAGATGGGCTGATTTGAACCTGCATTTTAACACAGCCAAACACAAGCAGAGGCGGCAGGTCATGCTGACTGGATGGGAGGCAGCATCCTGGAGTGCAGTGATTGAATAGGGTGTAGGAATAACTGATGTTTGGGTTTGCTGGCCATGCTGTGGGGGGGATTGGTTTGAGTCACAAATTCACAAAACGTTTGTTGATCCGAATCTGCATCTCCCCCCCCCCCCCCCCCCCAAAAAAAAAAAAAAAGTGGTTAAAAAAATTGCGCTCCGCTCTAGTTGGGCTGGGTTAGTTGGGTGTGTGCGTGTCCTGGTAGCTAACCAATTGGATAGGAGTTGTGTGATACGGTAGCTAAGAGGGCTTATGTGATCCTCTAGCTGTAAAGGCATTACTGGATACTGTGTGTAATTTGGGTGCCCGTGCTTCAAACCAACTGCTGACAAATTGTAAAGGTTTCAGAAAAGAGCCACAGGAATCCTAGAATATCAGGGTTGGAAGGGACCTCAGGAGGTCACCTAGTCCAATCCCCAACTAAATCATCCCAATGAATGATTCACTGACTGGGAAACCTGCCTGAGAGACTAAAAAAAGCTCCGTCTAGTTAGTTTATCCAATGAAGGTTAAGAGGTGACTTACTCAGTTACAGGCACCTACCCCGGGAAGAGGTTTCTGATAGAAGATGGCTCTTTAATTTGCCAGAAAAAGGCATAACTTGATCCAGTGGCTGGAAGCTGAAGCTAGACTAATTCAGACTACAAATAAGGCACAAATCTTTATTAGTGAGGGCAGGTAGCCACTGGAACAATGTACTGAGGGGTTTGGTGGATTTGCTGTCAGGAGAAGTCTTTAAGGTGTTGTCTTTAAAAGATTTGTAGCTCCACCCCGAGATATGGGCTGGACACAGGAATCATGAAATGAAATTCTCTGGCTTGTGGTATGTGGGTCAGGCTAGATGTTCAGAATAGTCGTTTCTGGCCTTAAAGTCCATGAAACATCCCTCAGCTGCAAATCTAAACCCTAGGTATTGTGTGCGAGATTAGAAAACAAGACCCCGAACGCAGGAAGTGGGGGGAGAGCCTCAGTGGGAAGAAGTCAGGATAGAAGCTTTCCCCTTGCTGTAATTCATGCTGCTGCTAGTTACAAGGAAAAGGCATTTTGCGTGAAGTGCTGACTGGGATTTTTAGCTGGTTTGTCCCTTTAAGCCAAGTGTCTCGGTAGCCGGCAGACCTGTGGACGCATTCGCTGTCTTTCCGGTCACTGAGACGTGCTGCCGATGGATTGGAAAACAATCAATCTTAGGCAGTCTAACGTCTGACCTATAATATTTGAGTTAAGGACGGCTGACTAGTGTGTCATGGTGTGAGCTGACTGCTGCAGTGGTCAGGAAGGGATTTCTCCCCCCATGCAGAATGCATTATGGGGCATGCTCCCCTCCTGTGAAGGCTCTGATCTTGGCAGCTGAAGGAAGAAAGAAGCGAATGCACATTCTGTGTGTGACACTGTTGGGGGGGAATGCTTGTTGTGGGGGGGTGTATTCGGGGATGGTGACGGATGGGCTGCGTGGCTGTGGAGTTGTCCCTAGCAGTCTGCTGCTCTTCACGCGTGTTTGGGAGGTGGGGAGGGAGTTACTGTGGTTTAGCGCTGTGTGTCCAGGTGAGCAGCGCTAGGCCTGCCGTTGTGGGAACCATGTACATGAGTTTCCCTGTGCTGAGTCACTGTGGGGCTGCCGGCTCTGCCGGCGAGCTGGTGAAATTCCACGATGTGCGAATGCTACAGCGACTCTAACGGAGCTCAGCGAGGTGCAGTTGCTTTGGCTGTTGCGATTGTCCCCGGAGTTTATCGTCCCCGAGGGGCGGTGCCTGCGGGTCGTGAGAGTCCAAGAGAAACCTGAGCTCAAGAGACTCTTCTTGAACTACACCTTTACCTGAGATAACGCGACCCGATATAACATGAATTCGGATATAACATGGTAAAGCAGTGCTCCGGGGCAGGCGGGGCTGCGCACTCCGGTGGATTAAAGCAAGTTCGATATAACACAGTTTCACCTATAATGCGGTAAGATTTTTTGGCTCCCGAGGACAGCGTTATATCGAGGTAGAGGTGTATCTGCAAAGGAGCAATGACTCAAGCTGGAATGGGAAAGCCCCCAAGGGCCGGCTACTCGGAGCTCGGCAGGAGCTAGGGGGCAGCCTGCAGGCCCGGGGGGGGTGGATTTGGAAGTGCAGCCTTGCTCAGTGTGATGCTTTCTGGCATGGCAGAGCAGAGCTACGGCGGCTCACGTTGGGAATTCCCCCACTTCAGCAGCCCCAGGAGGCGTGCAGAGAGGGAAATGTGGTCAGTTTTTTCATGAGATGCCTGCAAGATTTCCCCCCCGCTCCCCTGCTGGGCAGAGGCCAAGTTTGGGACAGTTTGTCCCAGACGAGGCTTCCTCTTGGGTGGCCCCTCCAAGGCAAGCGCTCTTCGCTCCTGCTCTCCCTCCTCACCACAGCCGGGCGCTCCCGGCCTCTGGACTCGCGTGGGGGCTCGCCGCTCTTTAGCTCGCGCTGGGCACAGCAAACGGTGGGGCGCACTCACTCGGGTTGCCCAGAGAGCAAACGAACCCCCTGCGTAATGTGAGATGAGCAGGGAGGCCTTAGAGCGACAGGCCTGGGGCGGCTGCACCCGTAGACGAGCCCAGTGCTCTGCAAGGCTGAACTGCTGGACAGAGATGCTCCTCAGTTTTGCCAGGGAAGTGATGGGAATCGCACTGGCCAGGAGGGGTAGAATAGGGCTTCCCAGCTGTGGGGCATGAACTGTGGGGCCTGAATTCCCTTCCATCCCCGAGCTCTTGTCCTGCTCAGCCTTTCTAGTGCAGTGGGGCCGGAGGGCTGTGGGTGTCCCTGGAGTGCTCTCCCCTGTCCGGAGGTGCACCCTGCTATCTCACGGCCTCTCTTGCTCTCCCCGTGCCTGAGCAGACAAGGACCCCCCAGCTGTGAAGAAAGTCTCCAACCTCACTCTGAACTTCGGGCCCCAGCACCCAGCTGCCCACGGGGTCCTGCGGCTGGTCATGGAGCTGAGTGGAGAGACCGTGAAGAAATGCGACCCCCACATCGGCCTGCTGCACCGCGGCACAGAGAAACTCATAGAGTACAAGACCTATCTCCAGGTAACAGTGGGGGGACTGTGACCCCAGGTCCCTGCCTGGACACCCCAATCCCAGGGCAGCAGTGTGGTGGGCTCCATCGGCCTGCAGCTCCGTTGTGTGCTCCCGCAGTGCTCCAAGGGCTTTTGCACCCAGGCCAAATCAGGACTTTGGGGCCCCCTGCTCTTCTGCCCCACAGCCCTGCCCTGCAGTCAGCAATGCTGTCCCGGCTGCCCAGTGCATTCCAACCTAGCCCCACCTGGCAGGCGAGTGGGGGGCCCTGGAGGCAGTCTGCCTTGCCCATACTGCAGAGTGACCTGGGGCAGCCTGTCCCTTTCAGCGGCAGGGGTATTTGGGGGGCATCTCGGGGGCGGGGGGGGGGCGGGCAGGGAGAAGCAGCAGGGAGCAGAGCGTCTCTCTTTAAAGAGAGAGAGTGTTGTCCAGTGGCTTGCGTAGGCGAGCGGCAGCCAGGACTCCTGGGTTCCAGTCCCAGTTCACTCACTGTGGGGCAAGTCCGTTTCCCTCTCTGTAAGGGGAAATACTGCCCTGTCTGACCTGGGGTCATGGGCTCTGATCCCTGTTTGTAAAACGCTTTGGGACCCTCAGGCGCCGTGGGCGGGGCGGCGCAGCGGTAGGGAACGCCAAGGTCCTGCCCCTTGGAGGAAAGAACAAGGGCTGACACAAGCAGGACAAAAAACGCGCACGTGTGTGTCTCTTGTTTAACAAGAGACGTCAGCAGCCTCCGAGGAAGCTGGGAAGATGGAGTGTCCTGCCAGACTTTGCATTAGGGCCTTGTAAACGGAGCTCCCTTGATTTACTGTCCGGATCAGATGTAACCTTTCTAGCCGCTGGGGAAGTAGCACTTAAAGTAATCCAGCCCAGTAAACATGGGGCGGGAGCCAGGCAGAGCTGCGGGTGCCAGAGCGCTCTGGACGCGCTCGGGGCGTGCAGCCAAGGCAGAGGCAGCTTAGTGACGCGCTCCCTTGGCGGCCCAAGCTGGCTGTAGCGGCGCAGAGCGTAAGCGCCTGGCTGGCCTTCGGAGGCAGGCGATTCCCAGTGAGCGAGTCCCCACTCGTGCCCCGTAAGTCGGGGGGAGGCAGGCGGGCACATGCTGCCAGTTTGCCCACAGAGCGGGAGCAGGACCAGGGTGAGCGTTGAGTGACTGGGAAGCAGCGCTCCCCTCTGTCAGAACAGGGAGGCAGCCAGCTTGGGGTGGACAGTGAATGGTGAAGGCCCTTTGGGCTGGTGGTTCGTTCTGGGGGCGCTGTTCAGCTCATCAGCGTTAGCCAGTGTTTGTGCCAGGCTCTGGGCGGGGGCAGAGCTCCTACCTCCATGGGGAGACATGCCAAGTTTCACTTCCCTGCTCAGCTTGCTGGGGGCTGGTGCTTCCCTCATGCCAGCCAGTTCTGTTTCACTTTCAGGTCCTCATGCGCTGACTCAGTGCTGTTCAGAGGGGGTGTTTGAGGGCTAGAGGAAGGATAATGAGGGTCAGGATCCTGGTTCTGTCACGGACTCCTTGGGCAGGTCACGACACACCTCCGTGCCTCAGTTTCCCTGCCTGTACACGAGGGGTGCAGATGATCTGACCGTTCCCTTCCTCTGTGCTGCTGTTCTAGAGGCACAGAGAGCGTGTGTAGTACAGCTTTGTCCAGGGGCTAGGCCAGCAGCTGGGGGCTGGAAGGATGGATTCAGATCTCGCTGGCGCATTGACTTCAGCGGAGCTCCTCCTGATTTACACCACAGAGCCCTGGTCAGGCGCCATCACTGTCGTCGGCAGCACTGAATCTGTGTGGCTTCCGCAGCACCGCTCCCCCCGCTTTATCTTCAGAGGAGAGGGTCAGCCGCCAGCTGTGTAGTGCCGGGGACGCCGACTCACTGCCCGAGTGACAGCAATCCGAGTGCTGCTGCCTAGGTGTGCGAGCAGTGCCGTGCATGCCCTGCAGAGACACAGCATTGTGATCTGACCCCCAGGCACCAGCCTTGGAAGGCTGTTCACATGGGCCTTGCAGGCAGTTTAGGGTTTGGTGGCGGGCAGGAACTTTCCTCTGTCTGCTCCAAACTCGGCAGGCCACAGCTGTAGCTATTGACTTGTAGGTGAACAGGACGAAGCTGTAGAATGTGGAGAGCAAAGCCTTCTGGGAGTTGTAGTCATTTGTTGGACTGTAACTTCCTTTGGACTGTGAAATGTTCGGCGAGGAGCAGGGGTTTCTCACTGCGGTGCTGCTTTGGCCTTGGAGATTAAGGCTGAGGGAGACCTGCACCGGGGCTCTCCAACCCCTCATGCTGATCTCGGTACAAAGCCACGTACTCTGGTTCTCATCTCAGCAAAGGAATTACACGGGGTACATGTGCCCTAAGAAACTTCCAACTGTCTAGGCCAGCGGTTCTCAAACTGTGGGGCCCGCCCCCCTAGGAGGATATGGAGGAACGTCCAGGGGGGTGTGCGCGGTGGGGCCCACGCCAGCCCCCACAAGGGGGCAGAGAGGGGGTGCCACCCAGCCCCACTCTTCCCCTAGCTCTGCTCCAGCCCCGGCTGGGCTGTGGGCCGGCTCCTGGGCCCCGCTGCCGCTGCCAGCTCTGCTCCTGGTCCGGGAGAATGGGGGGGTGCGAATACATTCTGTTACTCATAAAGGGGATGTGAGAGGAAAAGTTTGGGGACCACTGATTAGGCTTTAGGCTGGGCCCTCCCTGTGCGCAGTGGGGCTGCTCTTAGACTCCCAGGGTGGCAGACCTGCATGTATATTACTTTGATTGTGCCGGGTCTTGTGGCTAAGCAGAGTTGGGCCTTGGGTGGGTGACTCCCTGCTAGCCCTGCGATGGCGAGTCCACGGGGAGCGCTCTCCCCTCTCAGCGCTGAAGCAGTGCCCGAGGCACCGGGCTGCCTTTCGCCGCGATGTGAAATTGAGCCCTGTCTGCTGCTGGTGCTCTGCGTATTTTGCAAGGCCAGGGTGCTGACTCAAGTGCCCTTGTCCAATCTCATCTCGGGGTGGCTGGAATGACCCCAGCACCCCTGCAATTCTAGCTGGCTGCTGGGCTCCTCCCCTGCTCTGGGACAGTGGCACTGGGTGCGGTTCCTCTGCTCAGGGATGGGTGAAGGGATCCCCGCTTTGTAACTGGCCCCGCGAGGGTTGGTGTGTTCCCAGCGCCAGGCTGTCTGCAGGCAGTGGTCCTGCCGCGTGCCGGACGGGTGTTTGCAGCCTGTTCTCTGTCGCAGGCTTTGCCGTATTTCGATCGGCTCGACTACGTGTCCATGATGTGCAATGAACAGGCCTACTCCCTGGCGGTGGAGAAGCTGCTAAACATCACTCCACCCCTGAGGGCTCAGTGGATCCGAGGTGAGTGTTCCCCTCCTCTTGACCTGTGTTCCCTTCCCGAGCTCACTTGGCTGCCTTGGCTCTGTGGAGCCGGGTCCCGAAGACAGTCAGCCCCTCCCCAATCCTCCTCCATATGCCCCTCCCTACTGTTCCTGTCCTATGCTTTCTAGCTGGCACCCTGGCAGGGGGTCTCCAAGGCCAATGCCCGTTTGTTTGTCCAGGTAGCCGGCTGCGCCCTCGCTAGGAGCATAGGAGCTGCCAGTCAGTAGTTGGCTTATGCCCTGGTGCTTCTAGCCAGAGCCCATCACCCTTAATGCACTGAGGGAGCAAGACGCTTGAGGCTATTTTAGCAACTGGGGGTCCCGCGCCCAACACTGTCTTTCTCTCTCCCTCTGGTGGGCGTCAGGTGTGGGGGTTGAGGGAGGAGAAGCCTCTCGGCACCCTCTGAGCTTGGGTGAATCTCCTCCCTTCATACCCCTCCCCTGCTCCCACATCGCCCAGTGCCCAGCCCCTCAGAGCCCCTTGGTGCTGTTCTGAATTAGGCCAGAAGAGGGCACTGGAGAGAGAGGGGGAGGGGAAAGGTGGGGGAGGCTTCTTGCTGCAATGGGTTGGGCACCTGCCTCCTGCTGCTGCGTCCTTCCTAAAGACAGACCTGCCCTGGGCCTGCGAAGGGCTGAGCCCTCGGCTGGCACTTCCCCTTCCCCGTGCGCACGGGTGTGTCGGGCGCGCGCTGCCCGCCTGCCCCTTCCCCGTGCGCACGGGTGTGTCGGGCGCGCGCTGCCCGCCTGCCCCTTCCCCGTGCGCACGGGTGTGTCGGGCGCACGCTGCCCGCCTGCCCCTTCCCCGTGCGCACGGGTATGTCGGGCGCACGCTGCCCGCCTGCCCGTCTCTCTCTGACTGGGGCTCTCTCTTCCCTCCCACCCCCAGTTCTCTTTGGGGAGCTCACGCGGCTTCTGAATCACATCATGGCTCTCACCACCCACGCTCTGGACATCGGGGCCATGACCCCCTTCTTCTGGATGTTCGAGGAGAGAGAGAAGGTAAACCCCACAGCTGGCTCGAACCGGAGCCAGCAGCTCCATCGCGGGAGAAGGGCAGGGCAGCCAGAAGCCAACAAGTTGATGGCCCCTCTGCTCCAGCATCCTGTCTCTTTGAATGGGCCACGGCACGTGCCTCCTCAGCCAGTGCCTAGCCCCAAAATGCAGCTAACAGGCCAGTGCTGTCTAAGGTGGGTGGAGATTTTCCTGGCCCAGCCGGGGAAGGTAACGCCCGGTGTCACCAGGGACCCCTGGAGCTCAGTCCCAGGCAGCGCCAAAGGCCCCAGATCTGGAGCGGGGTGATTGGCCCAGGGAGGAATTCCCCCTTGGCCCAAGGGGCGTGTGCTGACAGCAGCCTGAGTCAGATGGTGTTGCCCATGAATCAGCTGCTAGCTCTGCCATTGGTGGCTAAGCAGCTCTGTGCCAAAGGCCAGGGGTACATTACACAGGCCCCATGTCTCCTGCTTTGTCTTCTCCGCTACGGTGCTTCCCCGGGCTGCTCTTCTGCCTGGCTCCCTGGCCCTGCTTGGCGCTGGCTGGGGCTCAGCTGGCAGCCTTGGACAGACTGACTCATTTCCTCCTTCTGTGGAACACTCTGGTGCTTCCTAGTTCACCAAACAGGCCCTGGAACGGGGTCCTTCCGGGGTGTGACCGGCCCATGCCAGGGCATTGGCAGCGAGAGCCGTTGGCTGCTCCCCATGCCCCCGGGAACAGCATCTCTGGGGTGCTCCGTGGGGTGGATCCTGCAGAGCTGGGATCACCCCAGGGCTGGGGGGGGGGCACTTTAAGGCTGGACAGCCAACCTGGTTTGCTCGTGCTCTGTGCCCCACGGGTGCTGGGCATGTGGGTGAGCAGTGCTCTTTCTGTCTCCTGCAGATGTTTGAATTCTACGAGCGGGTCTCCGGGGCCCGGATGCATGCGGCCTACGTCCGGCCAGGCGGGGTGCACCAGGTACAGCCAGCAGCATGCAGCTCTCCTCTAGTGCTGCGCTGCCCTGGTCCATACAGAGCTGCGTCCACCTCCCTCGTGTGGGAGGCCTGATTGGCTGGTCTACGTATGGCCGCAGACCCTTGTCTGTGGACCACAGCGCCCTCTGCAGCTCACGAAGGGATCTGGCTCCCAGCCTCCTGTCTGCAGCTGCTCAGGGGGAGCTGGGGTGGGCAGAGCCTCAGAAGGAGCTTGTGCCGGGTTGGGCATGGGCACCCAAGCCCCTCCCCCTTTCTTCAGTAGTGGCATTTCCTTGTCCCGGTCCAGTCCGGTCTGCTGAGAGCAATGCTGGCCTCTCGGGAGGGCTTCTTGCCAGCCCTGCCACTGCCAGGAGCCCCATTTGGGGAGGGGCTGCATCCCCCTTCTGCCCGCCCGAGAGAGAGGCCCCCAAGGGAGGATCCCCTTTCCCCACCATGGAGGGCCTGTAAAGCGGCCGGCTGGAGATGCTCAGCGCTCAGACAAGATGGCACAATGTGACTCTGGCAGCTGAGTGTTTCACGCCCATAGCCCTGAGCCGGAGGTTAACCTTCCCCACAAACTGGTGTCATAGGGCCTGCAGCTGGTCAGGTCAAGGTAGGATCTCACCCTGGGCTCCTCTGTCCCTTGATACTCCGAGCCAGGCAGCAGGGGAAGGTGGGGAATGGCTGGGGCCTTGTCAGCACTTCTCAGACTTGGCAGCAACCCTGAGGCTTCCTGCTCCTTGGTGCTGAGTGATCCCCCCCGAGTTCTCCAAGAGTGTGTGTGTCGTCTTCCCCCCCAGCCCTGCCCCACGTGCACACATATGTGCTGCAGGAAGAGCTCAGATTCTCCCTGTGCTAACCCCCTTTCCCCCCCACAGGACCTGCCCCTGGGGCTGATGGACGATATTTACGAGTTCACCAAGAACTTCTCCATCCGGATCGACGAGTTGGAAGAGGTGCGGCTCTCAGGATGAGTCGCCGTGTGAACTGAGGATGGAAATGTTCTCTGCAGTCAGCCCCTGCTGTTCCCCAGTCAGCCCCTGCTTGGGACCTGGGAACGTAGAAATCCTGTGTCCCCTCCAGCCCCATGAGTCCGCATGTCTCAGGGTTTGAGAAGGGTTTTGTGGATTCCATCCCATCTCCCACCCTGGGTTAGGCCAACGTGGGATAGGCCCCTGCAGCCTCTGCCAGGTCTTTGTCGACTGATCCAGCCCCCAGTGGCTGCTCAGATGATCCAGATAAGTTTTCCTTCTAGGGAGCAGCTAATACAGGCGCGAAGGGAGCACGGGGTGGGGTGCGCTTTTACAAGGGTGAGCAAATCTGTGTGTGCCTGGGGGCAGGGAGGCTGACGGCAGAGCTAAATTCTTAGCAAGCCCCGCTGTGTGTGGAGGCGCTATGCCCGGCGGCTGGGCTGCTCTTGACCATCCCATGGCACTCTTCCTTAGTCAAGGTGTTGATTCTGGTGTCCTAGGCAAATTTATGGAGATATCCCATCTCCTAGAACTGGAAGGGACCTTGAAAGGTCATCAAGTCCAGCCCCCTGCCTTCACTAGCAGGACCAAGTACTGATTTTGCCCCAGATCCCCAAGTGGCCCCCTCAAGGATTGAACTCACAACCCTGGGTTTAGCAGGCCAATGCTCAAACCCCTGAGCTATCCCTCCCCCCCTAGGTCAGACCCCTGTCATTACATCACCATCAAGAGCAGGAAAAGCAGAATCCTGTCTCCAGCTGCAGGGGAAATTGAGGGAGGTGCAGAGTGTGAAGTGCTCATGGTCTGTTAACATCTGCTATGTTCCACTCCAGAGCTAGCTGCATTCCAGTGATGGGGAGGGTATATACGTGGTGTGAAATGCCTCCGGGTGCTTGGGGTGCCCGGGTGCTGTATCCTACGTGTGCCCGTGAGCAGCCAGGGCCGAGTGTTTGGAATGAGTGCCGGGTGGCGTTTCCCGGTGTTCACTCCCTGTCCCCTGGCAGATGCTCACTAACAATCGGATCTGGAAGAATCGCACGGTTGACATTGGAGTCGTAACCGCAGAGGAGGCTCTCAATTACGGTTTTAGGTATGATCCTTTCCCAGGGTAACGTGTTGTAACTCAGGCCGGAATGGGGGTGGGAGCATCCCGGGACGATGAGGTCTGTACGCGCTCTGTCCCCTCCCCTATGGACCGGCCTGTCAGTGGAAGGTTGATGGTGTCGAAAGCAGTGAGAGTCCCAGGCGTGGGCGCGTGAGGAAATGTCCCTGGTCTGGGAAGGAAGCCGCACTACTGTCACACTATACCTTGCTTGTGGTTTTCCCTTCGGCAGCGCCACCTAGTGGCTAGAGCCAGGAGAGCAGACTCCTGAGATCTGTACCTGACTCTGCCCCTGCCCCCTCGCTGTTCCTCGGTTTCCCCAGCAGTGATGGGCTAATAGTGGCCTGGGGGGGTGCGGTTTAATCAGTGTCTGAAGCTCTTGCCAGGTAGACTGATGCCAAGTGCCCAAGCTAAGGGAGAAACTTCCCCTGGCAGCGGATTTGGGAATGGCCCCTGGAAGGGTTACGCTTTCCTCAGCCGTCTCTGGGGCTGGCCACTGCCAGGCCAGGTTCCTGGGTCGGGTGGAGCCACAGCCTGGGCCCCACTGCTCGGCTAACCCTTCCCTCTCTGCCCTTCCCAGTGGGGTGATGCTCCGTGGCTCTGGAATCCAGTGGGATCTCCGCAAAACCCAGCCCTACGACGTGTACGACCAGGTGGAGTTTGACGTTCCAGTTGGATCGCGGGGCGACTGCTATGACAGGTGCCTTCCACGTTTGGGGGGAGGGGAAGAGGGTGGTGCTCCGGGGAGGGCCGTGTCCCATGCTGAGTTCTCCGGGGGGGGGCTAACCCCAGGGAGGGCCGTGTCCCGTGGGAGGTGCTCATTGCTCAGGGACACGCCTGAAGGCTGCCCTTGCAGCACAGGAACCATTCTCAGACTCACTCCTTTCCCCCCCCGAGGCGTCTGTCTGTTCTGCAGCCTCGCCGTGGCCTGAGCCATGTGACAGCAGCTCCCTTCGTGGGCCGACGGGGCCCTGAGCATCCTTTCCACAGACAGTCCAGCAGAGCTGGGCGTCGCCTGCCAGGCTGGGCGTCGCCTGCCAGGCTGGGCATGGCTCGAGCCAAGCAGCCTCCTCCGTGCGGTGCCCAGGGTTCCAATCAGTCCTGCCTGGCCCCCGGTGGGCTGGAATTGCCTGGGCTAAGCCTGCTCCCCCGGCTCCTGCGGCAGGTACCTGTGCCGGGTGGAGGAGATGCGCCAGTCGCTCCGCATCATCCTGCAGAGTCTCAACAAGATGCCCGAGGGGGAGATCAAAGTGGATGATGCCAAAGTCTCTCCTCCCAAGAGATCTGAGATGAAGGTAAAGGAACGCTGGGCCTCCCGCTCCTGGGGCCTCGACTCTCGGGGAGGGAACAAGCATCTCTAACGTGTGCTGCAGCCTGTCCCAGCCTCGGGGGAGGAGGGGCTCGTGTCAGAGCTGAGGACTGCGGGGCGGAGCTCCTGCCTTCGGGGGAGGGTGGATGCCCTGAAGAGTCCGGACCCCTGACATCTAGGCTCAACTGTAACGCTTCCCTCCGTGGGCACGGTGCTGGCCTCACGGGAGGGGGCACAGGGCTGCAGCCCAGCTGGAGAACAGTGGTGCTGCTCTCTCGTGCCGTTCTCTGAGCGGGGTTCCTTTGGAAGGGGAGTGGGCCAGCAGCCCTGTAAGGGTGACAGCGTCCTGGGTCTCTGGCATCCCTGCCAAGCTGGGTGGGCGAAGACGGCCGCAAGCCACGTGCGGCTGCTGGCCATGGGCGATTCCTGTTTCCCCTTGTTCCTGTAGCCTGACCCCGCTTTGCTAAGGAGTGCCGAGCCCTGCGAGTGCTCGGAGAGCAGGCAAATGAAAGTGCTGTTTGGCTAGCAGGTTCCAGGTTGTACAGCACCTGGCACATCAGTGGCTGGGCTGGGCTCGGCTCTCAGGTGCTGCCACAATATGAGTCACTGAGGATGATGAGACGGCAGATGGGCTTGTGACCAGCACTTGACCTGGGTGACCCTGGGGTGTCGCTAGCCCTCTGAGTGCTTCAGTTTCCCTATCTGCAACAGGGGGAGAACAGCCCTTCCTTTTCCCACCCTGCATCTGGCGTGTGGGTTCAGCCTAGGGCCTCTCGCTCTGTGCAGCCATGGGGCTGCTCTCATCCTACCGCAATACGCACAATCCAGATGGAAACTGCCTTCGATTGGGGGCCCCTGGTAACACAGCCAGGGACGGGGGCAGGTCAGGGGAGCTGTTGCCCACAGGGGAAGAAATGTCTTTACCTGGATGGGACCCAAGACGGGGGCCCTGACCCCTCGTCACTAAAGACCCGGCACCTGGGGATGGAGGAGGAGGGGTGCTGGCCCCGCACCCAGGGCTGGGAACTGCATTCCTGGTCACTTCCTGCCCAGAATTGCTGGGTAGTGAGTAGCGATACGCACGGCGGCAGGGCTGGGGAATCTGGAGGAGGGGAAGCAAGTTGCAGAGAAGCCAAGTGACTGGGCCAGTGTTGCGCTGTGTGTCAGTGGCGGAGCCCTGACTCCAGTCCTGGGTCTGGCAGGCTGCTGCGGCGCCCCAGAGCGGCTGTCCTTCCTGCTGGGGGCCGTGTGTCTGCGTTGGGGTGAGGACCCGTGGAAATGTTCGCTGCGTATATTGCTGAGTCTGTAGCCAAGGGCTGGGACGGTCCAGGCCGCCTGTCTGACTCTCTGAATTCCCTTCTGCGCAGACCTCCATGGAGTCGCTGATCCATCACTTCAAGCTATACACAGAGGGCTACCAGGTGCCTCCCGGAGCCACGTACACGGCCATCGAAGCCCCAAAGGTACCCGGTTGGCGGGGCATCCAACCCTTTGCCTATGCCCTGGGCGCTCTCCTCCCTCACAGGGGGCAGTGGAGTCACGGTCCCCCTGGCTGTGCCCTGGTGTAGCCCTGGCTATGGGCCGATGCCCTGTGGGGGCGGGGGCATGTTCCAGTGCCACTACAAACCATGGGAGATGGCTGAGCTCCTGGGGGTGCGTTAGAGCTGCTGCCCCTGCCAGTCAGCCGGAGCCTGGCTGGCCGCTGCTTGGCACTGCCCGTGGGAACGGGCTAGTACTAGAGGACAGTTGCCACTGGCTGGTGATTGTGCTGGTGATGTTCCATTGGCCCCAGCTGCCCCGGGAGGCACCACTGGGCCAGATTCCCAGGGACGTGTCTGGGGCAGCTCTGGGTGTAGGCTGCAGATGGGATCCTGGGGGCTGTGCCGGGCGTTCATTGACAGGCCCAACCCAAGCTGCTCCCCTCCTGCCCCTTTGCCCCGCATGGGTCCCTGGTTCTGCTCAGTCATGTGAAGAGCTGCTGGGTTCGGTTGTGTCCCAGAATCCTTTGTGCCAGCTGCCTTGTGCCCATGTGGACCCCCCTTTCATGCTGCAGCGGGGATAGGCTTGCCTTACCCAACCCAGCAGGTGCAGGGGGAGGCCCTATGGGAGAAGACCCAGGGAGAAGGGGCAGGCCTGTCTGCAGGGAGGGGGGCACCAAATGCCACCCCACCTTGGGCACCTGTGCCCAGTGCTGCCGTCTGGCTGTGCGAGGGCTGCAGAGTCTCTGCTTGCATTGCCAACTCCCTACTCCGTCCTGTAGGGCGAGTTCGGCGTGTACCTGGTCTCCGACGGCAGCAGCCGCCCCTACCGCTGCAAGATTAAGGCGCCCGGCTTCGCTCACCTGGTAAGAGATTCCCTGAGGATGGGGGCTGCTGGGGTAGTCTGGAAAAGGGGAGGTTCTCACTTTAGGGGTGCCACTGGGAGAGTCTGGGGGAGGGGATGGGGTGTCTCGCTTTAGGGGCACCACGGGGGCAGTCTGGGGGAGGGAATGGGGTGTCTCGCTTTAGGGGCACCATGGGGGCAGTCTGGGGGAGGGGATGGGGTGTCTCGCTTAGGGGTGCCACAGGGGCAGTCTGGGAGGGGATGGGGTGTCTTGCTTTAGGGGCGTCACGGGGGCAGTCTGGGGGGAGGGATGGGGTGCCTTGCTTTAGGGGCGCTGCTGGGACCGTCCTGGGTGTGTGTCGCTTTAGGGATCTGCCGGGACACTCTGGCTCCCTGTGTTGCACAGGGAGCGGCTGTGAGCAGTGGCTCGGCGCTAGGTGCCCAGCACGATCTGAGCTCTGCCCATCCTTGCGGATCGCGTCCCCTGCGCTGGGCCCTGAGCTGCTCCTAAGGCACCTGGCACAGAAAAGGGAAGTGTGGGCAGCCGCCGCTCAGCCTGCCAAGGGGCTGCACTGGGCACAGGGCCAGCCCTGGGCTTCTGGCTTTGCCTGTGGCTAGTGGAGCTGCTGGCCAGGTGCAGCCTGCACAGCTGGGTCTGTTGCTGAGTAGCTCCAGCCTGGCTCTGGGGGGCAATACTCACTGGGCCCCATTGCTGTGGAGGGCGGCTGGGCCCTCATGGGGACGAGGTTGGTACAGGCTTCACCTAGGGGTCCTGGGCTGTGGGGAGTTGATCACTGGGGTACTGCGCAGCCCCGGGGCTGGAAGGATCTGCTCTTGGCCGAGGAGCAGGAAACGCCGGGTCCCAGCCTGGGGTTGAGGTTCAGGCCCTACATGTGCAACCCCAGTCCCACCTGCCATGAGAGGCGGTGCCTGTAGGCGGGGCGGGGGAGGCCGTAGGGACACGCCCCGGGCGCCGGCTGTTGAGGCTCAAGACATGTGCCTGGTGAACTTTCGTACCCCAGGCTTGGCCCAGAAACTCTGCTCTGGGGAAGGTGCTTCCAGAATGCTTGAGAAAGGGGGCAAATAGTAACTGCTGTTTTTGTAGGACCTACAGAAAAACAGCGCGCTCGTTCCCTTCACTAGCGCTTGGCCCACTGCTTGTAGCTCCACAAGCTGAGTGGGCTGGGGATGGGAGACTTTCCAGGAGCGACCGGGGTGGCTCATTGGGGTCTCTGGTCTCTAAGCCAGCACAGGCTCCAGCACTGTGCTGGGGAGCTCATTAGGGGGCACTGTTCCATGGGAGTCAGCGCTGGCCCCAGTTGCCCACCATAGCACTGAGGAGGTGGGGGGGCTAAGTGAGAAAGGAAAAGGAGTCGTACCCCCTCCCCCACCCCCGGCCCAGCTCGTGAGATGAGACCGGTTGGCCTGGGTGTCCTGGCCCCATGGCAGCCTGGCCAATGATTGTCCTGACCACCGAGGCTCGGGCTGCGTAGCTCCGCCCCTCCCGTGCCAGCTGTAGCTCTGCACTTCCAGGCCGTTGCCCGGTTGCCCCCTAGGCGGTTGCAGGTCTGCCAGAGGGCGGCGCCCCCCCTGCCCAGGATTGTTCCCTGCAGGGTAATTCCGGAGCCTGGCCAGGCTGCTGTGTCCCATGTGCTGGCACACGGGCGTCTCTTCCCTGGGGGAAGGGCTGTTCCGGAGCTGGCTGCAGTCCCCGGGGAGCCCAGGCTCCTGCTCTCGCCGGCCATGCGGCGCTGGGCTGGCCTGTCCTTAGAGCCCTTGACCTGGCTGCTTTGCGGGGCCCTTTGGGAAACCAGAACAGAAAGCAGCCGTTTGAGCAGGGAGGGGGTCCAGCTGGCGTCACATGTGCAGCTCTGTGCTGGCCGGGGGGCTCTGGGGTAATGGAGCCAGCTGGCCTGGGCCTGGCTCCTCACTCGCTGTCTCTCTCCCCCCAGGCTGGCCTGGATAAGATGTCGAAGGGCCACATGCTGGCAGATGTGGTGGCCATCATCGGTATGTTGGGCACGGGGGGAGGGGAGGAGGTGGTGCAGGGAGGAGAGGGGGCTGGTGATGCAGAGTGGCTGGCATTGCTGGGCAGGCATGTGGGTGCCAGCTGGCTTGGGGGGAGCCTTCTTGAGATGCCAGGGCCAAGCAGGGAGCCAGATCTAGGGTGCCCTGGGCCCAGCACAGCCCTGCTGACTCCAAGCATCGTGCCCCCTGGGATCCCTGGCTCCTCTTGAGCCCGTGGGGCAGGGCCTGCTGGTGTGCTGGGTGCCCCATCTCCCCTGCAGGGGGCTTGAGGGAGTTTGGCTGCTGGCGGGGGGGCCCGCGAGAGCTCCTCTGGCCAAAGCAAGGCTGGCGGTACCGCCTGACGGGCCCTAAACCCCCACCGATTCCCTGACGCTGCTCCCATGCCCATCCTGCCTGACCCCCCAAGAAGGGGCTTGGCGTGGGGGAAGGGGCCTGGGGCCAGGAGGACTGGCTTTGCCTCGCTGGGCGCCAGGAGTCGTCTCTGCCCTGCCCTATCTAACGGCCCCTCTCCTCGGCAGGCACGCAGGACATCGTCTTCGGGGAGGTGGACAGATGAGCTGCTGGGCCTGCGGGCAGCTGTCTGCGAGCCCCGGTGCATCGACCCCTCTGCACGGCGCCTGTCTGAGCGGGATGTGTGTGTGTGTGTGTGTGTGTGTGCGCGCGCGTGTGCATCTGTGCGCTCTCGCTGCTCTCTGTGCATGGGGCTGCGTGAATAAAGCTCCCTTTGCAGCCTGCTGTGGTTTGGTTCTTAAACTGAAACTGTGAATGAGGAATCGCTTCCTTCCCCCATGGCTGGAGCTGCAGGCGGCTAGCTGGTGCAGCGGGGGGTGGGGAGGTTGGCTGCCTTGGTGTGTGTGTGTGTGTGTGTGTGGGGGGGGGGGCAGCCTCCTTTCACCCACGTCACAGCTCCAGTGGGGCTGTCCCTCCGGCGTCCCTCCTCACCCCCTGCACCTTGCCCCCTGCTCTAGCCCTCAAGTTTCCTCTTAAATCTCTCAGCTCCTGTGCTTCCTACCCCCCAGTGTCTGAATGCTGGGGGGGGAGGGGGAACTTGGGCGGGGGCATCCCTGTCATAAAGCACTTTGCTCTGGGCTGGGTGAAGTGGGCTCTTCCCCCAGCAACTTCCTGTTACTGCGGAGGGGGAGCAGCCGTTCCCCCTGCAGGCTGAGACTGCGGTGTGGGTCCTGGCTCTTCTGGGGATGTTCTCCCCCCCCCCCCCCCCCTTCTGAATCCCCCAGGGCAGCCTCTGGCCCCTGTGTCCCCTTCCCCAGGGCCCTCCACTCCTGACTGAGGCAAGCTGCCCTGCAGCCCCAGCTGGAGCAAGGGGTGTTGGTGGGTCCTGAAGAAACGCTCCTTCCCGCCCCTCCAATGCTTTTCCTCCAGCCCATCCCTGCCTGTAACATCTGGCACATTCGTGGTGGCCCAAGCAGCTCTTGCTTCCAGCTGGTGCAGAGCCCGGCTCCTCGCCAACAGTTCCACCCCAGCGCTGCTGCGCTCTGACATCAAAGCCCTTGTCTGAAAGGAGGAGGAGGTTGGTGAAGGTCTCAGCTGTCGTAACAGACTTTGAGTTAGCCCCCCCCGGCATCCTGGTTCAAACATGAACGCTGCACGGTCACTGTAGCCAGGGGCTGGTCACTGAGATCTCACTTGCAGGTGAGGGTGCATCACGCCAGGGCTTGGATCTAGCAGGGTCCTGTAGGGCTCTGTTCTCAGCCTGACGCTATTCGGTATCTCGAGCAATGGGCAGTAGGAAAATAAAACAACGGGCACTTGCCCTGCAGCGGTGGAGCAGTAACCCGTGCCAGGTGCCGTACGTGGCACCGGCTGGATCCTTTGGTCAGGGGTTGGAGCGATACGTGTCCAAGGCCGTGCAGCTAGGAACACAGTCTGGGTCACACAGAGGCAAAGGGAAGCTGGGTTGGAATGGGGGACACTGGAAAGGATGTGTCAAGTATCAGGGGGTAGCCGTGTTAGTCTGTATCTACAAAAACAACAAGGAGTCTGGTGGCACCTTAAAGACTAACAGATTTATTTGGGCATAAGCTTTCGTGAGTTAAAAGCTTTCGGATCCGAAGAAGTGAGGTTTTAACTCACGAAAGCTTATGCCCAAATAAATCTGTTAGTCTTTAAGGTGCCACCAGACTCCTTGTTGTTTTTTTGGAAAGGATGTGGGGAACCAGCTGAAGTTGAGCTGCCAGGGTGCTGCTCTAGCTGCGTGAGCTGCTGCACTCCTCCTGGGTAGATCCGGGAGTAGGGAGGTGGTATCTCCTCTGGAGACGGCAGTTGTCGCTACTTGCTGCATCCTGTGTCCAGGGCCGAACCCCACCCTGCCAACAGGCCAGTGCCAGCTTAGAAAGGGGCTCAGAAAAGAGCTGCAGGAATGATTTAGGGGCTGGGAAACCTGCTTGAGGGAGCGGGGAAGGACACTTGACTTTCCTGGGGTACGATCAGCACTTATGAGGTGACCTGATCAGTCTCTAAGGGCCTGACTGTCAGGTATTTCTTCTTGCCCAAGGACGGCAAATGCAGATTAGAAATAAGGTGCAGCTTTTCATCAGTGAAGGTAACATACGAGTGGCCTCGGGAGACACGGCGCATCCTCCCTCGGCTGGAGTCTTTAAATCTAGGCTGGGGGTCTCTGTGAGATCTGCTCTAGGCCAAGCACCAATGGCTGGGGGCCGTTCTCAGGCCTGTGTTAACAGGAGCTCAGAGCAGAGGACCAGAATGGTCCCTGCTGGCTTTGAACTCTATGGAAACCCAACCCTGGCAGCTGCACCTGGGGGGCCAGCCAGTGGCACAGAGTGCCCAGGCCTGATGTGCTCCCACAGGAGGCTGGGGGTGCACTCGCTCATGTGCCAGCCTTTGCAGCGTCTGTTCCACGGATCTGCTCGGCAGGGGATGAAGACCTGGAACTGGGGCGCTGCTAGCTGCAGCATGGCCTGGGATCCGTGGTTTGTGGGGGCTCAGATGGGGCTCTCTGAAGCCCAGGTGGCCAGCTGTGTGTGGGCAGAGGGACGGGCCGTCTTGTGGCTCACTGCCAGCCATCAGGTGCGGTCCCGGCTGGAGAGCTGGTGCCAGGCAGCTGGCGAGTGCAAGGGGCAGGATTGTAGTGGGACGATAATGAAGACACCTGCACTCGGTGCACTGCAGCAAGACACGGGTGAGAAAGATGAGCCCTTTGTTACAGGTTCAACACCTTAGCCCGGGCCTAGTGAGAGAGCCACCCCCCACCACTCCCCCCAGGAGCTCCCAAAGCCATTCCTCTGTCTGGTATCTGGAAGGTAAAATCCTCGTCCCAGAGGCAGGGTCTGAGGGCTCCTGGCTGGCATGCCACTGCCTAGTGCTGGGGGCAGCAGAAGGACCTGAGCCTGCAGGTCCCTGTCCTGGTGCCAGTGGGAACTGGCTGTGCTGATGGTGACTCATGGTCAGGGCCCTTCCTTCCCCTTCCCAGGCTGGGATCTCAGTGTTATGCCATGTGTCAGAGGTGGTAAAGCAGGCATGTGCAGGGGGAGGTGCTTGGAGGGGGGACACCAATGTTTCAGCTCCCCCCTGGGGGCTGCAATTCTCCTCTCAGGCTGAAGGGCGAGAGCCCAGCATGACGCCTGTCCCACTGTCCGGCTCAGGGATGGGCACAAACCAAACAGTGTGTATGTGGGCGGATAAATACAGCTGCCTGGAATCCTGCTTTACGCCCCCTCCCCAAGTCCCTTTGATCAGCTCCTGACCCCCTCGGCGGGGCCATGCACCATAGAGATGCATTCGTGGCACGGTTGGGAGCAGCGGAGCCGTGGGGAGGGGGCAGGAGCCTCGGGGCCACTCCAGCACTGGGCTAGACTCAGGCTGGATTAAATATCCTGGGACACCAGTGTGGGGTGCCCAGGGCTCCCAACCAGCGAACGCTGGCTGCGCTGGTTGGAGCTGGCTCCTGTGAAACTCCTGGGGCTGGTCTCAGTCCCAATGTGGGTACCCAGCTCTTGGGGGCAGGGGGTGGGAGCCACGAAGTTCAGTTACTGCCCTGACGCTGCCGGTTATGCTCACGGCACGTTTTCAGTCCTGAGGGCTGGGGCCCCTTTTTAGAAGCCGAAATGCTGGTGCCTGTGGCTGGGGGTGGATTCTGTGACCATTCCAGGGCCGTGCGGGCGAGCGCCCAGCGCCCCTAGAGGATCCGGAGCGCTGCAAACTCGTGCAAATGCCTCTGGCTGCAGATGGGCATTTCCTCTGAGCCCTGGAAACTGATGCCAAGATAAAGCCGCTCTAGGATGTCACATGCAGAGATAATATTGTGTTTGTCACAGCTCTGTCAGACCTGTGGTAACCAGCTGCTTCCCCAGCTCAGTGGGTGTGTCACCCAGGCCCTGTGGTGGGGGGCCACAAGGAGTGCCTGTAGCCTTCTTTCTCCAACCCCCCTGTTCTCACCAGCTGCTGCATTTCTGCCCCCACCAGGCTCCCCAGGGGGCGCAGACCCTTCAGGGTGGGGCACGATTTTAACAGATTTTTTTTAAAAGACTTGTTTTTTCCCTTGAAAGTTGGATTTGCTGCACAGCCCCAGGGCCTGATCCTGCTTGTCCTGCAGCCCGTGTGAGCCAGGCATGCTGGGCGGGAATGCCTTTAGCCTCCTCCTAGGACCCCAGGGGAGGGTCCGCGTCCAGTCAGAACCCAAGAGAGTTAAGGAGAGTCCAGTTAGCTGGAGCTAGGGCCCCCATGCCCAGCCCAGAGTAGCCAGGCCCAGCTGCGGAGGAGAGGAGAGGGCACAGGCTGGCCATGGGGCTTGGCAAAGGATGCTTGAGGCAGCCACAGGGAGGGAGGCAGACAGTTCTGGCCCCAGCCTGGTTCTGATTAGCAGGGAATGGGCCCCTGCCAGGCAGGGCACCAGGGCAGGGGCAGGTCACTCTGGTCCTGAGGCCTAGAGGTTAGGAAGGACGCGGCCTGTGCGCCGAGTCTGGAGCCGGGGGCGGCTGGTGAGGAGCTGGGGGCTGGGCCACGCCCTGTGGGAAGGGCAGAGCCCCTCAGCAATGTGCTGGACTGGATCTGTTGCGACTCCATGGCGTGAGGTGTGAACGACCCCACCCGGGCTAGGTCAAACCCAGCCGTGGCATTCGGCTCTGGGCGCCACCTCTCCAGGAACCTGGCTTGAAACCCAGCAGCCCCCAGGGCAGAGCGCAGTGCTTTGAGAGTGTTAGCTAGGGGGACCACACGGGCGCTGGGATGGAGCCTGGCAAGAGCCGTGCCGGGACGGATTCAAACCAGCCTGAGGCACTAGCCCCCCATCTGAGCCCTAACCAGCCCCAAAGGGCCCCTCAGTGGCTTGGGTCAATGGCATCACCCAGCCGTTGGATACACAGCTCCGCCAGTGCTTGAGCAATTACCAGTGGGCTCCCACCCTGCCCCTTCTGGGAAGGGACCTGGGCCCATGTGAACCCTGGCTAGTTCCCTAATGCAACCACAGCCTGGAGAAAAGGGAACTTTGCAGGGCTTGGCCGTGTGAAGAGTTAAGGAGCGAGTGGTGAGTGCAGGAAGGCGTTGCTCTGTGGTTGTGGGGCGTCTTGCTGAGTCAATCGCAGAACCCAGCTCACACCGGACAGTGCGTCTCCGCCGAGCAGCCGGATCGGAGCAGTCGCTGCTGCCTTTGCCATCCCAGCCCCAGCGAGAGAGCGATCGGACTCGTGCGGGGGCTCCTTGGCTTGACCCCGCCAACCAGGATGAAGATGTGGCTCGTGGCCGGCCTGGTGCTGCTTCTCAGGGCTGAAGGCGCAGGTAGGGGCGGGGGGCATCGCGGGTGGCCCCAGGGCTCTGGCCTTTCCCGCAGGGGTAGGCCTCGTGTGCAGGGCAAGCTGAGCGCAACCTCGGGGAGGGGCTCGGCAAGGCCGGGGATGAGGCCCCGAGTCTTTCAAAAGCCCAAGAGCCGGAGGAGGCGGCACCTGGCCGGGAGCAGGCCTGAGCCCGTGATTGGGCCTCGCTGGGTCCTGCCCGACCCTGCGCCTGGGGAGCCTTTCGAGGGCTGGTTCTGAACACGGGGCCCGGGGTGTGTGGGCTCTGCGGTGGGGGTGGGGGGCTGCTTTCCTCTCTGGCTCTGGAGGAGCCAGCGCTGGGCCGGGCGCCTCTAACGAGGCAGTGCTCGTTCTTCAGACCTGAAGGAGTTGGTGACTAAGACCCTTGGAGGCTTTTAGGGGCCTGGAAAGGGGGCCGAGTGCAGGTTTGACTGGCAGGACTGGCGTCTCAGGGGTCGCGCAGCGCTGGGGGCGGCCCTGAGGCAAAGGGGCCTGCGCCAAACCGGCGCCTCCAGGGCCGTCCTGCCAGTGGCACAGGACAGCAACGTGCTTTGGCTTGAGTTTTAACTAGGGGCAGTTCTGGGGGCAGCTTCTTGCTTTGTTCTGCACCCGCCTCCTGCTGCGAGGCTGGACACCCTGTGCTGAAAGTGAAACCCCTCCGAGCAGCTCCCAGGGCAGGCTGGGGCCAGTGGCAAGTGGAAGCCAGTCACACCCAAATGAGCGATCCCCCTGCCGAGCAGCCCCTATGACACCCAGATGGTTTCACTTGGCTTGTTAATGGGAGCTCCACGCGCAGCTGTGGCCCTGGAGTGGGGCAAAGACCCAGTGTTGAGCCCCCGGCTGGGCACAGACCCCTGCCCAGGCCCTGCTGACAGCTGCTGTCCTGAGTTACGTTCCAGGGGAAGCCGGGCTGGGGTGGGGCCAGTTCCCTTGGCCCTTGTTTGCACGTCGGCATTTGCAGGCCCCAGGCTCTCCACAGTCAGCCTCAGTAACAATCCCGCAGGCCGGCTGCTCCCCGAGGCAGGGTGACCAGACAGCAAGTGTGAAAAATCGGGACAGGGGGTGGGGGTGGGGGGTAATAGGAGCCTATATAAGAAAAAGCCCCAAATATTGGGAGTGTCCCTATAAAATCGGGACATCTGGTCACCCTACCCCGAGGGCTCCCGTCACTCGGGCACAGACGTGCCCAGAGCCAGGGTGGTTCCAGCTCTAGGACTGGGGGAATCACTTCCCAGCTCCCTGCCATCCTTGCTCAGCCCCATGCAGCTTGCCTTGACCCCCCTCTGCCCCACACGGCCCCTCTGCCAACCCCATCTCGGCACACGTGTGTGTCATAGACCCTCTCTCAATGGAGAAGCCTCCCCTTTTCTCTAGCGTCTCCCCTTTGGGCTGAGACCCTCTCCCCAGCCCTGTTCCCTCAGCCTGGACCCTGCAGATCCTGGGGCACTCTCTGAAAAGTCAGGGTTTGCACAGAAATCCTCCCTCCCACATTTCCCCGCCTCCCTATCGCTGCCTGCAATGGGATCGTCGCCTGGCTGCCCCACCCCTGTGGGGCTGCTGGGACCCAGTGTGGGAAGTACTTTGGGATCTTCCCCTTCTTTTCCTGCCCATCCCAGATGCCCCCTCCTGAGCTCCCCCCCCCCCAGCCCAGTGTGTCTGGAATATGGAAGCATTCTAGGGGTGCCATCCGAAGGCATCGCACCGGGTCCTGGAACACCCTTCTTCGCTGCCAGCCGATTGACTGAATCACTCCACTGTCTCCCCCTGAGATCTGGGGAATGGGTGGATGGGCCCTGGCTGGGGAACGGGAGCAGGGTGTATGAGGGGAGGGAGTGGTTAAATAAGAATGGGAAGCCAGCCTGGCCACGGGATGGGTGTAACCCCTTGCCCATGATGTGTGTGTTCTGCCTCTGGCTTTTGAAGCTGGAAGGGTTGAGAAGGGATCCTCACTCGGGATCCAAACAAACCCAGGGACGGGATTCCAGACTCAGACTTGGGAGCTCGGCTGTATGGAAAGTAGATCCTGTCAAAGGAATGGGATATCTGTTTTTGATGAGATTACACGTTTGGTTGATAAAAGTAACAGTGTTGATGTAATCGTCCTAACTCTTCTGTGAGGTGTTTGGCGTGATACTGCATGACAGTTTGATTAAAAATCGGATAGGTCTCCAATTGTCATTGTAAATGCGGAATCGTCATTGAGCGGGTGTGTTTCTAGTGAGGTCCTGCAGTGATCAGTTCTTGGCCCTATGTTGTTTAACGTTTCTATCAATGACCTGGAAGAAAACATAAAATCATCCTTCGTAAAGTTTGCAGATGACACAATAATTGGGGCAGTGGTAAATGAAGAGGACAGGTCACTGACACAGAGTGATCTGGATCGCTTGGTACTTGGACACAAGCAAACAATATGTTTTAATATGGCTACATGTAAATGCACACAGCTAGGAACAAAGAGTGCAGCCGTACTTACAGGATGGGAGACTCGATCCTGGGAAGCAGGGACTGTGAGAAAGATTTGGGAGTCGTGGTGGATAATCAGCTGAACATGAGCTCCCAGTGCAATGTGGTGACCTAAAGCAATGCTGGGATGCATAAACAGGGGAATCTCAATTTGGAGCAGAGAGGTTATTTTACCTCTGTTTGGCACTGGTGTGACCGCTGCTGGGATCCTGTGTCCAGTTCTGGTGTCCACAATTCAAGGAGGATGTTGATCAGTTGGAGCGGGGGCAGAGAAGAGCCACAGGAATGATTAAAGGATTAGAAAACCTGCCTTGTAGCAAGAGACACAAGGAGCTCAGTCTATTTAGCTTAACAAAGAGAAGGCTAAGGGTAAATATCTATACATATCTACCTGGGGAAGAAATACTTAATAACGGGCTCTTCAGTCTAGCTGAGAAAGGTCGAACACGATCCAATGGCTGGAAGTTGAAGCTAGACCAATTTACACTGGAAATAAGGTGTAAATTTTTAACAGTGAGAGTAATTAACCATTGGACTAGCTTACCAAGGGTGCTGACGGATGCTCCATCACAGAGAATCTTGATCTAAGAATTGTCAAACAGCTCTGCTCTAGGAATTATCTGGGGACAGGTCTCTGGGCTGGGTTACCCAGGAGGTCAGACTAGATGAGCACAATGGTCCTTCCTGGCCTTGGAATCTATGAATCCTTTCCCATCAATTCCTCATTGATTTAGTCCCAGCAGAGAAAGGTGCCCTGCGATAAATCCAACTCCACTGGAGCCACGAGCAAAGCTGCCACTGGGATTTCAGCCCATGAGCTCACAAATGCCCTAGGCTGCCCCTCTCAGTCCATTTCAGGTGCTAACTGTAGAGAGGGGGGTTGGGAGTGGAGGGAGACATTGTTAATTATTGCTAATTACAATAGGAGCCTCTGAGCCTGAACATACGGGGTAGTGGTGCACAGGAGAGGGATAATAATAGCATCCCCGAAGAGCAGTACAGGTCATTTCTCTTCTAGCCCAGTCCCCCTACTAGTGCCCAGCGCATTTCCCTGCCAGGCTCTCTCTTCCCTCCCCACCACTGGCTACATGGCCCAGCCGCCGTCTCTGGCTCCCCGCTTGGGACTGGCCCTAAATGGGAACTGCAGTCCTTGCATTCACTCCTGCCCCAATGGCCTGTGCTGAGCAGGGCCCATCAGCTGGCGCTGGCTAATCTTCCCTACAGCAAATGCCTCTCTCCCTGCCCGCGCCCAGTGGGGCTGCCAGCGCAGTGAGCGAGATGGCGGCTCGGCCCTCAGAGCTCGGCTGGGGACTCTCAGGTCTCTCCCGCAGCCACCCGCGAGTTGCAGAGGAGCCGGTGAAACCAGAGTCAGCCCCAGGAGTCCAGAAAAGTCTCTGGGCCAGGAGCTTCCAGAAGCAGGAAATGAAGCGAGTCCAGGCGCTAGAACTGAAGCTGTTTGCTGCTGCCAGAGTCCGAGGGCCCATCTAACCAGCTCCCTGTCCCACACCCGTAGAGTGGGGCCGGGACGGAGACCCAGGCCCAGATCTCTCAGGCTACAGGGAGGATCGTGTACCAAGTGAGCTTGTTGTCTCAGGCCCCTGCTCCAGCCCACGCAGTGTAGCTCCATTTTCTCTCTCTTTGCTTTTGGGTTCCCAGCTAGAGCCCTTCACACCAGCCGTCCCCAGTGTGTGACCTGGGGGTCTGATCCTGTGGGGCACGCAGAGCCCTGCAGGATCGGGCCCTTTGTTCAGGCTTCTTTGAGATCCAGCGTTTCCAAAGTGCTGGGTTATGGCCAAGTCTGGTTCCTGTCACACATCAGCCCCTGCAGTCGCTGTGCCAGCGGGTGGCCGAGAGCCCTGGACGCTCAGCTGCGGACCTCAGCAGGAGCCGGCAGCCACACTTCCTGGGAGGAGGCTGGATTACGACTTGGGAGCCCTGGGTTTAATTCCCAGTTTGGCCACAGACTCCCTCACTGCCTGGTCTCTCTGGGCCTCAGTTTCCCATCAGTAAAATGGGGATGGTTCCTTCCTTCCTAGGTGTGTTGTGAGGGAGGCTGAAAGACAGACTGAGCTCCTGGGGTCAGATTGAGGACAGGGTGTTTGTGGGATCTCCTAGGGTATCTGGGGAAGCTGTTTGCAGCAGCATTGTGGGGTCTGCCCGGGTGGGGCCTGGGGCCTCCCTACCTTTACGGATACACTGCCATGGCAAGGTACTGGGTGCTCCAGTGGGCTTCTCTGCAGTGCAGCTGCCCTCATGTGCCCACCAGTAGCTGCTTTATCAGTTTGGCTGGGATAACGGGATGAGCTCAGGCTTAACCACAGGGACCAGGTGGGCTGTGGGGCCCATCTCCCCACAACCCTGCCCAAGAGAGTGTGATGTGCACCGAGGAGCCCCCGACTGGGTGACAGCACAGACCAGCCAGCCTGGCTGGTGTCTGATTTCAAGGGCCCCCATCATCCCAAACCAGGGGAAACTTGCAGACTGGGTTGGTTCAACCCCCAAATTCCGGGGCTGCCCCCATGGCAGAAGCTGCTGGGGTCTGCACTGCTCTAGCCACGAGCAGCACAGTGAGTTCCCTGCACTCCCCCGGCCGCCCACGGCACACCCACTGCTGTGTCCTGTCCAGCACGACAAGCCCCAGCAGTGACGGAGTGGCAGGGATACGTGCTGGCTAAGGCCTGGCAAGGGGGTTGAAAACAGCTTGGGATTTAGAGGAGAGGGCTTGATAGCATCCACCCCAAGCTGGGGGGTCTCAGCCCTGTCCTCGCTGAGGAATGGGGGAGAAAAGGCCCTCAAGGGCCAAAAGATGCCGGGCTCTAGTGGGTGGATCGTGGCCTGCAGAGCCAGGACGCCTGTGTTCCTAGCTCTGCCGCTATCTCAAGTCTCCTCCCTCCCTGCCAGTCAGACCCCTGCCCGTGCCAGGCAGCCCAGCGGCAGGAGGGAGGCGGCTCAGTCAGCCAGGGATGGCCAGGAAAAGCCTTTGCTAACGGGCAGAGTCTCACTGTTATGACTAGAGCCGTTACAGCCCCTGCGTGAGGGCCACGCGCATGGTATCTGGCACCGAGCAGCGCTGGGCTGACATGTTCCTCTGAGTGCTCCAGCAAAGCCCTTCGTGGCGCAAGGTGCCCTTTCCTTGCCAGGGTCCTGCACTTACATGTGGGGAGAGGGGAGCCAGGGTGCCCTGATCACGCCACCTCGCCCGCTGCTGGCACAGCCCTTAGGCCGGGGGAGTGCCGCCTCCAACCCCTTCTGGGCCAACTGGCAGGGATTACAGAGCTCTTACCAAAGATGGTCTTTAATATCCAAAGGAAGGCATTGGGTAGCTTCCGCACCCTGTGCCCTTCTGCGGCACCTCCTGCCTGCAGGAGTCTGAGCAGCTTTGACGCAATACCAAACTGAACCCTTGGGGAAGGGGCTTGGTGTTAGTAGCACTAATTTACAGATGGGGAAACTGAGGCACAAAGCAGGGCCAGAGCCAGAAATAGAATCTACGTCCGCTGATGGCTCCTCCCACGTAGCAGGGCCTGCATTAGACTCAGGGTAGAAAGCCAAAGACTCACCACATGGGGCTGAAGCCCACGGTTCTGAGCTCCACCACTCCGGGCTGAAGCTGAAGCCTGAGCAATATAGCTTCATGGGGGCCTCCTGTGGCGTGGGGCCCCAGATAATTGCTCTGCTTGCTACCCCCCAACGCCGACCCTGGCTTTTAAATGCAGAAGACCAGTTACTATGGCCCAGGAAGGTGGGCCATGGAGTTTTTATAGCACGTTGGGGGCGGGGAGGGGGTAAAAAGAAAAAGGTTGAGAACCCCTGCACTAGACCACATCCTGACACCCCCTTTCCTTACTGCTTTGGAAATGAGGTATTGTAGCAGGCACCTCTGTGCAGAGAGTGGTGGGGGAGCCCTCTCTGTACTTGGGATGAGGAGGACGCTGCTGCAGCCTGTCTCTGCCCCTGCTGTACCAGCAGAGCGCTGGAGCTGAGCTGCTGGGCTTTCCCTTGTGTGCGATTTCTGCCAAGCACCTGCGCTGTGTTTGGCTGATGTTCAGGCCAACTCCCTTTGTCGTACCCGTCCTGCTGCTGAGCTCCTGTGTTTCCTGGTGTCTGGATTATATCAGTGACAAACCTGACCTGACTGAGAGTCCAAAACCAGAGCGAGAGAGCGAGACTGAGCGAGCGAGAGTGCAAGTGCGAGAGAGTGCATGTGTGAGAGAGCAAGAGTGAGCAAGAGTGCATGTGCGAGAGAGCGAGAGTGCATGTGCGAGAGAGCGAGTGAGCAAGAGAGAGACTGAGCGAGAGTGCATATGCGAGAGAGTGAGAGTGCATGTGCGAGAGAGCGAGAGTGAGTGAGCGTGCATGTGTGAGAGAGTGAGAGTGCGTGTGCGAGAGAGCGAGAGGTCTGACAGCAAAGACAGAAATGCATAAGGCTCATTTGGGTGGACTGGAGGGGTCACTGTCTGGGCAGTGCACAGAGGTTATGAAGTGATGATTTCATACACAAGCGCACACGTGTGTGCACACAGATATACACACATACCTGTGTGACGGCATGCACACACACACACACACACCTGTGCACACCCCCCAGCCATATATGCACATGTACCTGCATGTACACATCCACCCACGCAAACATACCTGCATGCACACACCCAAATACCTTAGTGCGTGCACACGTACCTGCATGCACACATACACACACATATTTGTGTGCATGCATGCACACATACCCATACACACACACACCTGCATGCACATACCCCCCCCCACACATACACATGTGCCTGTGTGCACACAGACCTGCATGCAAGCAGACACACACCTGTGCATGCACACAGACACATACCTGTGTGCATGCATATACACCCACGCCTGTGTGCACACATGCACACTTATACACACACTGTTGATAATTTGTATAGTCAGTTGCTTGCCCATGCTTTGGCTTGTTACTAAATATGTTCAAGAGACCAAATAATAATGTCAGTCAGGGTTATTACTATGAGCCAATAATAATATACCTCTGGAAGAAAGTTCACTCCGATCGCAGCCTCTGGGAAGCCGCCTTGGGCAGTGTCGTTACATTCCCTGTACCCAGAAGGTGGCTCCCCAAGGTACATCCTATTGCCCTCTTGTTATGTCCTATCTCTTTACCAGTAGCAGACAGCGGTGGATTAAGATTTATTGGGGTCCTGGGCACAAAGAACATTTGGCCGCCCCACGCCCCATTAAAACACGAATGTATCAAAATGCATTAACACAAAGACTCCACTCAATGTTTACACACTGCGTTAATAATGAAGCAAATCAGATCCTAGTTCATTATGTCTAAATTAACTGCTCAATTTTTCCACATAGAAAATGAATCTGGCTAGATATAATCCATACCAGAACACACAGGGGTTCCCTGCTAATCTGGACAACACTAGTGTTACAGGAATCAGTTGTTTTTAGACTTGCTAAGTCTGCTGCTGTGACAAGTGATCCTTGTCTGTTAATACTCGTTTTCCCAGCCTCCCAGGTAGCTACTGTCTGCTGTGAAAAAGTGACAATAACAAACATACAGATATTACTTTTCACAGCAGACATACTCAGCCCCGGCAAGCCTGAGGACACATTAAGCTTTGGATGTGGAGGTTGGTAGGGAGGCAGTGGGAGCCAGAGGCGATGGTGGAATCAGGGCCGGGTCCAGGCACCAGCGAAGGAAGCAGGTGCCTGGGGCGGCCAATGGACAGGGGCGGCACATCCGGGTCTTCGGCGGCAATTCGGCGGCGGGTCCCTCAGTCCCTCTCTTCCTCTTTGAGCTGCTGCCGAAGAGGAAGAGAGGGAGCGAAGGACCCGCCGCCGAATTGCTGCAGAAGAATGAAGCGGCGCGATTGAGCTGCCGCCGAAGTGCCGGCGGCGACCGGGGCAGCCAAAGATCCGGCTGCCGCGGTCGCTGCTGAAGAAAATGGCGCCCCCCAAATCCTAGCGCCCTAGGCGACCTAGCGGTCGCCTAAATGGTTGCACTGGCCCTGGGCAGCGGGGGCTAGGGGAGCCTGAGGCTAGCCCCCACTGCCAAATGGCAGGGGTGGGAGCCCGAAAGCCCGAAGCCCCATGGGGCCAGAGGTGGCAACGTGGGCCAGGGGCGATGCGGGGGCTTGGTGAGCTCAGGGCCAGAGCCCAGGGCCCTGTGGCCGGGAGACAAAGCCTGCCACCACCTGGACAAAGACTTGGTACCAGAGTAGGCAGCAGAGGCTGGGGCACTGGCAGGGGAGAGTGGGGGGATGAGGCCAGGGCCAGAGCCCACAGCCAGATCCCGAAGCCCCGCGGTCAGATCCCGGGGCCTGAGCCCAAAGCCCAGTGGCTGGAGTCTGGGGCCCCCAAATTGGCGGAGGCCCCTGAGCACAGGCCCCATGAGACTGTGTGTTAATCAGCCACTGGTAACAGGGCCTATGTGCGTTGTCTGAAACTAGATTTAACCAGTCGGCTTCCTACCTTGTTTTTGTGGTACCGTGGTGTCCCCCTGATCTTTGCTCTGAGCTCCTGCACTCCAGGTTCCCGAGGGCGTGCAGGAACTCCTAGGTCTGTACCAGGGGAGAACAGTCATGTCTTGGCTTTTCCTTTGGGACCTTCGGGCGCATGCCTGTTGCTATGGTAACTCGCCCGTCCTGGGCTTGACAGCTTCCCTGTGGACTTATGCCAACACTTACTTCAGTGATTGCAAGAGATTAAGGGACACTATAGTGACCAGATGTCCCGTTTTTATAGGGACAGTCCCGATATTTGGGGCTTTTTCTTATATAGGCTCCTATTACGCCCCCACCCCCGTCCCAATTTTTCACACTTGCTGTCTGGTCACCCTAAGGGACACGTAGCACAAGTGAGCAGGGGTACATAAAACGCAGAGGCCAATTTAAGAGATATAACTTGTATTATATCACAATTATGTGCTTAATACACACTGATATCCGTATGGTGCGGATAATACACTATTGGTAATGTGAGATAGATAGATAGATATCTGCCAGCCCAGCGTATATTAGTCAACAACACGTACCTGTGTGTGCGCGCGCGCGCACACACACACACACACACTCTCTCTTTCTCTCTCTCACACACACACACAAGCAGTGTGGTCAGGATCCTGTCTAGGGAAGGTGCAAAGACACCCGGTAACATTTTCGAAGTTGGCTGCGTCCCATAGCTGGTCTATTGACTTTCCCTGGGACCGTCAATGAGACTCAGGCCCTTCTGCAGTGGTGACCACGCTGGGTGAAGGTGCTTCCCAGACCCACCTCTGCAGAGGTCCCTTTGTGCAAGGCCCCAAAGCGACTTGTGGCCCAGGGTCTGGGGGAAGAGCCAGCAGATTTCTTTACCGTTTCCCAGCAATGCGCTGTAAGGTGGCCTCTGACGACACCACCCTGACAGCTCCCTGCAGCAGCAGGTGACACACGTTCTGTGCTGAATGCGCCACCGAGCCCCACCCCCCCATCACTGACAGGAAGCAGCTGTTCCTGGCTTATTGCTGCAAAGCAGACAGGTTCCCTCCCAGTGACTTGAGGTAACCAGCCCAAGGCAGTCAGTGCCCCGGGGCTGGCTGCATGGGAGGGAGCAGAGAAGCGCCTCATTGGGATGAAACAGCAACCGCTGGCCAGCCCAGTGCCTGTGGCCTCGGGAGCTGCCTCTCCTCACTTGGTCACATGGCTGATCCCGCTCCAGGGTGGGGCCTGCCTCACCTCTCACAGAGCTGCTCCCCTGCCCAGCGCTGCCCAGCCATGCTCTCTCCTGCTTGCCGGCTCTGGCCCCGCTTCTTCATGGGCTGCTGCTGCCACCCCGTGTAAGTTGACACCGGCCCTGAGTGGCCAAGTGGCCAGAGGTGCCCAGGTGCTCATGGTGGTGGCACCGTCCCTGGGGGCTGGCACTAAGTGTTTGTTCCCTGCCGCATTACCTGGGAGTTCGGGGAGACTTCCAGACAGCAACATGTAACTGAAGTGCAGCCCGTGGTGTAACCTGCTGGCACTGCTGCCTGTTCTCTGTCTGCTGCTCCTCTTTGCTATGATACTTCCCTCCCCCCACACAATCCCTCCCTAGCACCCCCAGCACCCCAAGGCAGCTGCCCAAGCAGCATCACAAGGTCCCTGCCCTGGCACATGGGTGGGAACAAAATTTCACCTGCCTGAATGTTGGCAGAGACTAAACAGAAAAGGCCCTGGGCCCTGGGGAGCCAGTTCTGGATACATTTCAGAGCCAGCAGATAAAGCTCTGAGCAGCTTCCCAGTGCTGATAAGGAGGAAGGATGCTGTCATGTCTCAAACAGCGACAACAAGTGCTGAAATCCTTCACACGCAGCATTGTCCCTAATACAGACCCTGCTCCGGGGCTAACCTCCCATTGACTTCAGCAGGGCCAGGATGTCCCCCTGCCTAGTTCGGGCCAGTGTCCCACCAGGAAAGGCTGCAGAGGTGGGGTGAGCGATGCAGCTGGGGTTGGGACCTGAAACCAGAAGTGTGACTTTCCTCAGAGTACAATCTGGATAGCTGAACAGCGGTGTCCCCTTAATTCTCCAAACGTGAGTGCCTTTTACACTGCTTTGCTGTGAGAGCAGCCACTCCTGGCCTTGCTCACACACAGCCTCTAGCATGTACGTTACCCCCAGCAGAGATATATGAGTGCTTCTAGCCAGCCACTCCTGATTTCTATTGCAAAGTGACACTAGCAACTTCCCAGTCCCAGACTTGTCCCTGGAAATGTGCATCTTACACTGTTCAGCTCTTTCTTCCTGGACAATATAAGTTCTTAGAAAGTCCATCATTTCATCAATAGAAAATGCTATGCACAGGCCCTGTTATCTCAAATGAAGTTTCCCAAACACTTCGATCCAAGCACACACTGGTTTAGATCAAACAATAAAACAAGTTTATTAACTACAGAAAGATGGATTTTATGAGATTACAAGTAACGAGACATAAAAGTCAGAATTGGTTACAGAGAACTAAAAGGTAAAACACAAACTAATACCTAACTTAACAAGCTAAGGGAATTCAAAACCACGTGCTCACAGCAGTCTGGCAGGATTCCTCCCCAGCCAGGAGACCTCCCCCATTTCAATGATGCTTTCTTTGTCTTTCAAATGTTGTTGATGCCATGAGTAGAGATGAAGGGAGAGATTATTTGGGGTGTGTGGTCCTCATTTTTATATCTTTTCTTCCTCTTTTCTGGTACTCCTTTCAGCTGCTAATCTGCTCTTCAGCTGGGGTTCAGGTGACAGACAGTCTATCTACACAGTATCCTCCCCGCCAGCTGTTTGATTGCCAAGATGTAAATTTCTTACTCACACCCTTCTTCCTGCCAAAGAATGGCTGCTTACTCAGGTGATGGCCCATCTGATTTTGTTGACAACTGGCTGAGGAATCTGACTGCCTTTTGTCTCTGAGGCTATGTCTACACTACAGACCTTACAGTGGAACAGCATACTGCTACAGCTGTGCAACTGTTAGGTCTCCCAGGTAGCCACTCTATGCTGGCGGGAGAGAGCTCTCCTGCCAGCATAATTAAACCACCCGCAATGACCGGCATTAGCTATGTCGGCAGGAGAGCCGTTATAGTGCTGTCCACACTGACACTTTTGCCAGTGAAACTTATGTTGGTCAGGGGGATGTTTTTTTCAAACCCCTGGCTGACAAAAGTTTTGTTGACAAAAGTGCTAGTGTAGACAAAGCCTCAGGAAGTAGTTTGGGCTGCTTGCCCAGATTTGAAATATGCCTTAGCAACATCATACAAGAGAATCTTATAACTTTACATACATTGTTGCCACACATATTTTACCAAGACAATAATGATCAGCGAATTATGAGTTTTCTAAGGACACGTCACAAAGCATACTTTGTAAACAATTTATCATAGTTTTGTAAAAAGGATGAACACAAGATTACAGACTGTTATAAGGAGCATCTCTGCTTCCAGGCCCCAGCCTCATCCTGCTGAAAGTTGTGGTGTGTGGAGGCCATGAGCCAGCGGTGGGCGGGGGACAGCCATGCCATTGATACACTGAAAACAAGCGTTTCCTCTGCTGGCATGTCATGGGACAACCTGGTACTGCTGGGGATACCAGTGCACTCCTAGTGGGGCAGGCGGAGAAACCTGTCCAGATGTATCTAATGCACAGAGCTGTGATGAGCAAGGACAGGCTACCAGCTCAGGGCCTGCAACCACTAAAAAAACCCCAAACCAACTGAATGGTGCTATGACCTCATGTGCTAGCTTGCAATGCCACTCGCTCAAATGTGGCCCGGCCGCCCCCTGTCCTGGCAGAGGGGCAGCCAGGCCAAACCCGAGCGGTGTGAGTGTGGGGCGGGTGATGGGAGTGAGCAGAGCTGGGGGGGGGGGTCAGGACTGGGGAGAGCCAGTTTAGCCCTGATGGTAGCAGAGCGCTGAGCTTAGGGGGCACCAAAGAGTGGCCAAAAAGGTCCCAGGATTGGTGCAAGAGGGACTGGGATGGGCTATGGGAGAGTGGGGAGTGGGAGGAGGTGGTGGGGTGACTGGGGAATGTTGGGGGTGGTGGGATGCATTGTTGGGGTTGGGGGGTGTAATGGGGATACTGAAGCAGTGGGGTGAGTTGGGGGGTGGTGGGGTGAATTGGGGGGTTGAGATATGGGGGATGTGGGGGTGGTGTCCAGTGGGGCTGAGGTGCTGGGGCCTGCGGGGAGTGGAATGTATGTCAGGGCTGTTTGGGGTGTGTGTGGAGACTGTCAGGATAAATGGGGGCTGGTGCAGGGTTATTGAGGGTGTACATGGGATGGAAGGGGAATTTGGGGGTCCATTTATGGTAGGAGGGGCACTTGAGGGGCTGTTTGGGGGGTGGGGTTGGGAGGGACATCGGGGTCTGTGTGGGGAGCGGTTCATGGTGGGGTGGGCTGGAACGGGCATTTGGGGGGCTGTTTGGGCTGGAGTACGTTTGGAGGGTGCTTTAAGGAAGGTAGAGGTCCAATTTCCATAGTCCTCAGGGCCCGCAAATTCCTATTCCTGAGCAGCGGGAGACTCAGAGCAGGTGGCTGGGGCTGAGTGAGGCGCTCTCCCCTGGGTGGACAGGCCGGGGAGCAGGGGGCTAGTGGGCGTGGGCAGCTCTGGGGACGATCACACCATGGCCCTGCGGGGGGAGGAAACCAGCCAGGCCTCGGTGTAAAGCAGGGAGCATCCAAGGCCCCAGCCCTGTAGGGACCACCACAGGGAGCACAGAGCTTTCTGTGGGGTCAGGGCCGAGGCGCGCAGCTGTGCTGTCCCTCGGTTCCCCTGCAGCTCCGTTCTGGTGACACGGTGCTCCGGGTAGCCCCTCACCCCCCACCAGGCACACCGGGAGGTGGGACTGCCCGCTCCAGGAAACAGAGGAGCACGAGTCAAATCCCCAGCCCCAATCTACCTCTCCATTCTGACTCTCCCCCTTCCTAGCCCCACATTATTCCCCTCTGCAGAGCGTCCCACGTGCCCAGGTGCTGGAGCAAATTTCTCCAGCACGGCCCCTGGTTTCTGCAGCATCTCATTGCTTCACCTCCTCCACCCTTCTGGGGCCATTGGGCAGGGTTAGATCAAGCGCTCCATGGCAGGGCCAGGCGCGCTGCTGGACGGGTGTGTACAGTGCCCAGTGCAACTGGGGCCGATCCTGCCTGGGGCCGGCAGGCACCGCTGAAATGCAGCTAATGAATAACCCCAGGGCCGCCCGGGGGTGGGGGGGCAAATGGGGCAATTTGCCCCAGGCCCCGGGCCCGCAGGGCCCCCCCGAGAATATAGTATTCTATAATATTGCAACTTTTTTTTATGGAAGGGGCCCCCAAAATTGCTTTGCCCCAGACCCCCTGAATCCTCTGGGTGGCCCTGAATAACCCTGGTTAGTGTCTGGGGCAGCGCAGCTCACGAAGCGTGCGAGAGCTGGGGCAGTGTGCGCTTGGTTGAGGAGATCCAGCTATGGAGCAAAGAGGAGATCTGGCCAATCCGGAGTCTGAGTATCTCTAGGGAACGCTGCAAAACCTTCCTCTTTGAGAAAGCCTTTCCACCACAGCCGGAAAAAGCACTCTCACCCTGACACCCCAGCTACCTGTCGCCCTAAAACCCACATCAAAGCACACAGCCCCCCAGAGTAACTAACCAAAGCCTCCCTCCAGCAGCGCACGCATCCCTCCAGCAGAGCCAGAGACTTCGCTACAACTAGTGATAGGACATGGACGGTGCCCGGATACCATGGTGATGGGCAGCAGGACAAACCCTAGGAGAGAGAGTTAGATAAGATACAGGGGTGTGTGCTGAGATAGATAGCAGTGCGGATGGGGATAGATTAGATAGGGGGTGGAGGGGATAGCTGGCTAGGGGATAGATTAGATAGGGGGTGGAGGGGATAGCTGGCTAGGGGATAGATTAGATGGGGGTGGAGGGGATAGCTGGCTAGGGGATAGATTAGATGGGGTGGAGGGGATAGCTGGCTAGGGGATAGATTAGATAGGGGGTGGAGGGGATAGCTGGCTAGGGGATAGATTAGATGGGGTGGAGGGGATAGCTGGCTAGGGGATAGATTAGATAGGGGGTGGGGGGGATAGCTGGCTAAGGGATAGATTAGATAGGGGGGTGGAGGGGATAGCTGGCTAGGGGATAGATTAGATAGGGGGTGGAGGGGATAGCTGGCTAGAGGATAGATTAGATAGGGGCGTGGAGGGGATAGCTGGCTAGAGGATAGATTAGATACGGGGGTGGAGGAGATAGCTGGTTAGATGGACAGATAGACAGAATGTTTGTACCGTGCTTTGAGCCCCGCCAGAGACGGGCAAACGGAGACCTGCGTGAGTGAAAGTGCTGCTTTATGAGTAGTGTGAGCAGACGCAGGAGCTAATTAACCATCAATACTAGCTGCCTTCACCGCAGTCTAAAGCCCCCGCACTTGGGGCCCCAGCTCCCACTGATTTGTACATGTTCCTCGCTAGGGCCCTGCTCTTGCTGTGGGGAACAGATGGGGGGACCCAGGATTTCCTGCAGGGCCTGTGCTGGAGAAAGCCACTGCAGTCCTGTACCCGCCCCTGGGACGCACAGCCCTGGCAGTGGCACTGCGTGCTCGCCTCCCCGTGGAAAGGCAGAAGATTGGAGGGTTTAGACATTGTATGTCAGCGAGGCCTGTTACCGCTCAGTGCCTCAGGTGCGATCGCACACACAACACCCTGGATGCTGCTGCTGCTTGTGGTTTCATGACGCTCTAGCCGGTTGGCTAAAGCGCTTGAGACAAGTTTCTCTCACGGGCGTGGTTTCCATTTCTGGCTTTGAGCTGCAAGAGGACTCTCCTGGGTGGTTTTGGGGGACTGGAGGGAAGTAGGGGGCCCAGGGGGCAGAGGCTACTCATCTCAGTATCGGAGTCCCTCGTGAGACCAAGGTGGCAGGACCCTTCCTTTCTGTGCAGCTGGTTTCACAGTGGCGGGGCCGGGTGCCTGTGTCTGTGTCGGGCACCTCACACAACACTTGTCTGAACCACCGAGTGCTGCTGTGCCCTGGGTCAGGCTCCACTGCAGCAATATTAGGACCTTCCCCCACAACGCCCCCTCCCCAGAGCTGGGCTCCGGCTGGAAGGACAAGCGTGCTGGGGAGTGGACGGGCCGGGAGTGACCAGACTCTAGCCCCATTAGGGCTTCCAAGACATGAAACGAACCTGTGATCCGAGGGGCAGGCAGTGCAGGGAGGTGCAGCGTGGCCCCCCTCCACTGCCGCCGACAGAGCCATTGGGATTCGGGGGGTTATGTCCAGATACGAGGTGCTCCTGGAGCCCCCATCTCCCAGCGCACAGTGGTGGAGGCTAGGAAGTCTCTCTGCCCTGGCCATATGGTGCCTCCTGTACCCCCGTTAGCTCTGACCTCCCCCACTCCCTCTCTTCTCTGAATGTCTTTTCTCTGGGAAGGCCAGGCTGACTTCACCAGGGAGCCCTGCATGACCAACATCGTGCCCTGAATCCCTGCCCACCCTAACATGCAAAAATAGCAGCCAACTGCCCCCAGGATCTCTCTGCGGGCTACATCAGTGCACTGGGAGTCAGGACGCCTGGGTTCTGGTCTGCTCTCAGCTGGCTGGCTAAGTCTCCCCCTCTGAGCCTCAGCGCAAGCATAATGATTCTGACTTGCCTAGTGGGTACCGGGAGGTTTCGCTGATATGTTTGCTAGGCACATGCAAAGGGCTGATAGTGCATTCAGCTCTTAGATCTCTGAGCAACTGCTATAGGTGGGGGATTCAATTTCCTGATGCCCATTCACACTCTAACCACTAGGCCATGCTGCATCCTGTAGTGCATGAAGTAGTGCTCTGAAGTGCATGCGCATCTCAATGTACTGATGAATCTCACGCCCACCATGGACACATTTCAAGCTGATAGCATTGTGTTTTGAATTCTATTTTAGTTCTGCAGCAAACCACACTGAATTCCATTAATCAAAGTGTCAATCTACAGAGTGCTTTTCCCCTGCCCTTCCATCCACCATAAGAACCCCCGATATTTACCCAGAAATATTATTAATTTTTTTTGCACTGATTTTCAGCTGTTTTTGTTGTTGTAGTAATAAACACTGATCAATTCCTGGGAAAAATTAAATAAAATAAAAACCGAAAACGAAAGGCCCTAACTAGGTCTCATGGGCCCTTCCTCTGTGGTTTATTTGTAGAGTATCGTCTCTGAAGGCTCCCAGAGGCCTTAAGGCCTGAGGGGCCAATGCATTCAAATTGATTGTTATTGCCCTGAGCTCGGCCAGCTTCCAGCATGCTGCATTCCCCACTGTGCCCTGGACTCATGTCCCTTCTATGAAAGGAAACAGGACAAAATCTCAAGCTCCTTGTGTCGTTAATGGGAAGGTCTGAGGTTCCCACACCTCCCAGCTCCTTGTGTTAGGTGCAAATCACATCCAGAACACAGGAGATCCAGCGTCCTGGGCAGAGGGTGAGACAACTGGAGATCTCACAGCACTAGAGGGTTTGTCGCTAGGCGGGCAGAGGCTAATAATATCATTGCTATTAGGAACAGAGGGCTGGAAACAGTGCATCAAAGCACCTGTCCATCCAACCCATGATTCTGCCTCCAGCAGAGGACAGAACCTGATCTTTCTGAGGAAAGAGAAAGCCCACTTCCTTCCTGACCAGTGAGGCACAATGCCCTGAAGCATGAGATCTGATTGTCCTTATTTTAGCTGGTATAACAAGAATGTCCCTGCTGGCTAAAATGTCATCCCATCTCTATTCAAACCCAGTGATACTCTTTGACTCTGCTAGGAGGATATTGTGCAAGTAAACATCTATTTTTAGAGGATGTGGAGGGCCAGATTTGGAGACTGTTGCCCTTCACAGGGTCACTTTAAAATAACTCCAAACTTGTTAGTCTGGTGTCAAGCTCTTTAGCCATTTCTAGCAACAAAGCCAGAGCCGCCAGGTTCCTCCCAGCAACATGATAGACCCACAAAGAGCTTTGAGTCACTCTCTGGTCGGTTGAGCCATGAGCATCTGAGGTGCAATCCTGGCTCCACTGAAGTTAATGGCCAAACTCTCACTGACTTCGATGGGGCCAGGACGTCAGCCCTGGTATTGGTAGGGCCTAACGTGGTCCGGAAGGGGTGCCAGGTCTGTCACTGGCCAATGGGGAATTTCATTAGTTAGCAACAAACTTGAGCCTCTCCTTTGGCCGCAGGGATGTGATTTAGTCTGCGTCAGCTGTTTGGTCTAATGGGTGTGAATCCACAGAGGCCCATTAGATCGTCCAGTCCTTCCCCAAGGGGCCAGCGTGGGATGGTTCCCCATGGGCCACGTTGTCCAGCCTGGTTTAAGTGCGGGGCTCAGGGCAACCTGGTAACGAGAACCAGGAGTGACAGGTGTGGGGTTGCAAAGATGTGCACAAGGGCTGCATCAGCAAAGGCACTGCATCACAAACAGGGTTATCTGTCTGTCTGTCGATCTATCCCCATCCACCCCTATCTATCTATCTATCTATCTATCTATCTATCTATCTATCTATCTATCTATCTATCTATCTATCCCCATACACCCTCTCTCTCTCTCTCTCTCCCCACACACCTCATCTATCTATCTATCTATCTATCTATCTATCTATCTATCTATCTATCTATCTATCTCCATACACTCTCTCTCTCTCTCTCTCTCTCTCTCTCTCCCCACACACCTCATCTATCTATCTATCTATCTATCGATCTATCTATCTATCTATCTATCTATCTAGTTCTGGTGTGATCACATGTAGAATGTGGTGTGGGCACCTCAGTGCCAGGAAGATGCAGCCAAACTGGAGGGAATTCAGAGAAAAGTGACAGTTATTCGGGGGCTGGAGGGCGAGTGAAGGAGCTGACTATGTCTAGCTTCGCTCAGGGATGCCTCGGGGCGGGGCTGGGAGGGCGGGACAGATACTTGTCTGCAGGTGTTTGCGGAGGGGAGGAGCTCCGAAGCGTGACTGAGGGGGAAGCATGAGGAAATTCAGCCCTGAGCAATGCAGGGTGAATGTCAGGGGAAAACCTTGCGAAGAGTGTATCACACGGGGGAGGAGAGCCTCCCCAAGGAAGTGGTGGAAGCCCCATCACTTGGGACAGTCAAAACTGGGCTGGCCAAATGAGTGGGCTCCAGTGGCCAGGGTGGGCGGCAGAAGCGGCTAGCTGCTGGGAGAGGCCTTTCCCACCTCAAGGGTCTGCGTTTCTGGTGGGGCTGAGGTACAGAAAAATCCTGCTTGGATGTGACGGCTCAGTCCCTGACCCAGCAGGAAGCCTCAGCAGAGGTCCCAGGTTTCCTGCCTTGAAAGCAAGCTGCCCTCTCATCCTGATGTGGGCGGCGCGAGAGCCTGGTCCTACACCGACGCTCCAGCCTGCAAATCCTGGAGTTGGGCGGCTGCTCCGCTCTCCTGCAAAGGCCAGGATTGCGGTGACTCGTTCTACGTCCTGCTGGGCTTGGCGGGACGATGGCGGTGCAACCCCCCCCGCGCAGCAGCAGGAAGTTGCATTGCCTCTCCCCCTCACCAGGACGCTAACGCCACCTCTCTTCCCTGCAGAGGCGCTGGCCGAACCCGAGCTGTGCTACGTCCTGGACGCCGTCCTGTTCACCTACGGCATCATCCTCACAGTGCTCTACTGCCGCCTGAAGGTGAGTCTCCAGGGGCCTGGCCGTTCTCGCCTCTCTTTAGGTGACCCCCGACGGGGAGCGGAGGGTTACTGTGCCAGCCCTTCCACTCCAGAAACACCATGGGGTTGGGAGGCTCCATCTCCTCAGTGGTTCGTAATTGTTCAGGGGACAAGGGCCTCTCCCGGGCGAAACTTGGGGAGCCTTAGCAGAGCAGTGCTGCAGGGGGAGCGGCAGATCCAGACCGAGGTGCACTGGCAGAGCTGTGGGGGAAGCTGGCCCAGCCCGTCTCGCTCCAGCCAGAGCTGCTGGGCTCTTGTTTTTAGGAGCAGCCAATTTACCCTTTGGAAAAAATGAAATCGTAGTAAAAAGAGCGGAGAAAGGCCAGTTCTCAGCACTGCTCTGCTCCCCTTGGCCTCTCTGCTGGGGTTATTCCAGAGGAGCTCCCAGCCGGCACCGCTGACTCCTACGCCTCCCTCCCGTCAGCACAGGGGGCGGAGAAGAGGTGGGAGGGGCAGACATGGGGGGTGAGTGGCGTATGAGACACTCCAGCAATACCCAGCTGGCACAGGGGTACATCACCCCTCCCTTCCAGAAAGAAGGGTGACCCAATAGTTCAGGCTCTCGGGGGGAGACCAGGAGCCAATTCCAGGCTCTGCCATAAGTGCATCTACGCCGGGGCCGGGAGTGTGGGTCGACAGGCGTGGAAACGGCCGTGTAGCCAGGGGTAGCGCGGCAGCACCTCGGGCCTGTGCCTGCCTGAGTACAAACCCACCCGGAGCCGCTGGGTACGTACTAGGGTGGCGAGCCCTAGCTTCCGGGCTACACTAGCTGGGGTGGAGCTAGTGTGTGTCTGGCGGTCTGAGCTGGGACGCATGCTCCCTGCTGCGGTGTGGACGTATCCTGTGTGCCCTGAGGCAAGTCCCAGAGCCCCTGTACGGTGGGAGGGATAGCCGTGCTCTGCCTCCCAGGGCTGTGTGAGGGAAAACACCGCCAGGCTTAGGAGGTGCTCAGCTACGGCAGTGACGGGGACCATCCCGGTCCCAGTGCAGAGGGATATAATTGCATGTGGTCCAGACTTAGCTGCTACAGTTTAGTGCAGCCCCAGGGCTGCTCTATAATGCTGGCTATTAGAAGTCCCCCCCACCCCAACCCTTCAGCTGAGAATCTGCCCCCAAAATGTTTCGCGGCTATTTGTTGTTTAATTCATTCTTTTCATTTCCTTTTTCAGCTCCAGGTTCGAAAAGCATCAAAAGCCGACCCCAGCGCAGCCTATAGCGTACGTCCTTTCTGCTTCCTGTCGGTTCCTCCTTTGCCAGGGCCTTGTGGGCGGAGTTGACAGGCAGCTAAAATCATCCACTGCAGCTGTTGCTTTCGTCGGTGTCTCATGGACCCTCGGTCCAACAGAGCCCAGCTCTGCGGTGCCGCTTTGGTTGTGCTGCACAGCTCTCCTCTGGGGGTCCACTGGGAGGAGTGGGGCCAGGGGCTAAGGGCTTTGCTGCGGGAGGGGGGTTATTTTCTATGGGCACATTGAGGATGAGTTTGTTCTGTGCTGATGTTTGGGGCCTTACGCTGCAGTGCAAGGAGGCCGTGTGGATCAGTGGGAAGCACTCAAGGGACCCAGATCCTAGTCCCGGCTCTGCCACTAATTTGCTGTTTGACTGCAGGCAAGTCAGTTTCCCTGTCTCTGAGTGTGAATAATGGCGCTGACCCACCTTTGCAAAGTCCTCTGAGGTCTGTGCCTGACGTACCAGTGCCGTGTCCCGGGGGAGAGTCCCGGCTCTGTTCTAGTCCTGCTGAGGTTTAGCCTGTTCCCGTCTTTTGCACCTTTGCCCTTCACACCCATTCTTGTTTTTTAATTTGTTGTCCCACTTGGCTTCTGGACTCTGTAGCCCCTCCCTCATTTGAGGGGGTGGGGCTATTTGTCCTCAGTGGGCTTATGCCCCCCCGTGGCACCTTTTACCAGCGTTAAACTCACGCGCACACACATATAAAAAGACAGGAGCAAAGCTGGAGGGGGCAAAGCCCTGGACAAATTGCTGTAGAGTGTCCAGTGCTGGCTGGGTGCATGGGCTAGGTGGGAGATGCCTCTCCTCCTCTCACCTGAGTAAGGTGAAATAGAGCCTGGAGTAGAAACCCTTGAGCATTTTGCAAACCCTCATTTCCATCCCCTTGGGCTGGTGAATGCGGCTCACGGTGTCCGGTGCCCGCCTGCCTAGGGCATTCTCCATTCTCAGGCTGGAAGTGGTTTGTCAACGTTCAGTTGACGTGGTCGTGCCCCTGGTTTGAACCAGCCACCCCGACGTGTCGGGAGGCAGGTTGTGCTCAGGGTGTCTCCCTCTCTTTGGAAGCCTGGGAAGTTTCCTGAGAAATCCGGCTGGAGATTTGGGACTCCGATCCCCCCGGAGAAGAATCTAAGCTTTTGGAGAAGCCACCAAGTGATTCCAAACATCCTGAGGCTTGGGTGCCCCTGGCTGCAAAATGAGCCCCAGCCTGATTGGGGAAGCCAGAGAGACTGTGGCTGAGAGGAGCTCAGCTGCTGGTGCTGGCGGTTTGAGCTAGGAAGATAGCACAGGCCACTGCCAGGCAGCGCTGGTACAGAGCACACACAGCAGTAACTCACACCCTGTTAGCTATGTGGGAATAAACCACCGAGTACCGTGCGCACCCCATACCAAAGGAAAAGGAGAGGCCTCCTGGAATGGGCAGCGTGGAGGGTTTATAGCAAACACTTCATGCCAGACAAAGCTGATTGCCTTTTGCATGCAATTCTGAATGTCCTGGGTCAAGAGAATGCAGCAGAGGCTGGATTTCAGTGCAGCGTTTGACACATCCTCTGTCAAAATCTTCCTTGAAAAGGCCAGGTAAACTGGCACTGTCCATGGACTGAAAACTGGCGAAAGGGGTTAAAAAAGACACATGATTAACAGCAAGGGGCTGGGGGAGATGGCAGGATCAGTGCTGGGCATTGCCTCATTTAATACCGTAATGGTCCAGAGGAAGAGGGCAAAGGGCACAGCACTGTGATGCATATTGATACTAAGTGGGGAGCAGCTGTGAGGCCAAAGGGAAAATAGAGCAGACCTCCTGGGCTGGGAGAGAATCACCCAGCGCTCAGACAGAGTGAGTGAGAGAATGCAAGGGGGCTGCCCTGCTCTGGGGCGCCAGCCAGAGGAGTGCAGACAGGAGCTTGCAATGCCGGTGTGATCTTGAGCTGTGTGGACAGACACATCGTATCATGGGGCCAGGAGGCGATACGCTCTTTCACGGCCAGTGGCAAAAGCAACCCCACAATATACGACATGGCATTGTAAGCACCTCGGTATCATGGAGATCCTGGCAAAGAGGAGTGGGGCCTGGAAGCATTAATGGCTGAGTAAGCTCAATCTTAGAATATCAGGGTTAGAAGTATCAGAGGGGTAGCCGTGTTAGTCTGGATCTGTAAAAAGCAACAGAGAGTCCTGTGGCACCTTTAAAACTAACTGATGTATTGGATGTATCCAACAAAGTGGGCATTCACCCACGAAAGCTTATGCTCCAATACATCTGTTAGTCTTAAAGGTGTCACAGGACTCTCTGTTGCTTTTTACTGGGTTAGAAGGGATCTCAGGAGGTCATCTAGTCCAACCCTCTGCTCAAAGAAGGACCAATCTCCAGACAGATTTTTTGCCCTAGATCCCTAAATGGCCCCTCAAGGATTGAATGCACAACCCCGGGTTTAGCAGGCCAATGCTCAAACCACTGAGCTATCCCTCCCCTACCCGTCTGCTGTAGCTAGTGGGGAGCAGGGGAATAAACAGCTGAAAAAAACAAGACAGGAGGAGAATTCTGTCAGGGGTGGGGGTGGAAAGGGGTAGAAGGGGAAGGAATGGGATGAAATACAAAAAACTGTAGGCCCAGGATAGTTCAGAATTTCCACTTCTGCATCCGGCCAAAACCACAAAGTGCAGAGGCAGCTGCATAGAAAGAAAGAAAGAAAAAGAAAGGGGATTTTTCAAGCTTCCAAGAGTTCTAGCTTTGGGCTGAGAGTTGGTGATGGTGCGGACAGGCCCCCCCAGTTTGTGTCACAACACAGTGTGCGGGGAGGAAGGGGCTGGTTTTGGTATTTTGCTTCTTGTTCTTACTGACTTATCTCTCTTTCTCTTTGTGCAGCAGAAAGAAGAAGGGATCTATACCGTAAGTATCCAAACTTCCCCACCCCGTTTGCTGCCTTGTGCAATCATTTGCATGGGACTTGGTCCCTTTCACCAGCTCCCAAGGTGCCAAGAAGATGCAAGTGATCTGGGGACTACATGGCAGAGCTGTATTTTGAATGAATTAATCGATGTTATTAAATAATATCACTGGTGTCTGCCTGAAAGTCATCTCCGTCTGATGACTGTGGTAACAGCCACTGCAAGGCCTGTTTTCAGTCCATTTCCTATTAGGCTGGTATCCACATCACCAAACCACCGTCAGCACTAATTGGACCCCTCGCTGGAGGTCAGCACAAAGACGATAGTGCCCCTGTAGGGCAGGGCCATTGCCAGAGGGAGATACGGCTGCTGCCTTGTGGGTGACCGGAGGGCACAAGTCTTGGGGGTGCCAATTTGGTCCCTCTCACCAGCATGAAAACTCTTGTGTTTGGGGTATTTTTGGATGGGTCCCGCAATGCAAACATCGGCTGTGCAGCTCAGACTCCGCTGCTTTGCTTATACCCGGGAGCCCTTTTCTAGGTTCTTCTAGGCTATTGAATAAGGAGCAGAAGGTTTTTCTGGACAGTGTCACAAACCGGCCCCTGCTCTGTGCACCCGGTTCAGCCATGTATTAACATCTCTTGAGACCTGCAGGGAACGGCCGAGACAGCTGCTGACATTCCACCTAGAGTGAAGGGCTGTCAGATGAGGCTGAGCTCTGGGCACATAAAGCAGGGAACACTCCTGCACTGCAGGGAGGGGATGGATGACATGGGGCCTGGACAGGCTTTTCCAGCTCTAGTCTAACCTGGAGAAAACCCCCCACCCTGCTTCTGGAGTCAGATTTGGAGCTCAGCCACCAGCTCCATCTCTCCCAGAGATTTCACTCCCCTAGCCCCAGGCTTAGTTCATTTGAATTGTTTCAGGAGTCCCATTCGGAACCAAAGTCCTAATCCCCACCCCCACTTCTGTCTCCTCTGCTTCCTTACAGGGGCTCAGCACTCAGAACCAGGAGACCTACGAAACCCTCCAGACCAAGCCCAATTAGGAGCCCCAGGCGCAGTCTCTGCTGAAGGAGGTTGAAGGCGGAGCAGGTGTCCCAAGAGTGATTTATATGAGTTCCTCCCCAGTCCCAGCAAAGAAACAACTTTGTTGAAACCAGTGGTTCCCAGTTGCCCCCACATGCTGAAGTGTTGGGGGTGGAGGTGTTGTGCCCCTGCTCGTTTGCATGGTAGACATCCCCCCCTAGCTGTACATTGCTCCGAGATGCTACAGGATCAGCCTTTCCTATCCCGCCTCTCTCGTGTTTCTGGTGCTGAAGACCTGTAGATGTTCTTTCCCTTGTGCCTGTCACCAATGCCGCACAGTGAGTCTCTGGTGAGACGAAGGTGGGGTTCCATGCACGGTTCCCTCCAGCAGCAAAGCACCTTGTCTACCCTCTACAGCCAAGAACTATAATGCAAACATCTAACCCCCCTGAGCATCTCTTGGAAACCCCTGGACCAATGGAGAATCATAGAATTGTAGGACTGGAAGGGACCTCGAGAGGTCATCTAGTCCAGTCCCCTGCACTCATGGCAGGACTAAGTATTATCTAGACCATCCCTGACAGGTGTTTATCTAACCTGCTCTTAAAAATCTCCAATGACGGAGATTCCACCACCTCCCTAGGCAATTTACTCCAGTACTTAACTACCCTGACAGGAAATTTTTCCTAATGTCCAACCTAAACCACCCTTGCTGAAATTTAAGCCCGTTGCATCCTTGTCCTGTCCTCAGAGGTTAAAGGAGAACAATTTAACCTCCATCCTCCTTGTAAAAACCTTTGATATACTTGAAAACTGTTATCATGTCCCCTCTCAGTCGTCAATTCTCCAGACTAAACAAGCCCAATTTTTTCAATCTTCCCTCACAGGTCATGTTTTCTACACATTTAATCATTTTTGTTGCTCTTCTCTGGACTTTCTCCAATTTGTCCACATCCTTCCTGAAATGTGGTGCCCAGAACTGGACACAATACTCCAGCCGAGGCCTAATCAGCGCAGAGTAGAGCGGAAGAATTACTTCTCGCTTGCTCCCTGATAATGATAGTGTCTGTCCTGGGGAGCAGGGAATATTCCCTTATCTGTGCTTGTAAGTCACTGGCTTTGGTCGCCTTGATGACTTTGCCTTGGTGCACAGAGTTGGCCCACACCACAGCGTCTGTGCTGTCGCAGACAGAGACTTAATAATGCTGGCTCCCTGCTCCATATCTGCCACATGGCCAATATTTCCCTGGCTTAGTTAATGCTGCCACTTCCATGGTGGCTGTTGGTTTACCAGTGATGGAGAAGTGGGTATAACATTTCCCTTAGATGACTTAATGGCGTGGGGTAAAGGGAGGCTCAGTTTGGACTCAGAGGAAAGGCATTTGCTAGGTTCTGCTGTCACCCTTTGGCTGGTCTTCCTTTGTACATGGGTAGGCTTAGTAACACAGATTGATAAAGGGAGTGATGAGGCCGAGGATAGCACCTCCCCCTTTCACTGGAGATGTAAAGAGCTGAAAAGCTCTTGAGACCAAGGGTTTGAGATCAGAAATAGAACTGGGCCAGACTGAGACTCTACAATTAGCTTTCACCTCTAGGTTCCCAGTTCAAATCCCATCCAGGCTGGAGGTGCACAGATCGTTGCTGTCTGACGCTGAATAAATACGCCCTGGGAAATGGGTTGGTAGGTTTCAGTCCAGGTCCCAGTGGGCCAGGATGTATGTACTTCTCCTACTGGTACCTGTGCTGCCTCAGGCCCATCACTAGACAGAGGCCCCCACCTCCAGGGTGGTTGTTCAGCAATCCACAGTAGTGAATGTACAGCACAATTTTTATAAATTATTGACAAATGTAGGCCCAGATTTTCAGAACTGCCTGTGCATATTCGGGTGCCTGATTGGCGCCTGCATTTACTGTAGTGCCCACACACACATTCCCTGCTCCCTGTGCGACGGGCCATTTTTGTCCATGGAATTCTGAACCTCAGGGCTTTACATTTTAAAACTTCACCTTCACCTGCCAAGTCCCAAGTTCAAGGTCTGGTATTTTCCCCGAAAGAACTGGTGTCATTACTGATGGATAGGGCCTGGTGATAGGCACAGGAAAGCGCTGTGGTAGATACAAGTCATCCCATAAACTTCTGCAAAAGAAAGACAGGCCCCTGACCTCAGAGCTTCGCAGGTAAGTTGAAGAGGTCCCCTTTTCAAATATTAGGTTTTCAAGTGCAGTCTCATTTTGGGACCCGCCTAGCCCTGGCAGACGGGCACACAGCAACCCTGCCAAAAGGTGCAATTGCAGCTGGGCATCAGTTGGAATCTTTTCATAAGAGCAACATACCTGGGTATCGCAACTAGAGTAAACGCAGGGAATTTTTGACCATGCTGTTAGGGCTTAACTGAGCACATGATGGCAGGAGCAAATCATCCATCTGCGTTCCTGAGCCATCAGATCAAGGCTTTCATGTTTATAGTTGAATGCTGCTCCCTTCCCATTGCTCATTATCATAAATGGCTTGTTTTGGGTATTGCCTCTGGAGCACCTTTCTCCACTGGTCCAGCAACAGGCTCCAGAAACACCAGGAGAAGGTGCACATCAGTTTCTACCAATGCTAAGACAAAATGTAGAAGTGTGCAGAGCTGTTTATCCTTCTGGAGCACCTGGGTCTCTTTCTGCCAATGTAACCCTTTAAGAATAGACATCTTTTTTTTTTTTATTGAGCTGAATGTTTAAAAAAAATATTTTTAAAAAAGCTTTAAGCAGCGGTATTATACCACATGACATTGCAAAGCCAATTGGATGCTTGCATTTGGAGAAGATGGGATAAAAGCCATCTTTGGAATGTTTATGGCAAATACCACTATTGCATCGGGACAAAATGCCACATCTATAGGAATTAATAAAGCAGAATAGGTCATTGCCAGAGCTGGCTGGAGAATGGCAATTCCCTCTCAAGACAACTTTTGAGGGTTTGAAATTTGGTTTTGTTCTGCGTTGGAATGAAAACAAAACCTTTCCAATATTTTTGCAAAACAGAATTGTGTCAAAATGTCTTTCTTCTGCTCAGAAAGGTCAGATTTTCAATTCCGCTCTCTGACCGGATAGTCCACCCTGGACCTCAGAAACCTTCCACTCAAACATTTCTTCAGAATCAGTACAACTATGTGAAATGTTTCAGCTTTGACTAAACAGCATATTTGGATGAAAAAAGTTTTATTCTAAAATGTTCCAGCCAGCTCTAATCATCTCTGAATATACATAGTGCTACAGATATTAAGATTTTTCCTTAATGTCTTGAATGTCTTGTACTATACTGGCTCGTGTATTTTTTTGCTCATTAAAATGTGTATAAAGGATACGGTGAGCATGCACACCTTTATTTAACCTACTTGCTATGAATTGCCTGTGATCTCTGTCTGTCTGTCTGAGTAGCCAGCTTACCTTGTGTTGACATCCTGTTAGGCTTTGGGTGGGTTTGTATGTGGGTGATAGGGATTGAGGGACACACTTTGGCATGCTGTTATATACAACTGTGCTGTGGGGGGTGGTGGTGTTGATTTGAGATAACCGTCTCATCTCTGCGTCAATATCCCAGCATGTTAAGGTGCAGACGTTTAGTTGAGACGTACAGCAAATGTCCTGACCAGTTGTGGTTGGCAATGTTACTTGCATTTTTTATGCAAGAGTACCACTGTTAACAAATTTCAGAGTAGCAGCCGTGTTAATCTGTACCGGCAAAAAAAAAAAAAAAAGAACAGGAGTACTTGTGGCACCTTAGAGACTAACAAATTTATTAGAGCATAAGCTTTCGTGGGCTACAGCCCACTTCTTCGGATGCAACAAAACTAATTTCCCCCATTGATACTCACACCTTCTTGTCAACTGTTTGAAATGGGCCACTTTGATTACATTGGCCTCATTACCACTACAAAAGTGATTTTTCTTCCCTTGGTATTCACCCCTTCTTGTCAACTGTTGAGAATAGCCCTCTTCCACCTTAATTGAACTGGCTCATTAGCACTGACCCCCCCACCCCCAACTCGGTAAGGCAACTCCCATCTTTTCATGTGCTGTATATTTATACCTGCCTCTGTATTTTCCACTCCATGCATCGGATGAAGTGGGTTTTAGCCCACGAAAGCTTATGCCCACATAAATTTGTTAGTCTCTAAGGTGCCCCAAGGACTCCTCATTGTTTTTGCTGATACAGACTAATACGGCTACCACTCTGAAACTGTTAACACTGGTGTCCAGCATTGGCGTTTGGTAAATCCTCACTTTTTGGTGCCCTTTCAGGGTCAAGGCCCAGCTCAGCTATAATATTTCAAGAAAGAGTCCATTTCCAGCCCTTCTCAGTGGGAAGAAAACTTTCCTGAAGCTAATTATGAGGGAAATCTTTTCTGCAGATCATGAGATATACATGATCTCAGCCACAGTCAGATTAAGGGCAGCATTTGGGAGTTGCAAAATCTGTGGGTCACCCCATAATTTAATGCCTCAGCTTCCAAGTAGTAGCTGAATCATAGAATCATAGAAGATCAGGGTTGGAAGAGACCTCAGGAGGTCACCTAGTCCAACCCCTGCTCAGATCACACTATAATACATGGCTTTCCATGAAAATGTTGAACTATCCTCTGTAGCCATGGGAATTGCATATCTGATTCCCCACAGGGGACATGCACCCACCTTTGTAAACTGAGCTGAGATTTTCCAAGCACTTCAACCAAAACCCACTGTTTTAGGTCAAATATAAAACAGGTTTATTAACTACAGCAAGTGATTATAAGTCGCAAGTGTAGGGATCAAGGTTGGTTACTCAAAAAATAAAAATAAATTTGCAATAAATAAATTAATGGAGATATCCCATCTCCTAGAACTGGAAGGGACCTTGAAAGGTCATTGAGTCCAGCCCCCTGCCTTCACTAGCAGGACCAAGTACTGATTTTGCCCCAGATCCCCAAGTGGCCCCCTCAAGGATTGAACTCACAACCCTGGGTTTAGCAGGCCAATGCTCAAACCACTGATTTCAATCAAGCAGTGTCTCACTCTGACAGATAGTACAAACAGGTCACGGATCCTCAGTACACTGGCTGGGACTCTTTCCCGACTCAGAACCATCCTCCCCCAGTTCAAAGTCTTTGTCCTCCAGATGTGTTTCCAGGTGTTGAATTGTGGGGGTAGTGAGGCCAACTGATGACGTCACGTCCCCTCTTTTATAGTTTCTTTGCTGCGAGATGGGTTAGTCCCGTCCCCCCCCCCTCCAGGGCCTACACAACTCCTCCGAGAAGTCTCAAGGATAGTGGATTCTTTTCTTGATGGGTGTTGATGAGCCATTAATCGACTCCATTGTTTTACCTGAAAGGCTGGTTGTGGGTTTTCCCAATCTCACAACGTATTTCAGTAACATGTACACTTCATCACCTCACACACGATAGTAGCCCCTACAATCCAACAGGGTATTCATGTTCAGCAGATCGAGACTTTTAAAATGATACCTCACGGGGCATACTTTGTACAGACCATCTCATAATTATATCACAGTGATGAATATGGGGAGTTCCAGGGTGCTACTCTGAGGTTCAGAGTGTCACAATGTCATATTCAGGTTGCTATGAGAACCATGACATTGAATTTCCTGGCTTCTGTGCATTACCATCTCAAGCCTACCAGTGCTGAATTAGCATCGGTTTCCTTGGGCATATCTGACAGATCACATATATGCAGCTTGTTGCTTTTACCAGTATTGTTTTGCCCTATTTTACCCATTGGCCCAACTGACACTAGTGTTTCCAGCTCTCACGATTTTATCACCAGTCTTGTGATACATTTAGCTTAGAGCCCCAGCTCTCAGATTCATGTGATTACATGAGACTCTCAGGTTTCGTTTAATAAAGAAAGTTTCTAGCCCTTGTGACTGTGGGAGAAGCCTAAAGTTGGGAACTGAGACAGGCTGAAAAATTATAAGGCAAATAAAATGGACCCAAAGTTCATTATTTTTTTAAATCTCAGGATTTTTTTTTTAAGCCTGACTCATGATTTTTGAAGGCTGGGGTTGGCATTACTGGAGATAAACTCCATGGGGGTGGGGAGGGCTGATCCGCTGCAGATCCGTTGAGTTCATCCAACCTAGGGCTGGTCAGGTCTGATGTAGAGCTGCCAAATCATCAATGTTACTTCTGCATAGGCAGGTTCTAGTTCTTTCCGTCAGCATGATAAGGGCCTTAATCAGAGTGACAGGAAGAGAGGGAGGGGCGTAAGGAAGAGGGGAGATGCAGGGGATGATGGGAACTGAGTCACTTTCCATGACGCTACGTTTCCTCTGAGGAGTTTGTTGTTTCACGCAATTATACATGTAACCTGGGAAAATTACACACCTCCCCTGGGTGCCTCTGAGAGGCAATACTTCCTCACTCGCAAGCACAGAGCGCATGTCGGAAAGAAAAACAACAAGGAGTCTGGTGGCACCTTAAAGACTAACAGATTTATTTGGGCATAAGCTTTCGTGAGTAAAAACCTCACTTCTTCGGATGCATCCGAAGAAGTGAGGTTTTTACTCACGAAAGCTTATGCCCAAATAAATCTGTTAGTCTTTAAGGTGCCACCAGACTCCTTGTTGTTTTTGTAGATACAGACTAACACGGCTACCCCCTGATACTTGTCGGAAAGAAATTTTTAATGAAAGGAGAAAAGTCACCCAACATTAATTAGGGAAAATGCCACAAGCAGGATTCATAACCATAAAACTGTGAGCAGGACGCCCACCCCAGAGTGCGTGGGGAAGAGCCTTCCACTTCATGTTCTTGAGTTCTACAACCAACAGTTCCTTTTCTGTGCCCCCCTCTGCTCCCTCACCAGACCCCACTCACAGGAGTTGTCCTTGGTCAGTGAGGACCCAGGGTTCAGAGGTGCATCTGTGTGAATTCACCTCCCACCTGGGGAAGGCACCTTGCTGCTCCGCTGGCCATCCCACCAGCTGCTGTTCTGCTCCACCAGCCGCCCTCACTGGCCGCTCTGCAGACAGTCACCTTCTGCTGCCACCTGCTTCTCTATTGTGACCGCTGCAGGTCAGTCTCTTGAAGTTTCCCCCCAGCTCTCAGTGATTGTCAGCTCATAGTGGGAGAATTTCATTACTGAAGCCGGCTGGAAGGAAATGCTGTCCCACCACAAGTGATTTCAGGTTTAGTGAACACTTAACAAAACAAAAGACTCCTAATGGAGCCTATTTAGCTCTATCTTTGAACAGTGGGGAGGGGCAAGTTAAACCAGACTGGGGACCTTTAGGTAGAGCCCACATCTCCTGGCAGGAACATTTGTCCAATCCTGCTTACTTTCACAGGGGTCTGGCATTCAAGCCCCTGGCTTAGCAAGTTCCTTTCAGTTGAGGGTGACCCCCTCAATCGGGACAAGCTCAGCACAGTTTTGCTCCCCTTTAGTCATACAATGAAGATAACAACATTGATAATGACATTTCACTATCCCCGCATTCAGTACTAAAGTGATTTGTAACCCAACACCAGCCAGAGTGGATCACTTTGGACACCACCACTCTGTCTGTTGGATACCTACGCACAGTAGGTGTGTCCATGGAAATACAGTTTGCTCCTGAAGTCTTTCCCCCTCCCCAGCTAGCTGTCAGGGGAGAGCTCGTTCAGACCCTGCTTACATACAATACAGGTCAACTTTGGGGCTGGATCTTAATAACCCTTACTGAAGTGAACAGTCCTCGCTTAGGAGTGTGTTGCATCAAAGTCAGTGAGACCGCTCGGCTGTGTGAGAACTGCAGGCCCAGCACAAAACTCATCACTAATAGCAGAGAGAGAGCGCGCACGAGAGAGGATTTCAGAGGCTTGGGCAAGGGGGGAGCAGAGAGGGTTTCCTCCGAGGTTGGAAATCCGGTGGAGAGTTAAGCGAGCCAGAGAGCGGCAGCTGTGCAGAAGAGTCTTGTGCTATTAGTGGTGCTATAGTGACGAGAGCTAGAGGGATGCCAGGCAAACCGAGGGAACAGGCTGGGGAACAGAGGAAGGCCTGGAGAAGGATTTCAGCAGAGGCTGATTCAGGACCCTGGCAATGCTGCATAAGTGATGGCAAATGGATCCCCCCCCAGGTTGTGGCAAGCTTCTGGAGAATGGGAGGCATGAGCCAGGGAAAGGAATAGAGAAGAGAGGTATTATTTACTGCTTATGGCCCAAGAGTGCCCCAATCCAGGCACCGTGCAAGCATACAGGTAGACACACTCCCTGCCCAAAGAACTTGCACTCTGAGGATATGGCTAGACAGAGGTCACAGCGAGGGATTGCAGCTCCAGCTGACACACCTGAGTTAGCTTTAATCTCGCTAGCTCGGGTCCAGGACAGGCACAAGGACAAGCACTTTCTACAGCACTGTCCCAAGGCCTGGTCTACCCTAGGACCTTACATTGGTATAGCTACCCTGTTTCCCCAAAAATAAGACAGTGTCTTATATTAATTTTTGCTCCCAAAGATGCGCTAGGTCTTATTTTCAGGGGATGTCTTATTTTTCAGAAATGAAAAATGCCTTATTATCGGTGGATGCCTTATTATCGGGGAGGTCTTATTATCGGGGGGATGCCTTATATTACAACGAGAGGCAAAACTGTAAGTAGGCCTTATTTTCGGAGGATGTCTTATTTTCGGGGAAACAGGGTATATCTTTGAAGGGTGTGAACAATCCACACCCCTGAGAGACGGAGCTACACTGACCTAACCCCCGGAGAGGACAGTGCTAGATCGACAGAAGAATTCCTCCATCAGCCTAGCTACCGCCTCTGGGGAGCTGGATTACCTACGCCGACAGGAGAACCCCTCCCAATGGCATAGGTAGAGTCTACACTGAAGCACTGCAGCGGCGCTGTAGCATTGTAAGTGTAGACATACCCCAAGAAAGGCAAGGGCGGTGCTAGGAGGCTGCTAAGCTGCCTCTGGGGTGCTGGGGGGTGGGTTCATTAATGTCAGGGAGTTGAGCTGTGAAGCTCTGTATAGTGTAGCTTTGATCACAAATTGACAGAGTCAGCGTCCACGGAGAGGTGCGGAAAAAGGACCATGGCAGCATGTTTTAGAGAACAGAGAACGCTTGCAAAGGGTTTACACGGCAGCCCCAGCCCTCTACACCCAGTTCACCCAAACTCCGGCCTGGTCCTATCCACCAGGGCTGCGCTGAGTATGACTCGGTGGCTGAGCCCCGCAGGTCTTTGGGGTACAGGACCGTGGAGCTCCTCGGCCCCCTGCAGGCTGGCGTGGGAAGGTTCCCTACCCGCCTGGCCTTGGTGGGGGATGGGTGGTTAACGCTGGCTGCCGCGGTTTGGCGCATCGGCCCCCCCTACGTGAGACACTGAGAAGTGAAGTGACTGAACCTGCTGCCAGGCTGTGAGCCAATGGCAGAGCCAGGCACAGACCCCAGGAGTCCTGGCTCCCCACAGCCTGTTCTTACCAATACCTATCACCCAGCCCCAGCCCCTGCCACCACCTCCGGTCCTCTGCATCCGCCCCTTCCATCTCCTGCTCCTTCCACCAACATGGCGCCTGACTCTTCCCCTTCCCCCACCACCTGGCTGTCACCATCCTCCCTCCAGCCCATCCTCCCTCCTCTCTAACATTGACTTCTGTCTCTTTTGGCCTCAGGCCTTCCCAGCTACTAGCCTCCCTCTGCCCCTCTCCTTTCATTGGCTGCTGCCTTTTGGCCTGTTTCCCTCCCAACAGGAGCGTGCTTTGTTCTCCCCACCCTAACATCCCCCCCCTGCAGTTACGGGTCCGTCCTCTTTCGCTTCAACGAACACCACAGGTACAACCACTGCCTGGAGCTCCTCTCCTGCATCTCCACCTCCCGCCCTGTCGGCTGCCTTCCACCCCAGCTCCCCTGGAACTGCTCTCCCCATGGACTCCAAGAGCCGCTCCTGGCCAAACCTCGGGGCCCGGGCACACCCGGCTCTGCTGCTTTGGACGAGGACACCCTCTTTCTGGAATTCTTACTCTTCCCAGGCTTCCCTGGCTCTTTCTTCCCCAGCCGCTCTGACTGGTGCATCAGCGTCTCATTTGGTGGATGGCTGTGCCTCCTTCTTACCCCTCTCTGGGAGACTGGCACAGGGCTCTGAGCCAGCCCCCATCTCTTCTTCCCCCTCGCCCTTTCTCCAGGTGTTCTGATCGTCTCACCCGATTCCATCTAGCTCCTGTGTGCTGATGAACCCTGCTCTGACTTTCCACGTCTCCCTCCATCGCAGGATGACTCTGACCTCGCTCCCAGGAGGTCTCGCTATCAGCTTCACCATAACGTGGCCTCAACTGAACTTCTGCACTTTCCTCTCCAATCCCCTGGATCTCTTCCAACTTGTCCTAGCTGAGAACATCACTATCTTCTTTGTCTCCTGTTAGCTCCTCCCTCTCTCTTGCCCCATCCATCCCAGTGTGTCCGAAGCTCGGTGCTTCTCCCTCCAGAACATTTCTAAGATTTCTCCTTTTCTTTCAGACAGCCAAACCCATCATCCACTCCTGCGCCAGAGCCTGGTTGGTTTGCTATCAGAACATAAGAATGGCCAGACTGGGTCAGACCAATGGTCCATCTAGCCCAGTATCCGGTCTTCTGACGGCGGCCAATGCCAGGTGCTTCAGAGGGAATGAAGAGAACAGGAAATCATCTATCTATAACCGCCTCCTCTCCCTAGCACTCACATTGCCCTGCTTCAGCTCATTCAAAACACAGCTGCTGTGATCGCGTGCCTTGCTTTCTGCTCTGATCCCCCCTCTTTGAATATATCAGCACCACATGTTTCATTGCAGTCAAAATCCAAGTGTCGTGTGCTTGTCTTCAAGGCCCTTTGCAGACCTACGTGTTCACTTCTTGTCTCTTCTCACAGTATCTCTTGCCTCTTCTGCTTTGCCAGTGGTGCCGGCTCCATCCATCTCGTTCCCAGTTATTTGCGGAAATGTCTCCACACTTTCTGCAGAGATGCCCCATAGGCCCGGATCACTTTCCCTGAACTAACGTGGAAAGTCACGAATGTCTTCTTTAAATCCTTCCCACAGACCACCTACATCTACAAAAAATCAGCGAGGTAAAGATGGCTGAGTTGAGCGACACATGAGGGGAAGTGGCACTTAGTTAATCCAATCATAATAATTATAATTAGTGGTAGCATTGCGGATTGTGGTAGCAGATAGCAGCTCTAGTCATGGAGCAGGACTCTATTGTACAAACACAAAACAGAGAGCCAGTCCCTGCCCCAAAGACCTTGCAATCAAACAGCTTGTCTACACGGGGTGGGGTTATGAGACAAGAGGACAATACAAACTACGAGAGGCGGAGGAGCACAAATGAGCATGACCAGTCAGCATGACAGGCCGCAGTCTCATTCATGAGACGATGCTGGAGTTAAAAGTAATATTGTCAAATGAACTTTGATATACAGCTGCAATGCATGTGCGTTACTGTGTCACTCTACCCTTGCTGCCTTAGAGTATAAACTAAGGGGGAGGGATAGCTCAGTGGTTTGAGCATGGGCTGCTAAACCTGGGGTTATGAGTTCAATTCTTGAGGGGGCCACTTAGGGATCTGGGGCAAAATCAGTACTTGGTCCTGCTAGTGGAGGTAGGGGGCTGGACTTGGTGACATTTCAAGGTCCCTTCCAGTTCCAGGAGATGGGATATCTCCATTAATTTAATTTATTTAAACTCTTTGGGACAGGGATGTGTCTTCATATGTGTTTGTACAGCCCCTAGCTCAACGGGGCCTGTTCCTGATGGGACCTCTGGGAGCAACTGCACTATAGAAATAACACACTCCTCCTCCCTGGCATCCTTGCAGGACCAAGTACTCCTAATAATAATGCACTAGTACATTTCTCGAATGCCTTTTGTTCCAAAGATCTTCACAAACCACATTCTTATAGCCCCCCGGCCATGCACTCTCTGGGGTGGAGAGTGTCAACTGAGAGCAGCACAGCATTCTGCAAATCAGCAGGGAAGTGAAACTTTCCCCAAGGACAGAAGAGCTAGCACAGTTCATCTTACACAAAAGAGCCAGGGGAACTGTCATGTCCATGCAGAGCTGCAAGAGCTGGGCCAGAGTTGGTGGCCAGAGTATGAACCTGCGATTCCAGAGGATCTCGGCGTTTAGCTCACTAAACCATCCTCTCCCATTTCAGCATGGATGCGCTCGCTTGCAAAGAGCATCAGATGTAAGGAAACCTTGCTCTGTCTCTTAATAAATGCATCTGAAAGCTTGGACCAGTAAATAGCAGAGGTTGGAGTTCATTTTAAAGAGGGAGGGGCGATGCCCCCCGAGGAAAATCACCCATCCAAAATAGCCTTTTTGAGGGCACTGAGGAGTTGCTTTTAATTGACAGTCAGGAGGAATTTCCTGGCCTGCTTCATGTGTCTTGACTCAGCTGCAAAGCAACAAAATTGACCAACTACGCCAGGGCCAGAATAAGACAGGAAATCGTGGTCACTTTGCCTGCACAAAGCTCTCTTCCGGCTTTTTCACTGAAGCCTATTTCAGGCCCTGCATTACTTTTATTTCCCCTTCGTTTCTGATAACGGTACAGGAACAGGATGTTTGGCTAGGAGTTGTCAAACCAAATGCGGACCCTAGCGGGTAATCACGAAAGACCTAGCCATCCTGGGAAAGTCTTGGCATCCTAGATCATTTGTCTTCTAGGCAGAGCAGCAGCTCCCACAGGCAGCAAGTTTGTAAGCCAGACTCCAGAGAACTTGCTTAGGATGTGTACCAGGACTGAGTGCCCATGCTCAGGGACCATTTGGCTGGTCAAGGACTAAGGGTCCAATCCTGTTGCCATTAAAGTCCATGGGAACTTTGGCACTGACTTCAAGGTGAGCCAAATCAGTCCCTTAAAGAGGTCCTGCCCCCATTTGTGCTCACAGCAGTACAGCCTTGGGCTGAAGTCTCCTCAGATTTCCCCAGCAGAACAAAGTTAATGTGGAGGTGAGACCCCACCAGGGAAAACCCAGCTGGTACTGGAAACGGAAGGAGTGACTCAGGCTCCTTTCTCTAAGTCAACACTGGAGAGAAGCCCAGCATGGTGCCAGGGTTTGGTGTCAGGAACCTAAGGGATGAAATCAAGGTCTGGATCACTTCCAATTCCCATTAAAGAGCTAACGGGATTTTTCTCAAGAGGAGGGGATATGAAGTCAGTGTCCTGGCCCTATTCCACCTTGGGTAATTGCAATCAGCTTCCTGAAATAGCTTAAATTGGATACAGGAGCCGTCATCCCTTTCTGTCCTAAGCCATTGTGCAGTGGTGCTTTGTGCTATTAAACAGCTGCTGTGTCCTACCCCAGAGTTTATACGTGCAATCTGCAAAGTCCTTTCATATCTTTTAGGATGGAAGGTGACATATACATGCAGGATATTATTGTTAGGGACAAGTTTCAAAAGGATGCCCCCCCACTCCCAACACCAATACCCCTCTGAGTGATCGCCTTTTAGAGTGAACCTTATTAACCCTGGACAGAGCATTCTGCAGGTCCCCAGCCAGATTTATCCTACTCCCCACTGGCAGGGGCGGCAGGTTTGTATAATTTTTGGTGGTGCCCAGAACGGGTCCAAGACCTCCCCCCACACATACACACATCCTGGGCTCTGAATTTGCTGGAGCTCGGGCACCACAGGTCCATACGACTCGCCGCTCCTGTCCACTGGTACATGAAGTACAATAAAAGCAGAGTGAGGGGAAATGGGAGGTTGGTCCCCTCCCCTTTCTCCTCTTATGTGCTCCCCTTTCCAATCTAATGTCCCTCTCTGAGAGCCACTGGGACTCCCCTTGCATTGTCCTGGTCCCTGTCCTACCAGAGGCTGAGCCCAGCGCTGAGTGCTCCTGCGGGGGAGGAAGGGGAAGAGGGAGGGGTTAACAACCAGGATGTGTGTGAGTGCACTGCTCAGCATAAGTTCTCACAGATAGTTCCAGGTCTGTCCACAGTTCTTGTCCTGGTACAGTAGAACCTCCGAGTTATGAGCACCTCGGGAATGGAGGTGGTTCGTAACTGAACCAAACACTGTCATTGTTCTTTCAAAAGTTTACAACTGAACAGTGACTTAATACAGCTTTGGAACTTTGCTGTGCAGAAGAAAAATGCTGCTTTCTCTTCTTTTTAAAGTACTTTACGTTTAACACAGTACTGTACTGTATTTCCTTTTTTTTTTTTTGTCCTTGCTGCTGCCTGATTGCATACTTCCTGTTCCAAATGAGGTGTGTGGTTGACCGGTCAGTTCTGAACTCTGGTGTTTGTAACTCTGAGGTGCTACTGTATAACTCTTGGGCCGGCTCACCAGAAAAGTTATACTGGGACACACCTAGTGTATACTAGTATAAAGGTGCCCTCTAGTGGTATATTTGATTCCCCTTCCCATATGGGAATAGCTATACCTGTATACGGACCTTTATAGAGGCCCACGCTAGGAGGGGGTTCATTGGGTGTGTTGGGGATTTCTTTTATCCCGGACGGCTCAGGTTTCGTTGTCCGACTGCAAAGAGACAGGCAACGACCAGCAAAGATCCAACTATCAAGCTCTTTATTGTAGGCATGCAATACAACAGAGAACTACTACCCGTCTCCATAGAACCAGCCCCCCTTCCCCTATGCAGATGCAAACTGTCTTTATTAGCCACTTTGCCGCGTCATCACTTATGTCACGTCATCACTGTATTTTCCCAGCTATATTTTCCCAGCATACAAGAGAGGAACAAAGAACAACTGCTATGTTTTGATAAGCTTCATTGTTAGACAAAGAAATACAAGTTACTTCAAAAAGCGTCTGCAAGCATCTTTCCCAGTCTCTGCAAGCATTCTCTTATCTAGCAAGGTCAAGCAACCAAGAGCCTGACTGTTTCAGCTAGTATATTTTTTCAGTAGGCCTCGCTGGTTGCTAAGCAGAACGGGCCATCAAGGCAAACTCATCAGGTGGTTCAAATGATTAAGACGATTGTGGTTTCGGGTATGTCTTGCTGGGGAATGAATGTTAAAAAGAAAGCACTGTAAAACAGGGCTCTGGTGCCAATGAACGGAATGCTAATAGAAAAAAGAAAAGAAAAGGCATTGGACTGTAGGCCTGGCTTGACATGAGCAATTAACATGGGGGAGGCCTGTAAAACAGGATTAGGGAGGTAAATAGATCACCCGACTGAACACACAATGTCTGTGCAAAATAAGGGCTTGTGTATACTCATGGGCGGCCCCCGGCTCTGCCCCTTTGTTACCCGGGGTTCTTTCAACCCAAAGCTCTTGGTAACTTTTACTCTGTGCGAGGTGGTGTCAGGAATCAGGGGAGACACAGCCGTCCGACTGATAGATGGCTGGCACAAACAGGACAACACAAGGGTGCTTTCATTTAAAGCTAAACTTTACTAGTCTCAAGCACTTACAGGTTAGTCCGCAACAAGATTAATAAAACACCCCCAACCCTTGATAATTACCAAAGCTGAGTTTGGCTCTCGAGTGAAACAGTGGCAGGCTTCTGGTGGGCAAATCTTCCATCTGCCGGTGGGGACCGCAAGACGTATCCAGAGGGAGAGTCCAAAAAGAGTCCCCAAACGAGTCCAAGAATCTCAAGCTTTTTTCCCCTTATTTATACATTAGTAATAGAATGACATGTCCCTTAAAGAAAACTTGTTAAGTAAGCAGTTCCAATGGGCAAGCAAGAAGCTCCTTCTGATTATTGATTAACCAGGTGTGGGTTTTTCCAGAGTTTGCAACCTTGAGACCCCACTAGACATTCCTGGGGCACATCCTGCTCTTTTAAAATGCATGGATCAGCAACTTCAACACAATTCTAATCATGGAAGGATGCGGGGTCAAGCTGCCCTTTCTGTCGCACCCCAATCTCCCCTCCCCTCCTGCCTTGGTCAAGCTGAGATTGCTTAATGGCCAATTTACAGCTTGCTGACTAGGCCGCCTTTAACAATAAACCATAGTGGTTTCAAGCACTTTACTGGTTTGCCAAAATCTCCCCGTACACCTTCTGCCCATGTCCCTACCCCGCAGCTGGAGCCCCAGGGCAGTCGAAGCCCTGAGCCTCCCCAACACCGCCCAGAAGTGCCCTGAGGCCCCCCCGCCCACCTGCCCAGAGCTGCCCTGGGCCAGCCACAGCCACGCCATGCCTCCTCTCCCCAGAGCCCAAGCCGCTGCAGGAAAAGCCTCTAACTCTCATCTGAAGAAGCTTTGAGATGCCCCATACAGGTTCTGGGGCAGCTGAGGAGTTGGTATGTGTTACTCAGCTTCTGGGGCTCATCAGTAATCTCTCTGGAGTCCAGGGAGATTACTGATGAACCCAGGAAGCTGAATAGCAGATACCGCCTCCTCAGCCACCCTGGAACCTGCATGCGGCATAATAGATAAAAAAAAAAACCCTAACCTATTATACCCGCCACCCATGTGTACACTTCAATACTACAGTCACACAGCTGCACTGCTGTTGTGCTTCAGTGTAGACACACCCTATGCCAGCAGGAGGGGACCTGGTCAATGGCCAGGGTTCCTGGATGCTACCGTAATACACCTAATAACCAACGTACAGCGCCTAACACCATGGGTTCCTACTCCACAGCTCGGGATCCTGCCAGGCATCTTTTCACCATCCAGGGACTGATTCCCCATTAAACCAAGGCCTCTTTGCAATGCTCTAGCAGGGGAAAGGAGCCTTGGAGTGGGTCTCCTGTTTTGCAGATCACTTTTAATTTCACTTCTAACTCTGTGGTTAGTTAATTAAGGCTCATTAAGAGCTTGCAGATGCTCAGGTGAAATGGACGATTTAAGTGCAGCGTTATGGTTTGAAGGAGAAGAGTCACCACTAACTGTTTTGTTTCTACCTTCCATGCTCTGCCCTGTCTTATGCACATATTGGGTGGAGGGATACCCATTATACGTCGAATGGGCGAAGGGATACCCTTTATGCAAATCAGCGATGAGTCTGGTGGCACTGCACCACAGCCACTGACATCACATAAGAAGGCACAGTCAGCCAATCAGCATGTGGCTATAAGATGTGCTCATATTCCATGGCAGACACACCTGGGGATAAGATACTGGGGGACACTCGGGCAGAGCCGAGGCCAGAAGCCAGCCCGGTGTGAATGGGAGTAACCCGCTCTGAGGTGCGGGCAGAAGCTGGTTCCCTGGTGTATTAAACAACACCAGCCTGAACCATCTCTGCACCCATTGTTTCCTGGGGAGGGCAGGTGGGTGAGGGAACTCAGAGGCTGGGAGTGAGGACATCTGAGTTCGATGTACAGCTCTGGGAGTGGAGTGGGGTCTAGTGGTTAGAGCGGGGTGGGACTTTCACCTTTAATAATGTAACTGTCAGAGTAAGGGATCTTCGCTCAGTCTGACCCTCAGCTTCCATCTTCTCTCAGCCCCACTGGGAGTCACCAACTTCCTCCTTGATGGCTCTTCCCCATTCTCCTTGCTTGTTACCTCACAGGACCCTTTGGTGCAGCAGAAATGGCTTCACTTCTGCTCTTGCTTCAAGCCCACGCCCTTCCCCCCAGCCAGCCCATGCTGGTGTCTGATGCTCTGGGAAGCCAGAGGGGTGGGAGCTGCCATAGGCCAGGCCAGAGGAGATAGAGGCTGGGGGAGTAGGGGGGATCCCAGCCGAGGAGAGGTCTGGAAGTGAGGGAGAGGCAGGAGCTGTGATAGCCCAGGCATGAGGAGATGGAGGCCAGGGTGGGAATCTCCACTGAGGGGGAACTGGATTCATGGGAGGTCAGAGGGGAGGGAGCTGCCATTGGCCAGGCCAGAGAAGATGAAGGCTGGGATGGGGTTGGGTCTCTGGGAGGAGCTGCCCAGAGACAAAGACCTAGATGAGGGTTTCAGCGGTTAAGCATTCCCAGGAACTCAGACAAGAACTGGCTTTTCCCTCTGTAAGACAGGGGCTGCAGCAGCTTGCCAGAGCCGACATGGCCTCACAGAGCAGTGAGGACATCATCAAGCTGTCGAGGGAGGAGCTGGAGGCCCTGAAAGCTGCCTTTGAGGAGGGTAACCTTGCCGGAGTGGCCTCCAGGCTGCAGGAAATGCTGGAGTCGCTGGAGAGCATCCAGCTGGATGTGGGCATCACGGGCGAGACCGGCTCCGGGAAGTCGTCCTTTGTCAACGCCCTGCAGGGCCTAGGCGATGAGGATGCAGGTGCCGCCCGCACTGGTGTGGTGGAGACCACCAGGGAGCCGACTCCATACCAGCATCCCCGGTACCCCAACGTGACCATCTGGGACCTGCCGGGGATCGACACACCCGATTTCCACCCCGACGCCTACCAGGAGCAGGTCGGCTTCTCGCGCTACGACATCTTCTTCATCATCGCCTCGCAGCGCTTCACCGC